>NW_015505192.1:1834282-1856740 GCF_001515645.1 Sinocyclocheilus grahami
TGTGTGTGTGTGTGTGTGTGTGTGCGGGCGTGCGCGCGCGCGCGCGCTCCCTAGCAGCAGGTTAAATGAAATTCTTTGCTTTACTGACCTGAATTAAAGCTAACGTCTAACTCAAATATAGAAACGTCACGTTTATGGGAGAAATCAAATTATGTAACATAGATCTACTAACAGGAAAGTCAGAAGCTTAGTCATATCCCCTAGATAACTACAGTGTCTGCCCACAACTGATATATTTGAATATGTTCTGGGGACAAATCGTAGCAATGAGGATATAAGGCACACTCTGACGCAAACAAATTACTATTTTGTGCCAGTATTTGTCTTTACTATGTCTTTACTTTACTATACTATGTTTGGGGGGAAACAAGAAAGTTCTAATTTTAAACAATTCTAACCGTTTATTAATTTTGGTTTGCACATATAAATAGCAGCTTACTATTGATATTTCCTTCATGTTTTTGTAACTGCATCCCAGAATATGTAAATGGAAAGAGAACAAAGCAATGAAGGCTTGTAATTGACAGATATTTTTGTTTCACTCCAAAGCTCCTGGGAGACGCAATGGGAGGCAGACATACAGCCGTTACCAGACTCTTGAGCTGGAGAAAGAGTTCCTCTTCAACCCATACCTCACACGCAAGCGCCGTATTGAAGTGTCTCACGCGCTGAGCTTAACTGAACGGCAGGTGAAGATCTGGTTTCAAAATCGCCGAATGAAGTGGAAAAAAGAAAATAACAAAGACAAATTTCCTGGCCAGAGAGGAGAGGCTGAAGCAGAGGCCGAAGAAGAGGGCAACGAGGACGGTGAGGTGGAGGAAGGAGAGGACAAGGAAACGGAAGAGAAAGAAAAAGAAAAAGAGAAAGAGGAAAGCAAAGAGTGATTTTATGGTCTTTTTATGGTTATATGGCAGATATTGAAGAGGTCTCGCGAATGGGCAGTGAAAGAGAAGACACGCCAATTTTATTACAAACAGTTGGGTCAAGAAGTGAGAAAATCCCCCTCGATACAAAAGTAGGCTACCCTAAAACCTGCCCAAAGAAAAAAATGCGTTTTATTTTTTTTTTTTTTTTTACCAACACACGAGGACTTTTACCATTAGCGAAAAGTGGATCTGTGTATTTGCTCGTATTTGGCAAATTATTCAAAGAGGCAGACTAACAGGAACACAATAACCCATCGTTTTAGTTAGGGAAATGTAAGCAGCATGAGAAGCATTTAACGGAATTAAACATTTATTTCATACTTGAGGATGCTTGGGGGGTAAAATCGACTAAGATGCAATCATTTGAAATCCTGACATAATTGCATCAGCTTGTCACTTTTAAAATTGGTCTCGTATATAAAATCAGGCCACAACATGCTGGCATTACGAATCAAATTGAAAAGAATAGATTGTGTTCAGTGTAACACTATTTCTGCAATCCGAATATGGCAATATTGCATTAGTGCCATGTGTGCAGACAAAGAGGATGGCAAGTGTAGAAAATGCATTCTGTATTACATACTTTATCGATTACTTAACTGTTCTTTATTGTTATTCTATGTGAGTGGGAGAGGTTACAGTTTGTATTTTTTCGATTATTTTATCGGACTCACCAGAGATTGCAATCGTTTGAAAATCTCGAAAGAAGCTACCTAATCATGGGAAATTTGCAATATACATTTCTACCTAGAGATTACATAGACTCTTGTTTTGTAGTAGGCCTATATTAAACCTAAGTTATGTAATTTACCCTTTAAACACTTATTATGATTATCGAGTTCTTTGAAGTCTTCGGAAGACACGAATAGCTCGAAGTCAATCTTAACTATTTTAAAAGATTGTACCACGGCACTACCTAAAAACAAAGTTTTGCTAGCAAGAATGAATTATTAATTTATTCTACATGCTGCTTTGTTGAAAATATTTAGACATTTCCCCCAACAACTTAAACTGCCTATAGAAAATGCACATTAATGTGTAGATGAACAAACACGCTAATTACTACCCTACCTTATCTAAGGAAAGATAGTCATTTATCGTGCTGGTGTTATAGCGTAGATTTTGAATTGCACTGAGTATAACCTTCATGTACGTCTTGTAATATCTTGCTGTTATCAATATGCTCGTTTTACTTGTGTTCCTCGTGTGAATATAGACAAATTCGTGTGTGTCCAAGCCATTGTTGTTGAAATCAACAGAAGAATAAACAAGATGGCTCATGTCTCTTTTTTGTTGCTTGAATCCACTTGACAAAACACTGAAGTTACAAAATACCCAAAACAGCATCTTTTTTGTTTAAATTCATGTTAAATGCTACAAATGCAAGACTCACAATCTTTTTATTGTATAGCATATATTCCATGTCTGTGTAGTGTCTGAAATGGCAAATGCAACCAACAATAATCATACATTATGTATAAATAAGTTTATTACCTACAGTAATAAAAAATGTAACACGAATTAAAATATGTATCATAATGCTGTCTAAAGGGGACAGTTAAACTGAAATGTATGTTCATACAACATTTCAAGATTTGAAAGATTGTCTCCACATCACAAAAAAACAATGCAACTATAAATAGTCAGCTGCTGTCATTAGGGATTTCAAGGGTTGACTCAATGAGAAATATTATCAGTTCAAACAAAATTGCGTGATCAACAGTCGGACGAAATCATTTAAAGATCAAATTCTAAACTGTGTAAAATATTATGCTTTTATCAAGCAATTTGTGTTTTATTGTCAGGTACTTAGTATAAAAACTTTCAACAATCATCTAATCAATTAATTTTCTCTCTTATTTAAATTTTAGTTATTTTATACAATTCCACCTCACGTGACAACGTATATTTAACAAAAAAAATCCAAAAAAAAATCCAAATGATGGCACATTCCAAAATAATAACAAATGTAAAATAATATTTTAAAAAAGGTGATTTTTTTTAAATATAATTACACTTTGGTTTCTGTTGTTAAGAGGCTTTACTCGAAGCAAAATAACAGCACCTGGAAACATATAATCGGACAAGTCGCAGGTCTCGGCCTTCCTAGGAGACACTGAAGAAAAATCCTTGTTCCACACCTGTGCTGGTGACTATCTAAAATGGATAACTGATGAAGGTTACCAAAATCCTGTAAATATTCTCACAAATACCGGTTACTCTTTTTTTTCTTTTTCTTTTTTTTTTTTTTTTCGATTTTCAGTCTTCTCTTGTCCAGCAAACAGACCAAACTGTTGTCCAACAAAACATACTTTCCGTTCCATGGCCGTGGAATACTTTATTTACACACTATTTATATACAAAAATGCATAACTTAAATACTTATTTAGTGCAGCTTTGGATGTTTACTGAAGGCGGATAGAGGACAGATGAGCTAGAATATTGTCAATGTCAATGCCTGTCATATTCAAAGAGGAGAGGACCCATAAGCAATATTTACATTTGCACTGCATTTTGCATTTATCAGACAACAAAAATTTGACAATGTGCCGTGGGAACAGGAGAAATTCAATTTGTTACAAATTACAAACGTAGTTAATCCATGTTCATGGTAATGTGTTGTCATTTAAAATGTTCTTAAATGTATATTAAAATATTACTATCATCATTAAATTCCTGGTTGGGCCTACCTTATACGCCCAAGTGTTGAAACGTGTTGTCTCTTTTACAACTTTTAATGGCAGGTCATAACAGTAGTCTAGTGCCCAATAAAGCAGCTGCAATTAGGCGAGTCGATTATTTCACTAATACTAGGCTAATATAAACAGAATATGGATATAAAAATAGAATATCAGAATTTAATTTTAGTAAGGTACTCAGCAAGCAAGTAAGGTACTCAGATGTGTTATTTTTACGAAGGAATATTAAAATGATGTATCTCAAAACATAAATCGATACGATTGATTAAAGTGTAGCTACAGGTAGGCGCTTAAGATCTTTTGAAATCTCTAAACATTTTTGCCAAATGCAAACCCCCATAAGATAAGATTCTTGCACATTTTCTTGCATTTGCATGTGCACAAAATCCTAACATTAATAATAATAATTATCGTACGCTGTAAAAAGTGGTAACCTGCAATTGTTAGCTATTTCTACCTCATTTAACCCATAAAATTATTTTTATTTGTATAAATTATCGTTAATTTAGGTTGATTCAATGATACTAAATAATATTTCTGACTAAATAAAGCCACTTAACATAGACGTTACCATTTTAGGTTACCGTTTTGAGTGTAATTGTTCATTTCCCTCTCCTTTTGTTGTTTTGGTGTTGGATGGTCCCTTGTAGATATTTTAGTTAAGAAAAAATATATTTTTGGTTAAGGCATAGACCTTTCCAGGAAGTTCCTGTGGTAGTGACAATTGTAGTGGTCATTGTC
This sequence comes from Sinocyclocheilus grahami, assembly GCF_001515645.1. Taxonomy (NCBI): domain Eukaryota; kingdom Metazoa; phylum Chordata; class Actinopteri; order Cypriniformes; family Cyprinidae; genus Sinocyclocheilus; species Sinocyclocheilus grahami. Next base: position 1,838,649 of record NW_015505192.1, read on the forward strand.
CATCCGCCTTGCCTTTGTATTGCACTGCTATTACATTCCAAATGAGGCCTTTACTATACCTGCAGTAAACTTTATTGGTGGTGTAAACCCGACAGTGTCGCATCCGGGCAGACGTTTTTGCCTTTTGATTTCTGTGCAGTGCAGACAGGCTAGAACAAGACACAAGGGAAGCAACGTGGACGTGGAACTGCTTTAAGTGTATGTATGCATGGGTGCATGTATATGTTTGTGTGATTTTTTTAAAAAGTGAAAACTTTTATAATAGGGGAAGTTGTCATATGTACATATATTTACTCTGTTTATGGTTGTTGTGCTATCAAATTTGAAAAATAGAAGTAAAAAGGGATTAATGAAAGGGAAAAACTTTCCCGGCTCTTGGCTCTTCTTGTGCATGTTTTTTTTTCGATATTTGTATGTAGTTTGCATTCTGTTTAGGTTCGTGGTATGAAACTAAAAAATATATATTGAAATGAAGTAGTGAAAAGAAATTAATTTAAGGAGAAACTTGCATGGCTTACATGGACTTTGTTAAGTTCTGTCGATTGGTTTAGATATGAAATCGTTAAGTTAAAGTGTATTAATGTCGCAAAATAGACTTGGCGTTTTGTTTTGCATTTGTTTTTGTTCAATTACAACTGTTTGCATGCATTACATGTAACAATTACCTACTTAGAGAATGTTTAAGGTAAATATATATTTTAATGCTGTGAACTTGCAATTAAATGATTCTAATACCATTCAAGATTATTTAACGAATTTCGTTTAGAAAACAAATGACCAGCAACTACGTTTTATAAATGGCGTTAGCCACTGAAGAATAAGTTAAAGCCTCAGCAAAAGAGTGTCTTTTACTCACCTGCACCATAATTCAACACTGAAGTGTACGTTTAAGAACTTTAAAATGATCAGACGTGTCAGTTTCAGAACTGTTAAAGTCTTGAACATGTTAATATTGTGAGTTTTAAATAAAATAATTGAACCAACAATCATATATTTGTTTTTATCAATGGCTTAATAGAGTAATGCTGTCTGACAGAGAGGCGTCTTTATTTAGCTTTAATAGTATTATTTGTTCAGTCCAGATATTTGACAGCACAAGAACAGTCAAACTTTTGCGGTTCTTTTAAACATGTCAAAGGTATTTTTATAAATACATCAGATTCAAAAGACTTCCAATGCTGAGAAACTATTTTAACCTTATTTTGTTCTCTTTTACAAGTGTCTCTATAATGAATACATCCAGTTGTAACTTTATGGTAATTTTGTAAAATAAGGTTTTGACAAAGTAAACGCATTAGCTCGGTCTCACTGTGATCTTTATAGCTAATTGTTTTGTTCTTACAAATGCTTTTGAAATGATGATGCTATTATTTTAACTTTATCTTACACAAATGCCTATTATGAAAACTATCTGTGTCCTAGTGATTCTGAGTCATGCTTGAATGTTCTCCGAACTGCTACAGACATAAACTCAACCAGCTTCTGGGAACGATAAGCCCAAAACAAAACCTCTAAAGGGTCAAATGGGGTAGATAAGGAAACAGCCCCATGGTTTAAAAAAAATAATTTGCTGTATTTGATTTTTTTATACGATTCATTTAATAACGAATATTAATACTATTTATTTGTTTGATTGTTTTTAGCTAAATGGAGTTGTGTGTAGGCTATACAAGGCAATGGGTATTTCCTTTTCATAGTCACACATTCATGATGAACAATGAGCTTGTACAAGTTATGAACACACACCTAATTCACTTTTTTTTCTCCATTATACTTACACTGTTTTACAATTTTCATAATACGCACTATCGCAAAATGTTAATGCTATCATTATTAGACTAATAAATAGGTTTTTCACAATATAGGCCTATATGGCGAATATAGCCTAATACTGTGTTATCAGTACCATCAACTTAGCAGACAATAAAAGGACAAAGAAAATGAGAAATGCGATCTTTGAGAGAGGGTGAAACGTAACACATTCCTAGTTGTTTAGAGGAGGAATTTACAGCTAAGTAATAAAAGTTTACGACTGAATACACGCGGTCATTGGTTGCGTCAGACCACGTGGTACTCACTCTATGAACATGAACTTTGTGCTGTTGTCTTCCCCTGGATCTCCCCATCTATCGACTTGCGAGCTCGCGGTGGTGTTGAAATGATCTTAGCACCAGACATTTTCGCGTTTTCTGTTTACTCACTAGCTCAGGCGGATTTTTAAAATGCTCTATAACACCGTCTTGTCTCGTCTGCTTCATCGCTAGCAATGACTGACTGTCCCCAGTCTCATTTCTACCAACCCTGAGAACTGGAGCGTGAAGGATTAGAGTGCGTAAATATGGCCATTTCTCCTCGAAAGTTTAAACTGTCCCTGAGCACAGGAGAATGGGATCCTGGTGCCGTTCCCTAGTTTGATCTGCTGCTATACACCACCGAACGTGCGTCACACAGTCAACAGCGATCACTGGTAAGTTAATGATTCTACCCTCCTTATTAGACGTGCAGCTGCAATACGAACATTTGACAGTACTATATTTGAGTCAAAAATGGATGTGCAAGAGTGGCATGCAATGTATGTACACATACTTATATTGTGGCGTTTCCTTTAATAGGCTACTTATTGGTTGTGAACGCACAGCCTCGTTGACAAGTGACTTGTGTTGTTGCTTTCTGTTCCCGTTGTTGACTTTTATTTGTCGCGGCTACAATGAACATAACATTTTTTAACTTAAGTTGTTCAAACGGGTGTGGTTATGAGCTTATTTTCAAATTGTAAAATATACGCTTGGTCATGTTATGTGTTTAATTGTGGTTATTTGAGACGGGTATAGCCTACTGGATACTGGAGCTTGCTGTATTATTTGCATTCGTTAACTATAGCCTACATGGCTTAATAGTATAGTTTTATAAAAATGTGCAAATGAGATACATGGAAAACACTGATGTATGTCGGGCCTTTAACAAAAAACTGTGTTCAACTCATATTATGCGACTATGGCTTGCACTCATCGGGCTATGGGTATTCTATTGTTTATTTAAGTATAATTCCTGGCTGTACTAAGTGATTGGAAAATGTAAATTATGTACGAGTGAGATATTAATGAGTGAGTTATATTTTGAAAGCAAAATGTAACTGCTCTCGTTAACTTGTATTCAAACTGATGTATTCTGGTTGTGACCGTCTTATAATGGCAATACGTTCACACAATCATTTACTTGATCACCTACACGCATACTTGTAAAGCGTAAAGACTTTTTTGTTACATAGCAAACAACTCATTAAACGCTTTAATCATATCTTAATTTTTACAGAGTCTCTCTCTCTCTCTATCTCTCACACACACACTCACTCTCTCTCTCTCTCTCTCTCTCTCTCACACACACTCACACTCTCACACTCTCTCTCTCTCTCTCTCTCTCTCTCTCTCTCTCACACACTCACACTCTCACACTCTCTCTCTCTCTCTCTCTCTCACACACACACACTCACTCACTCTCACTCTCTCTATCTCACACACACACACGCACTCTCTCGCTCTCTCTCTCTCTCTCTCTCTCTCTCTCTCACGCACACGTGTTCAGTCATCCAGTGCTGTCATTCCGTGAGGACTAAATCAAACAACACTGCCACCTTGTGCCTGCTCCATATGCAAGGCATTATACAGAGCCTAAAGTCAGGAACAGCAACTGTCCACATAAAATTCATATTTTAATTTTCATGTGCGCATGTGTCTGGCGTTTGCTGGTGTAGCTATGTATGTAAAACGTTTCTTTAATAGCGATAACATCACATATTTATGTCAAAAGCATCTCTTATAGCGTTCTCATCATATATATTAATATATACTGATTTGAAAAAAAATATTCACAGTATTTTATTATGCGTGTATGGTGGCTTTTACTAATTAATATTAATGATCAATTCATTATTAAAAATAATACAATTTTTAAAAGGCAATTACAGAAACACAGTCCGTCTACTATTTTTTTTATTTGTTTTATTGTCATCTTATCTCATGGTAATGAAACAGTACTGACAAACATGAAGCTTTAGATTTAATAGCCCGTGAGTTATGCATGTTAATAGCATGAGATATCATGTAAATAAAGTCCATTGGTAATCTGCCAAATCGAAAAAAATTAGCTGCGATCTTCCGTCACGGGCCTCTTGAAATCCACATATGAGGCTGGAATGGGGGGAAACAAAACAAACAAAACTGTCATTAATAAAACCAGTTATTATGTGGTAAAGACAAACATTGTTTTGTAATGGAATTGTTAAAATAACAATTTTTTTACTGTGTTTATTTGTGACATTAGAAGTGTGTTATTAACACAGCGAACTTTTATCAATCAATCAAACTTTTATTACAGACTCGAGGTCCAAAATAAAATAAAAAAAGACAATAGGACAACATATACAACCCATAGCATACCACACACAATAACGATTTACAAAATACAGCAATACCAATGTCTCCACAGCTTTGACTGATACCGTGTAGTACTAACCCTTATATTTGATAGTTCCACAATAATCTCATTTTTTTTAAGCATTAAGACGGCATATAAATCTATACATATGATTTCGGAACAGTGCTTTAAAAGTGATTACTCTTGCACTCACAAACATTTCACTTGCACTATGCATCTAGGTCTCTTTAGTAAAATTCTCATTGCATCATTATAAGCTTCTGTAAATTAGATGTTCTATAGTTGAACCACAAATGAGCAGCATAAAGTGTTGTACAGTATGCTTTAAAAAGTGACACCTTCACCTCATCTGAACAGAATCTAAACTTACGTAAAAGTATATTCTGCATATACATCATGCGGCGTTGCCTTTCAATATCCTCATCGCCTGTCATGCGTTCAGTGATAAAAATGTCCAAGGTATTTTACTTTCGCACACACAATGAGACTCTTATTAGACAACTTGAAAAATAAAGAAAAGATATTTTATAAAAAAAGATCGTCTCTTTCAGAGTTTGTGTGAACTCATTTTCTTATTAAAGCTTGAGTGGTAATTTATTAAGGCTGAATGCTTCTGTGTGGGCTCGCATATGGTTCGTCGAAGTGCATATGTATTTGTGTGTAAGTGAGGGGCAGAAAGCGAGTGGAGGGCGGGGTTGTTCTACTGTGAGTTTCTTTGCCTCGGGATAATGACTCTCTTTTGTTTGCCATTAAAAATTGAGTCTATTTAACTAATCCTTATGTCTGTACATATAAGGTGCATAAGATTTATTCATTTGTGTATTGCGGTTATTCTTAATGTTGATAGCAAAGTTCTAAACAAGTTTATGAAATTGACACATTTATTACCATCTGACTATCATTTGTGTAAACTTTGAGCCAGTCTCGTGTCTGCCACCGCTATTGAATTTGAATCATAGAAGGCATAATTCAGAATTGCCACGAAAATGAAAACAAATTCCAGGCGAACTTTCAATTCCAAACATTTCCTTACAAGAACCGCAGGGCAATGTGAGTTCGCTCTACTTCAAAACATCTTATTCATGGAGGTCATTACGCGGCCACATAATTTCACAGAATGATCTTGTGCTAGTTAAAAACCAAAATGCCCCTTCGGGTCGTGTGCTTAGCTGCACATGAAGCTATGTTTCAGCTGTCACGTTACTATTATGGATTTTGTTTTTGCATAGATACATCGACAAAGATGACAGGGTAGGAAAGTTGGGCTTGGATAAGAAAGCTAGAAGACACATCGCTGGAATTTGCAATTGTGAACATCCGTTACAAATAAATAGGCCAATGATAACATTCATTTAACTCTCGAGAATGTGCAGACTAGGCCATTACCGAGCACAGTTAGGATGTGCGTTGCTTGCTTTTTCCCAGATCATCATATCACGTAAATTAAGCATTGGAAGTAAGTACGATTTTGGCGCACATTAGTGCCTAGTTTCGTCGAGTGTAAAGAGAATACAGGCCAAACGGGATGTCTATTTATTGCCTCTTCAAACGCTAAAACACAACCGTGCGATTTGTCTTAAGGGCTGCAATAAAACACTTAAAGCTCTTTCTCTCCAGTCACATCAACATACCAACTGCAGACTGAGTGTGGTGTGTTTTACTCGCTACTTCATTCACAAGACTGATGCTGTAAAATGGATCACATTATTAAAAATCTCCCCATCAAAGACTTTAAGTTCAAAGTCGTTGGAGCAATATTGAACATCAAAGTCAGATATATAAATACAGCCTACACTTAGTACCTGATCTCAATTCCGCTAAACACGTCGCAGTGTCTAGCGAAAACAATTAAATTATTTAAGAATTGATAATCCTTCTTTAGTTTGCTTTCAGCATCGTACTTTCCTGTTAAATATTTTTGCGCATCCACTGGCATATACTAGCCTAATGAAAACGTTATTTTTAATTAAATATGTATTGATGTGAAAAAAAGTTTATTACATTTCAAATATTTGAATTGGCAACTGTTCAATTTCCACAGTCTTAAAAAGGCTATGAAATATGGTAAAACGAGAGCACGCGCTTTTCACGCAAGAAATATTTTTTATTACTGTTATATGTTACTTTTATTAGTTTCTTTCCACAGTATACATGGTTTAATATTGTATAATTGAAATCCACACCAACGTATTGACTAGCCTATATTTACTGTATTAATTTTGCGGACCGTAATTTATGTTTTTTATTACTTTTATGGCATTCTTATTTAATACATTTTTATAATAATAATACAACTACTAATTTTAGTATAAACGTCAATTAGTTCACTTCCGAAGATAAATAATCATATTATGCAGCAGTCATAAACTGACGAAATAGCACTTACCACATTGATGTTTAGATATCCACTTAGTAGAGATTTGACTAGAAGAGTTACATTTTGTCGATCTCAAATTTTGTTCAAAATATGACAACCCATCAAAAACATTAATCCTTGATATTGATTGATCCCGGTTTTAGGTACTTTGGGATATAATATTGTAAGCATTTAATCAGTCGTTAAGAAGATTAGCCTGTTTTATAGCTGCTAAATGCCTTTTCTCACTGTCGGGCTGGAAGTAAATTTTACTGCTCTGTCAATCTCGTGTTTTGCGCACCTCTTTCTAAACCACTGTTTTTGGCCTCACACGTTCCGTCATGTGGCCTGCATTAAGGTCATGGAGCATACCGTAACCATTCGGTTAAAACTAGTTCTTTTCCCATCACTGATTCTTTGAACATAATAATATAAATTGACAATTCAATTAATATAGTTGCAAACATTTAATAAAGCAGAACAGTTATATTTGTATTGTTCAACAGATTGTTGGCATATATGATCACTGCACGAAATTCTGTACAAATAATACTTATAAATAAAATTAATAGTCAACAGTACTTAAATTGTGTAAAGATGTCTCATAGTATTATTTTTATTAATAATCATTCTGCATAACCTAGAAAGTTAAATGCTAAAAAAATGTGCAGCTTTCAGTCCACAAGATAAGAGACTCGGTGCACAGCCCCCATACATTCAAAGGGATAATTGCCTCAGAGCTGGAAGTCCTCAGTTGGTTTTGTGACTTTTATGGCACCAAGGCGCGTTTGACGCATTCTTTAGTAAGATGCCCCTTCCCCCCTCCTTACTCAGGTTCTTTTTACCATTGAAATGATCAATACTTTACAAATGGGGAAAGGAAAAGGACAGACGTTTCCCCTTCAGTGCAATGAAAGCTCGAGGAAATTGAAGAGAGACACAAACGTTATAGGGAGATATCTACTGAATAACAAAAAGAATAGTGTGGTCCCTTAACTTAGTGACTGACGACAATGCCGTGAATATGTCTAATAATATGATATGAAATGTGCATCAGCAGATTTATTCACAATTTTTTTGAATGAAATTGCGAAATGCATCTTAAAATGGAGAGTTAACAATATATGCGTAGATAACGCGTAAACAGGCATGTAGCAATTAGCCCTTGGTCATTTTCTTTTTTTTTTTTTTTACACAAAGGGTTATATTTAGGGGTTCAAATTGAGTTATATCATCTACCCAGTAGTTATAATTAAGTTGTTGCGTCGAGAAGAAATACATTTACTTATGATTAGTATTATCATGTTGTAAAATATAAATATATTTAGTTTGGTCTAAGTCAGCGACAATAATCAACTGTAAAAGCGATCTTACAGGTAATAAATTTCGATGAAAAAGCTCATTGTAAAACGCATGATTATAAGTGTAGATTTACCTTCACAATACACGTTGAGAAGCTTTGTACCGGCACATAGAACAGATTAACTCTGTGATTAATGCACAAAAAGACATATCTCATTGTTCGTGTAAGTGCCTATTCTGTTTTTGTGTGTGTTTACTTAAACATTATCAACTGAAGCCACAAGGATAGGAAGCTACAAGCTCGATATTCCTCCGTACACCGCGCATTCAATTGGCTGAAAGTGGTCAGGTGACGCTGTCATATTGTCCTTCCATGAGCCAAGCCTTGGCTATAACACTTGCTTTGCGCGTCTTAACCGGAGACTGGAAATTAATATTATTGAAATCCTTCTGAAGTTCATTTGAAAGAGAGTTAGGAAAGCAGGCGGGAGACGTGTGTATGTGACAGAAGGAAGCAGACCCCAAAGCATAAAGAAAGAAAGTGTGAGATTAAGAGAGGGGAAATAAGATAGGAGGGTGAGTTGATGAGAGGGCGATAGGAAAGGTATGAATTCGTATTTCGCGAACCCGTCGCTCTCGTGCCATTTATCTGGTGGGCAAGAGGTTTTGCCCAACATGCCACTGAACACGACCACATATGATTCAGTCAGACATTTTTCGTCTTATGGCACCACAGTAGCCCAAAACCGGATTTATGCGTCCCCTTTCTATTCACCTCAAGATAACGTTATGTTTGGATCAAGTCGAGGACCGTACGAGTATGGATCTAACGTGTTTCTTCAAGATAAGGATGTGCTTCCCAGTTGCAGGCAAACTAGTATGGGACTCAATGCGCAGAGCCACGTTGCCCAGGAGTACAACCTGGAACAAGCTCGTGCAGGAACACTGGAACAGAAAGGGAACAACATTCAGATCTACCCGTGGATGCAGCGCATGAACTCGCACAACGGTGAGTTTTTACTGCGACTTGGGACATACCCTGGTGGAATTGGTCTGTTTTACGATACGTCCTATCAACAGAGTAGCCACATTTTATGGCCTCATAAACCACTACTAAATCATCAGACTATAAAGCCCCCTTTTTCGGAGAGGGGAATCCCATTTGGCTACCTCCTTTAATACTCTAGTGCCAGAATTATTAAAAAACCGTGTGCAATAAGTTAGAAAAATATACAACAAAAAGTACATTTTATGTGAGCATGCACTACTACGTTAAAATATAACTGAACTCTTCTGATGTACTGTTTTAAAAAAGACGATAGCAAAGTTAGTTGAAAGAAATGTTTAGAAACACTGAAAATCGAAATGTTACGTTTCGCGTTGCTTTGTGACTGTAATATCGGTTGAAATACATTATTTTGCCAAATTGTTATATTAGTTACGTTATAAATTAAATAAAAATATAAATATGCAAAAAGTGAATTATTCCACCAGGATTTCAAACATGTTTTTTAAATATACATTTAGATTTTAAATTTATAATTAAGGATTTCTCTGTGTGTGAATTCTTTAATTTATTTGCACTTTTCCCCACAACAGGAGTTGGGTACGGGTCAGACAGAAGAAGAGGTCGCCAGATTTACTCCAGATACCAAACATTGGAACTGGAAAAAGAATTTCACTTCAATCGGTATTTAACCAGACGCAGACGCATCGAGATCGCCAACGCTCTGTGCCTAACCGAGCGTCAAATCAAAATCTGGTTTCAGAATCGGCGCATGAAATGGAAGAAAGAAACCAATCTAACTTCTACTGTACCGGGGAGCGAATCGACGGATACTCCTCAAGAGCCCGAGAAGGAGACCGAGGAGGAAACCGAGGAAGCTAAAAAAAAAGTTTAGGAAATCCATTTCTCGTTCTCGAACGCCTGTTAACTGCAACGTAACTACCTAAACTCTGAGAATTTGCAAATATTAATGCATGGACTGTATACTCTGCTATTCCTTCGACTGCCCCCTCCTCCTACGACCTGAATACCATACACAAACTCTAATACAACACCACGCCACTAACATATACACACGTAGAAACAAATGGAGAGATTAAGAGAGAGAAAGACACATGTTATCCACCGTAATGTAATTCACTTCTCTTTGTATTGAAAATAGCTCCTTACTGGCTGCGTGGTGACAATGTCACAGATGAACTATTTGTGTGGTTCTAGAATTATCATGTTGCTATAGGCTCGTAGAAATTACATTAGATGAAAATGTACTCGAATTTGATAAGTAGGCTACGTCTCCCCAACTATTTAGCCTCTAAACAGAACCCTAAGCATTCCAGAAGTGAAGGAAACTTCTTATATGCACATTCAGTTTTTTTGTGGATGCATATTTGTACAATGAAATAAGCACTGACGGGATGAACTATACTACCTAAATTCTTAATGCAATTTTTTTTTCTTTTCCTTAATATTGCCTTTGCCTCGTCAGTGTTTTGTTGTTCAAAATGCCGCTGTACTGGCACATTACTTGAGAGAACTTGAGAGAACTTCAAAAAATAAATTTCATCATACTTGTAGTTGTATGCATATAAACTTGTCTTAAAGTGAGAATCACACCCATATGAAAACAAACATATACCTTGTTACGCAATTATATTGTTTGTGTAAACTGTATATTATTTAATAAAATTTTTGGGAAAAAAAACAAACTCTGTCTTAATTTTGACTCCAGCTTTGCGCTCTTCACGCATCATCATGGGTTTCAGAATTGAGAAAAAAATACCAGGCTTTACACACTTGTTCGTTTTGAAGAAGCTTTTACGAAATTTTATTGAGGCTTACATATTTTTGTGAGTTTTTGAGTAATTCAAATCCAAATAACAAATTAAATTCACGGTTACATCGGCGTTTGGTTTATTCTTTAATTGTACACATTTAACTACAATTTAATTTTCCCAAACTCCAATCATTTGAATGGAATAATGCACCAAATTACTGTTAATATGCCTAATGATTAATGTATGGGACGACTTCACAGGTTTCATAAACTTTAATTCAATAAATAAAGCATTGCTTATTTCATGACACAGCGACAATGCTTGATTGACAAAAACCTTTCTAACCACACTAACCACATTTGCTTTGCATAGTGGCATAACGCTGAATCGGTTGTTCTGCGATAAATAATCACATGTGGTTTTGGGATGCCGCTGCAACACACGCAGTGTATAGTCCTCCCATGATTACAATAGGCAACTACTCGAATTCTGAAGAAAAAAGTAGCCTGATACACACACAGAACAATCAAAAACCCAAGACATTACTGTGAAACAGGAGAAAGACATATTTGTCTTATAGCCTATGTAACTAATGTGATAATAGTATAGGCTACTCCATATTTTTCATATTGCCTTGTCATTTAATGTGTCATAACATCGTATCGCATGGTATCTTGTCCATCATCTTGTTTGAACAAGTCTGTCTGTGTGTGTGTGTGTGTGTGTGTGAGAGAGAGAGAGGCCGCTCTGTCCAGTATTAGACGCCAGATGACGCTCTTGTCTAACGGTCTCGCCCTTTTTAGCCCGGACCCTTAGATGATTTCCATACCGAGAAGTTATCGGACACGTTTCCCTGTCTATCAATAACCTCCTGGGGATCAAGCCAATTTATGACTGGCCAGGAGCTGCACGTGATTCTATTTAAACATTCCATATTTGGGCATTACACGTCGTATCGAGAAAAAAAAGGAAATTATTTCCTCCACCTATAAATCGTGCTCTTTTTTAGGACAAGCCTAACTAGAAAATACAAATAAAGCCCAATAAACAAATAAAACTTCTAAACAACTTATGTACATTTTATTAGCTGATTCCGTCTATGCCGTGACCGAGTGCTTTTTGTGAGTCTCTCCAGGTTATATTGTTTAGGAAAAAGAATGAGCTCATACGTTGGAAAGTCTTTTTCTAAGCAAACGCAAGACGCCTCCTCTTGTAGAATGCACACTTTTGGCAACTATGGAGCTCACTCTGAGTTCCACGAGTCCAATTACGCGTACGAAGGACTTGATCTCGGCGGATCGTTCAGTTCTCAAATGCCCTCCAACTCTTTGAAACGGGAGGCGATAAACACAACCGACCGTGCAAGGAGCAGTGCAGCAGTTCAGCGAACACAGTCCTGTTCAGCTCTGGGCTCTCGAAGCTTTGTAGGCACTCACGGGTACAACCCCCTCAGTCACGGACTGTTGAGCCAAAAAGCCGAGGGGAATATGGAAGTTATGGAGAAGCCCAGCGGCAAGAGCCGCACAGACCATATCGAAATGGAGACTACTTCAGCGATAAAGCAACAAACTAACTCGTCTCAGCGTCAGAACCAGTCGCAGCCACAGATATATCCGTGGATGACAAAGCTACACATGAGCCACGGTAAAGTTACGTTTAAAGTTTGTTTTAGACGAGAGGAAAACTGCACGCATCTCATCCTCCTCATTGCATCTCCTTCCTACCTTGTTTTGTCGCTCCATATTTTTCCTCTTGAGTTTTATAGGCCAAACGCAGGAAATAATAAAACTAGCGGCCGTAAATTTTATGACAAAGGCATATATTGCTCGTAAACCTGTCCTGTTACTGTGAAGAGGTGATCTCCGTTCAAATTTATGGAGAAATAATTGGTCAAGAAAAGGCAAAAAAATAAAGATAACATTTAAATTTGCGTATTATCTCTTGCTTTAAGAATTAAAAGGCGTTTACATGTTATTTAAGTGAAGTGGGATTTCAAACGAATACTTATGTTTCCGGTTAGTTGCACTCTTCACCGCTGGAGTAGTAAAGCAAAGCAAAACTATGTCAAAAATGTCAATTTGCATCCTTTAAATAGTGAGGCATTGCAATCGCAGTGTCTCTTTTTTTGCTCAGGTCTTACAATATTTTGTGTCAGGACATGTTAGAAAGCTCGTGGCCTTCTCACAGTTATGATTATGTTTCATTACGTTTGTGTTATTTCTGTGCATGACTTCTTATTTCAGAATAAATAAATATTAGCCTCATACCACCTGTCCACTGTTTTTATTTTGGATTTCATAATGCTTGATGTTTTCATATTACATTCTATGGACTGTGTTTGGTGGCAACTTCATCAAAGATTATGAAAATTAATTTCATAGTAATATGCATGAGGACGACAGTCGATAAAATTTTACAAATAGATAACCCAATATCTTTCTGATGCCACCTCAGAATCTGATGGTAAAAGGTCACGAACCAGTTACACCCGGTTCCAGACTCTGGAGTTGGAGAAAGAGTTCCATTTCAACCGATACCTCACACGTCGCAGACGTATCGAGATTGCCAATAACCTCTGCTTGAACGAGCGCCAAATTAAAATTTGGTTCCAGAACCGTCGCATGAAGTGGAAGAAGGACTCAAAGTTGAAAGTGAAAGGAGGACTATAATAACGTGGTGCACGGCTTCAGCTTGAAAATAAAGGCGGTGTTAACTTGTACTGAAATAACAAACTATTTAAAATAGATTTTCTTGTTGACAACAGTTGATGTCTTTCATTTTTCTACAACATCATGTTGTTATGTGAATATGTCCATATTTTTTATATATTTATTGATAGGGCTCCATTCCCAGAGTGCTGGAGGTGCTTATTTAAATAATGTATGAGCTTAAACTTTATTTGAATGTGCTTTTACTACAATCACTTGTATCAGTAACTTGCATAATATACCAAGGCCTGCATCCAGTTATGTTGACTTAAATGTAAGTGTAAATAATGTGGTGCTTTGCTTCAACATTCATCAACCTGCCCATTGCATTTTGATGGGACTTGTCTTTTTATTCATTGTACTTTCTAGCGTAAATACATCTATACAACTAAAATATCCACTCAAGGATGGTAAACCGCACGTCATGATGATAATGCAACAACTGTAGTGTCATAATAAACGCTGTGTATCATGTTGTCTGTCAGCCAGCAGCCAAATGGTAATTTTCTCTTGAGGATTATGTCTTGTAATCAGAACATTTTGCTCTTTTAGTGAATGTTTTTGGGGCTATTTTTTCAGATAGGTGCCTTGACTTTTGTTTCTATACACACTACTCTTGAGTAGCCTATAGGGCATGGTTTGTAAGGAGTGGCTTATTGATACCTCTCATACCAAACAAGCTACACGACCTACTTTTGTGTGAACCGCATTTGTTCTATGATCTATTATTTATTATGTTTGATTCCGAAGTTTCTCTGCTAAGCCACATCGACAATTTTCCAGTCAGTAATGTATTATTAAAATAACAAGATTTAATTGTCAATAGTGGCAATATATCAGTAAGTTTCGTTAGTTCTGGGTTAAAAGCCATCTGTGTCCAATAAAACGTCCAATGTGGTATCATTGTAAATAAACTTGAAACGTAAAGAATATCCAATTGTTAACGTTATTATTATTATTATTATTATATTTTATTATATTATATAACAGGAACAAAACAATGAATTTTTCTTTACACAATGCATTTTTGCACTGAAGGCCCGTTTGATAACTCGTGACGGAAGAAGAACTCATTCTGCGCTAATTAATATGATTTTGATAAATATTCGTGCATCCATCGAGGACCAAGTCTGAATTTGTTTACTTGCACTGATTGAACTTTAACGCTCTGGTCACTTATTTACAGTAGCCCTTAAACGGAGGCACATAAAACTTTATGACCCCAATAAACTTTTACAGCACTTCCTCTCACCCATCAAACACTGACAACTGTTTCCTTTTTTAACAAATCGGCGGAAGTTTATACAAACATTTCAAAGTGACGTTTTGGCATATAGAACCCTCAAAAACAATAAGATAGTTTGTACACTTAATCAAATACTGTCAACTAAATTATGAAGATACGAATTGCTTTTCGAAAATGCATTTGCAGTATGATACAATTGCGTTATTAATCGTACTTCGTGTAAAGCACATAATTAAAGACATTGAGAGTGAATTGCTCATACTACTACTTCATTGATGAAATTTGACATTTAGATAATGAGACATGTGCTAGTCACCCTGTGTACCGAAATCACGTAATCCAGGCCCGTGTCAAACAAAGGACACAAGAGCGATGCCTATACGAAATGCTCATTTTCGTCTGGCTTGTTCTACATGCAGGCTCTTTTCCGCTTTACTGTTGGTTTGACATTTTTAATTTAGTTTTTAATTAATTCCTACTCAGCGCTCTCAGTGTAGCCAATGTGAAATGCTATCGAACATTTTAATCTCCATATTTCTAAAGTTTATGAATGTTACTATTACATACACACTAATCTGAAAATAAAAACATGGAGCTAGTCAATTTATACTACTGTTTCAAAAGCGCTTTCATTTTAGAATCGTCTCACTCACCTATATTGAAGATTCAATGTAAATTTCCATGCTTCTTTCAATTTCTACACTCGCTATCTTGACCGAAAGGGCCACATTGCGAGTTACTGTGGTTACAATGTTGCTTTTTACACAAACCCCTCTTTTTTTTTTAGCTCTCTTGCCACGTATTTTGAAGTTTTGAGGGTTATTTATGCCAATTGCCCAAAGCATGACCAGTGAGTGGTTCAGGAAGAGCACGTGGGGTCATTAAAGTGGATTTTATGGCCTGCAAGACCTGACAAACCCTCACTATATTTACATCATATATAATGTTAACTGTCCGTAATCGCAGCTGTTGGCTAGTCTTATCTCTGAGAGAACGGCTTATAGAGCCTGTCAGTGTGGGTTACTCGCGTCAGTGTCTGTAGAAGGTCGACTCTCCCAAATGGATCCCAGGCGGTTGCAGTAAGTTAATAATCTTGTTTTCCTCTTTTTAATTAAATATGTACTTTCCTCCGCAACACACTTGGGAATTAATCAAGGATGTAATTCAATAGTTCATGGAGAAATTGTGTCAAGTGATGCGCAAATGTGTCCTCATCTGTTCAATTTTGATCAATTTCAAAGGTCTAGAGTGTGCGTTTGTGCGTTTGTATATTACTGTTAATTTGGCATTGATATAGAATTATTGTTCTGGCAGTAGATTCAAATTAAATTCTGTATATCATGACTCTTATGTAGTCAAAACATCTTGTATGCATCTTAAAAGCATTGAACATGTGTAAAAAGCTTTGCCTTGGATCGTAATTTTTATACACCTGAGTATCACAGAATGTGCGTATATACCCCACTTTTGGATGGTGAAAAGTGCTTAGTTTGTGCCTAGGTTGCGTATGTTGTGTTAAAAGTGAAGGTGAAGGACTGTGAGAAGCTAAGTGATCTGGTATTGGTTTGCAGATGAGAGCGCGGAACATAGATCTTTAGATCGGACATAATGTGGGGTCATGTGCAGGGCAGAGAAGATGTGGTGTTGTGTGGTGGGGTCATGTACAGGGCAGTGAGGATGGTGAGGTAGAGTCACATCATTAACCAAAAAAAAAAAACTGAAATGACTCCAAATGGTTCAAAGGCACATTATAAAGAATATTTTATACAAAGCATATTACTTTTTTTTTAACCACTGTTATTTTTCGGTTTTCAACACCCGGATATTCAGTGGTATTTATTTGACAGATGAGGCTCCACTTGACCATTATAATCATGGTATGAAAAGTTTAAGCCATATCTTACTTTATGATGTTGTGCTTGGAAACAGAAGAGGTCAGACTGCTTTGTTCATCCACAATGTTCTCTTTAATCTATGCACTGTGATATTTGCTGAGAAGAAACTCCACTGCCATCTTCATACTGCTGTGTTTCTATTCTGTGGAGGCCTGTGATATATTTTGAGACCTTTTTTAAATAAAAAGAACCAATACCTCAGTTTTGGCATCATGAACTAATTCAGGCCATTTTGCTGTGCAAAGTTTATACATGTACAAACAAAAATAATGAAGGGAAAATTATGATTATGGTTTAAGGAAAGGACATTTAAGTTGAAAATACAGATATAACACTGTTTTATGAGGATCTGAAATGTTGTATTTTTTGCAATGCAGCTGAGAAAAACAACAACAACAATGACAACTTTTGTTTCCAGTTGTAAGGCGGCTTTAATCACAGACTCTCAAGAGTTTTAATAAAGAAAACTGTGGATTGCAATTAATGTGCACTAGTTTTATGTCATCTACCATTTCAGTTCAGTTTACCCTGTTTTGTTAAACAACAAAAAGCATTATTCTATTATCTTTGTTTAGGTTACCTGTAAAGAGAGACAAAAAAAAGTTACTGTGCACAGTTTCCTTATCAATCACTGATTGTATTTTGTGGTGTCTAAACATAGAAAACAATAGAGTGTAAAGACCTGTTTCACTGAGTTCTGTCTTGTAAGGCTGCATCTGGTTGTAAATACTGCTGTGTTGTAAATTCCATGGCTTGCCAAAGTTCTTTGCTCCAGGCTCAAAGAAATGCCTTTTTGTTTTGTGTGTGTGTGTGTTTTCCTATTTTATTAAAAACAGTAGGAGGGGTTTTTGCTGATATCAAATGTCATTTGTAAAATATTGAATTTGTTGGAACTTCAGTTAGTATGAAAGGGATCATATGATGCTTTTTTAAAGATCATTATTTGGTGTATTTGGTGTAACAGAATATGTTGACATGCTTTAATGTTCAAAAAACACATTATTTTTCAAATACTGTACATTATTGTAGGTCCTCTGTTCCCCGCCTCTCTCAAACACTTAGTTTTCTACAAAGTCCCTCCTTCCGACAAGCGCAGTCTGCTCTGATTGGACAGCTGACCCAGTGCATTGTGATTGGCCGAACACCGCAAGCACTCGTCGGAAATGTAACACCCCTTACTATAATCGCAAGCTTCATCTTTCAAAATAAATGTAAAGACAGAGCCCGAAAGGGGAACAGAGTCGCGTGACAGACACAGTGATGAAGCTGGTATGTGTATGCATTGTACACATGCCACGGTTAAGACAGCTGATTCCACTGTGATGTGACCCGCTCTCTCTCTCTCTCTCTCTCTCTCTCTCTCTCTCTCT
>NW_015505192.1:1857533-1872730 GCF_001515645.1 Sinocyclocheilus grahami
CTCTCTCTCTCTCTCTCTCTCTCTCTCTCTCTCTCTCTCTCACACACACACACAATGCGCAAAACTCTGCATTTGAACAGTCAATAGCAAATACTTAAACTAATAACAAAACAGTAGCTGATTCAGAAGCGCCAGATTGTCATAGCAAAGTCAGAATGACCTCCTCTCCTATAGGTTCACGAAACGGTCGTCCATAAAATGCATTGCTGTTCTGTTGTAAGTAATCTTAAAGATTCCTAAATGCATCTACTTTCGGAAGGCCAAATAAAGTGCTTTTGCTTTCGCCTAGAAACACACAGCGTCTCCCCGACATGCTGCTTCAACACTAACTGCGGTTACTGAATCCACGCCTTCTTTCTTTGCGTGAACATTTGGGTGGCATTATGCTAATATTTCCACATAGTGAGGTAGATATGTGGGGGCTTGCTGGAACGAGCCGTTTTAGGGGGGCGTGGGAGAGTCTTAACTTTGATAAAGAATATCTCTTTGGTTTTGAGACTTTAGTCTTTCCTACTTCAGGAATCTTATCTATGCACAATCAGCTTGTAACACTCCAAAGAGAAAGGAAAACTTGAAATCGCATCATATGACCCCTTTAAGTTAAAGCTGTTATTAAGTTAAAGTTGATAAAGTTGCTTATACAGGAATAACTGTGTGTAACCTAAGTGTAAGTCTAAGTCTATCTTATTTGATATTCTAACAAAAACATAGATTAAATAATCAAAGTTTACCAATTCATTGCAGTAATCAATCATTATTGTTGTGAATTATACACAAGTATGGCTGCTTATAATATATGCAAGAATGTTACACAACACTTCAAAAAATACATAAAAAAGCAATTTAATAGCATTGATTCAATAGTCATGCAATTCCACAATCAATTTTTATACATTTGCATTTATATATCTTCCATTTTTAATATCCATACTTTATGAAATCAGAAATTGACTAGTCTATAAATCTAGAAACATTTAAACAATTACAATTAAAAAAGTAAACTTTTTAAATTGTTATTATTTATTTATTTTACATAGATGCTTTTCTCAGATTATGTTGTGTTCTTATTTATGTGTTTATATTCAGTTATTGTAAGAACAACCATGCTGACAAGGACATCATATGAATGTACTCCACTGTTTTTATCACATCAAAGCAGAAGTGTATAGCTAATATCTGTTGGTACCATTTTTGGCTCAGAGTAGGTGCAGGTGTTACTCACTCAAAGGTTGATCGAGGTGGATAATATTCCCTATTGTACACTGACTAGAATATTAATCAATATAATGTTAACTACAGCATTTTACATAACATTTTTTGAGGGTTTGGAAAATGGTTAGTCATTCAGAGAATAAATGGGTCATGTGGTGAGTACAGTGGTACAACCTGCAACCATCACATTTGCTATTAAAACACATAAAACACATGGGGAAGTCGTGGCCTAATGGTTAGAGAGTCGGACCCAAAGGTTGTGGGTTCGAGTCTCGTACCTGCAGGGATTGTAGGTGGGGGGAGTGAATGTACAGCGCTCTCTCCCACCTTCAATACCACGACTGAGGTGCTCTTGAGCAAGGCACCGAACCCCAACTGCTCCCCGGGCGCCGCAGCATAAATGGCTGCCCACTGCTCCGGGTGTGTGTTCACGGTGTGTGTGTGCACTTTGGATGGGTAAATGCAGAGCACTAATTCCGAGTATGGGTCACCATACTTGGCCACATGTCACGTCACTGTCACGTCACATTCAGTAAATGTCCACTGTTATGAAAAAAGATAAACACTTTATTTTATAACAATTGTTGTACATGAGTGATGGAAACACTTAATAAATTCAAATGAATTTGTTGGTGGCATTTATTATAAAGAATTACATTTAACTTCACTATTTTTAATAAGCCCTTATGTGCATCTTTTTATTTGACCATTAAGTCTTTGAATACTGTGTCAAAAACATTAACTGCCAATAGGGGGCAATAGTTTTATATTCCTCTGTTTTCGTCTCAGTGCAGGTTAGTCTTGGTTCAACATATTATTTTGTCATCTACCAGATTACTATCTAACTAACCATTCAATGAAAATGGCAGCAGTTACATTCACTACATTGGTAACTTTAGAAAGAATGAGTAAATGACAAGAGTTGAAAATCATGCCACTGCATGCAGAGTAACTAAAAAATGCAATGCTTTAAATTTTGGAACAATTCACGATCTGTTTGTAGAAAGTTCCTGTTTGAACAAGCATTTTAAAAATATAGAAAACAGTACCTTTGTTATCTTTGTGGATAAACTGTTCTTCATTCAGTGATGGATGAGGTGAATGAATGGGGGGAAAAATTGCAGTTGGTATTTGGACTTGTGATTTTTTTTAAATAATGTCAAGATTATGTTTTATTAAGGAAACTTTTGGTCATGACAACATGCTGCATTTGCTACATTGAAACATTGGTATGTAATAGCAAATTACTTTAAAGCAGGAATTAGAGCTTATGAATAAACACAGTTTACATTTGGCTGAAATTATACCATAGTGTTTAGAAGTACCTTTTTGTGTACCTTTTTCCAGTTTTGAGCTTGTTTAATTGTAGCATTGAGTATATACATAAAACAGTTATGTTTCCCTCTATGTGTATATAATATCACCATACTTTTTAAAATTACATTACTCTTATATTATTTTCTTTGCTTTAGTATTATGGTTAACATTCGGGTTAAATATTCTTTGCCATTGGTCTCAATGACAAACAGTGGCCCAACACTGTATGTGAATTCACAGTATGCATATTTACATATATATATATATATATATATATATATATATATCCAATTCAAACAGCCGAAGCTAACCTGACCAAGTAGGAATTCATTGTAGGTCCTCCATTGTTGCAAAAATAACTACATCCATCAAGGAAATAGTTCTGAAAATAACCTGTGCTAAATGCATAGCCTTGTCCTACTTTAAAAGATCATGCCTTTGGACAGTTCACCCTCAATGAGAGTCAAAGAGAAGTTGTACTAAAAACATTAAAACATAATTTTCAGTATTAACTTTCAGTATTAAAAATTTAATTATTAAACATAATTTTCAGACATAACATTCAGCTGTCAGACAAGATAGTTTTTTGAACAACTGACATATTTCATGCATATATATATTATTATTATTATTATTTTTATATACTTACCAGGATACTGAAGGAGTGCATGAATTCCATCACAGGATTTTTCGATTATTTTAAATCTGTCAAACGTTTTATATTGTTGAAAAATAATATACTTACATGCCTGAGAAGACAAGTGTTATTTATTTTTATTTTCTAAATTGCTTTCTTTCTTTTTAGCGCATAAGGAAATTGTGAACGTGAGGGCAAGGAGGACCTCATCGTTGCACTGGTAAGTCTTTCCGTTATTTTCTTGTTCTAGTATAATATTCTTGTCCCATCTTGTTTCGCTGTGTATAAACACAGAGGGCAGTGTTCCCTGCCAATAGCGGCGAACATCTACAGCACATATGCCCATGTCTTAGTGGAAAGGAGCTGTAGTTTAAGCTGTTTGTCGTGCTAAGCCAATAAGCTCTCTTTATATATTTTTTTAATGTAGGCTAGACAAAAAAGTAAATGTTTATACACATTTGGGGGAAAAACAACAATTTTCTACAAGTAAACACGGTCTATTTATTTACATACATAGGTGTTAAATAGGTGTAATCTAACGCCATATTTCAATATAAATTACAATAAAACTAAATTAACAATTACATACATTAAAATGTAAATACAAAATTGTATGTGTAACCCGACTCACCTCTCTGTTTTAAGCATATTAAGCGTTAAAATAGTCATAAACAAAAATCATTTTTATACAAATATAAAGTCATATAAAAAATCATGTAAAAAATAATAAATAAATAAAAAACGTATTTTGTTCACAGTGAACAGACGGACAACAAACTCAAATAAATTGATCCTATTACTCAAATAATTAATCAATGCTGTATAATCATATTCATGATTTCTTAACAAAGAAACATTTCACAATCAAAAGTACGCATATAATTATATAAAACAAACTTAAATCTGACTTTAAATACTTAAGAGCGCAAAAGGATATAAATAAATAAATAATAGGTGAGGCCTGGTCCTTTTTATATTGTAGAACAGCTTAGGTCACGTGAACTAAAATTAACTTGATATTTATAAGGCAAGAATTATGCGCCCAAAAATGAAATCATTCAAAATTATTGCAAATCGCATACATTAAATATCATATAGGCCTAAAATGTCATTCGTTCAAGAGTACACACACTAGATTCTGGTTATGGACAACTGGCATATTCTTCCATATAAAATCCCACCTTCTTTACATAGAATTTTCTGCTGAATCCTATTCTATCTATCTATCTATCTATCTATCTATCTATCTATCTATCTATCTATCTATCTATCTATCTATCTATCTATCTATCTATCTATCTATCTGTCTGTCTGTCTGTCTGTCTATGTCTGGGGGGAATCACCTATAAATCATCAGGCAAATTCGCCGGCGGTTTTAGCTTTTTGGAAGTCTCTACATTATAACTAGTTATTGAGCTGGTGCAGGATCTGAGGCCATTTATGTGCAGAGGGAATTCATCGCTTTTCGCTCATCAATAACTCCTTGGCAGTGAACTACTGGAACGAGTCGAACACGAGGGGTGAAATGCGGGTCAGGCTGTCTAACTAATATTAAAATGCGCCCGCAACACTAGAGCAGTGCCGAGTGGGTGGATGGTGGCGTTTTCAAGCCGGTGGGGGTGGACAAAAAAAATCCCATCACATATGTAGGGTCTCGAAGATTTCATATAAGGCAAAACGGCTGTTTCCGAGCATTTCATTTGTTAAAGAGTTATGTCCTGTCTGTTTGGTTTCGATGTATTTAGGGAAAACTTAAAACTAATTTCTTATTTTTCTCTGGTGGGTTGAAAACTGGATTTGAAAATGTGGGCTCTGTTGCCTATATTGTTTCTAAAAAGTTTTTATTTCTTTTTTCTTTGCTTGCTTTGTTTCCTTATTTGTTTCTTATCTATTCCTGTTTAGATAGCTAAACTGGAGAGAGAAATGCAGGGCACGGTCTTGCAGGTTACCAGGCGGTCATATGGTAATAGCGTGCACAATAAACCCCAAGGAACAAAAGAAACTTATTTTTCATCAGTGCTGTCACGTGTCCGCATTGTGCACAACAAGTTTGAGACGGAATATTCAAGTGGGTGCTCCTATGTTTTCGAGATTTAATAGAATTTGATAGCAAAATTATTTATCGTTTTTCCCTCTCATACCCAGTCACTGTTTATTTTATGCTCTCAATTTCATTTACTCAACCTATTGGAGTGTTGAAATGTGATATGGAAATTATGAAAAAAGCAGAAATCGTAAAAAAACATTTTACCTCAACGAATAAATATTTTGGTAATGAAATTAATTAATTTTTGTTGAATGGAACAATGAGTTTGTCGTGTACGAGTACATTCAAGTGAAAAGGCTAATAAATTAAGTGTCCAAACAAACAAACAAAAAATAAATAAATATGATTCTAAATAAATAAAAGCATTTCCAAATCGGTCTTTAAAAAATTTAGTTGTTGGTCTCACTCCTAATTGTTGAGTCTTGTTGCCAAATTCTTTAAAATAATTAAAGAAAATTAAATAAAGAAAAAAATAAAATGCAATTAATTTTTTTTAAGTAATGACAAACAAATATTACTAAAAAAAATACTATTGCACCAGTTCTGACCCTAGATATTAATTCTGACCAAATATTGTAGATGCCAAACAGAAACCTCTCCCCAGAAAATGCTTTAACCCTATTCAAGATGGTGAAGAGGTTCATAGTCTAACCTGACTTATTTTGTACGTTGAATTCTTTTTCAAAACTTCCAGTCGAAGAAAGGCATGTCAGAAGTCGTCTATATGTACCCTGTAGAACCGAATTTGTGTCCAGAACATGAAAATCGCAAATACGTCTCTACAGGAATACATGGGCGACGTAAAAGCCACGAAATCCAAGTTGGGTCTGTATTCCTCTCGATCAGAGGCACGTGACTTTGCATGAACGTCTTGTGTGCTTACTATCATAAGTAGAGGAGTTCGAATGAACTGCTACTGCATGAAGACATAAACATTCTTAGCCAAACTTGTACAAGACGTAAAAGCGGAAATATGATGTATGCCGTCGCATGTATACGGTTGATTTAAAGCCTTTATAGCTTAATTAAACACCAAATCTGCTCTTAACCTCCACATTTTGGCTGAAGCCGTCGAATCTTAGTAAACTGTATACATATAATTTCTAACGTAGCGTTACTTGGTTCTAATATTAACTGTATATAAGGCTATTGCCAATTATCCAGGAAATTTGCTTTGCACTGACATAGTTAGGTTAGAGATAAGTGAAAATATGTTAATACTAAAATATTTATTTGCCTGCATTTTAAGTAACGTGCTGTAATAAAAAGCATGGTAAAATTGCTCTGGATAGTGTAGTGTAATTATAGCCGTAGTTTTAGTAGTATTGTATTTGATCCTTTACTGAAGTTTAAATGTGATGGATTATTTTTTTAATGTAATTTTAATAATATTTTTTAAACAGTGTAATTAGCGAAAATCTTTTAGGTAACATGCACACGTTATCTGAGAAACATCCCTAGGTGCTGTGGCATGATCCAAGAAGATTTGGCCATTGTGCATGAGTGTGTGAGAGAGCGAGAAAGGGGGGAGAGAGAGAGAGAGGGATAGAGAGACTCAAAGACTTCGCGGACAATGGCGGAAAATTGAAGGTATATTTGCGAAAGCTGTGGTTCCTTATCCGGGGACTACATCGCCCCATGCCATTGGGCCATCGTATCACGTGGTAAAAGTAACTTTACAGGGTTGCTCGCTAGTAGGAGGGCTTTATGGAGCAGAAAAACGACAAAGCTAGAAAAATTATTTTCCACTCCAGAAATTAATGATCATGAGCTCGTATTTGATGGACTCTAACTACATCGATCCGAAATTTCCTCCTTGCGAGGAATATTCGCAAAATAGCTACATTCCCGAGCATAGCCCCGAATATTACAGCCGTGCAAGGGACAGTGGCTACCAGCATCACCACCAGGAGTTATACCCTCCGCGGGCAAGCTACCAGGAGCGTCCGTATAACTGTGCAAGCATCCCTGAGCCTGATACTCAAAGAGGACATGGACTGCCTCACGCGGGGCACCTGCTCGGAAAAGGGCAATCTGCCTCATGTGAGCCCCCACCGTTAACCCTGTCTCCTGCCACCCCTCCGGCTGCATCGTCCGCCTGCAATCAAGCCACTCCGGAGCATCCCAACAGCTCAGCTTCTGCCAAACAACCCGTAGTGTACCCCTGGATGAAGAAAATTCACGTCAGCACCGGTAGGCAACTTGAGTGTATTTCTCTTAAGCACTATAAAGCTCGCCCCTCATCCTAACTCTCTCTCTCCGTCTGCCTCACTCCTTTTTACACTCATCCCCTGGCCAGCCTCTGCTACGATAGGATAGAAGCCTTTGAAATGGCACAATTGAGGCGGATTTACGACTAGGCATTGGTAATTACACCCACCATAAATTTTATAGCCGAGGTATACTCTGGGCAGTCGTATCACCATGTGGCTTCTCTTGTTATGAGTGTGCGAGAGAGTGAGAGAGATCTGGGACCAGAGAAAAACTAAGCTTTATAATGTTGCATTAATAATTCAGTGCTGAGTCCAATGTGATTTTAGCCTTATTATAGAAAGCTAACTTTTAGATATTTTAGCCCACCCTCATTTCCTCTGTCGCCACCATTTCTCAATGAAAGACACGCTTGTTTTACCCTATCCTTCCCTCGCTGCTTCTTTTCTTTTCTATTCTGTTCTGTTCTTTCTTCCTTTCCCTTTGCTTCTCCTCTTTCCAGTGAACCCTAATTACAATGGAGCGGAACCCAAGCGGTCTAGAACTGCTTACACTCGCCAGCAAGTCTTAGAATTGGAGAAGGAATTCCACTATAATCGGTACTTAACACGGCGAAGACGTATCGAGATTGCTCATTCCTTGGTCCTCTCGGAGAGGCAAATCAAAATTTGGTTTCAGAACCGCAGGATGAAGTGGAAAAAAGACCATAGACTTCCAAACACCAAAGTCAGATCCTCTTCCTCCACGGGCATTTCCTCCGGGTCCAACACAAGCTCAGCGGCTGGCGCTGTGGCGGCAGCTTCCACCACTAACACCATGTCAGCCTCCGAGGACCTCTCCGGAACCGAGCGTGGCGAGGATATTACAAGGTTATAAGAGAACTATTTCGAGGAGAGAAGGGAAGATCAAATGACTGATTATTTATAAAATATAATATATTTTGTTTTCGTAGGTATCTTGTGCGTAAAGGGGGTTCCTTTAAGTCCACAGTTATATAAAATGCATGTTATATAGCATGGATTATTGCGAATACCTATGGATTATTTTTTACGCGAAACAGGGTTTAATTTATCTAAAACTGAATCAATATAGTTTTTTTAAGAGAAATGATTTGGGCGATGCAGGTTATGGAAATTTTACTCAAATGCGTGGGCCTTTCTTTGCCCAGCTGCCAAGGTGAAGTGCACAACGAATCTATTTATTTCTCACTTGAGAGAGCTGGTAGGTTTTTTTTGTTTTTGTTTTTTTTGTACTGTAAATGAAAATCTCTATCGTGGGTATCGATAGAAAAAAAAATATTTTAAAACGTCTTTGTTTTCTTTAAATGTAAATCATGCTGTGGGTTATCTGTCGTATGGAAAGGTTAAGACTTTAAATTATCATTTAGTTTTTGTTGTAATGGCGTTGTGTTTAGGCTATTAACAGCAGATTGTTGTGAGATGCAATAAAACCAGTTTAGTGTATTTGTGCTAATTATATTGGTCAATAAAACGTAAGTGTCTATTAGTTTTACCTAGACTTGAGTGACTTTTATCAATATGCAATGTAGACTAAATTTCCGCACATAAATAGCGAAAAGTTTCCTCTGTAATTTTTAACAGGGGATGTATTAGTCGGGGAACTTGCATTAGTCAGTTGAATATGCAAATATAGGCCCAAAAGTAAAACCAGTGTGTAAAATCGGTGCATTTAAAAATCTACGTGGTGTCGAGTGGGGTTGCAGCATTCTTTCTTGCAGAAAATTCATTAGCCATTTTATTTCTTCCATATATATCTCTAATATTTACAACGCAGTCTCTCATATTTGAGCGGTCAGGTTGAGTATGGGTTAGCATGGGCTGTGTACCCATCACTTTCTCACGTATTCTTTTAACGTGGCACATAATTCGGGCCTTTTTAGTAGGGACCTTATCACTTTTCACTCCACAGCATGGCTTGTTATTCATTACTGTTTTCAACATGGCTGAAATGTCTCTAAAAATCAATTCCAGTATTCAGAAATGTCCTGCACTGCTTCTATTTTTTCACTATTGATTTCAAGCGTTGTCAAGTTGAGAAACAAATTCAATCAATTCGTTTTATTTGGATAAACTAAACAGTAAAAAAAAGGAAGATATTCAGAACATGAAAATCGGTCTCAATGACTCAATGAAATATTTATTAAATGTTCTTAGTTTTGATTAGTTTAAATTAAACGTTGGTATTTAAATTAATGCTAATTTATCTTGATATATTCGTTTGAAATATAGTAGCCTATGACAATATTTATTACAAAATAACCGTTACTAAACACGATTGCAAAAATACGTGTTATGGGATAAGTGTGTAAAGAGAGAAAGGCTGTGAAATCGTATCCATGTATCCATATATATACCTCTTTTTTTTTTTAAGAAGCAATCTGCATGTGCTGAAATATGACCCTAGTACCTCGGTTTTTGAAAGTTCTGATTCAGGCCACTCCTCTTTGTGTGCCATACTGTCATTTTTAAAAAGTGGCGCTAGAACGTGTTCGAAGCAACATCATAGCCAAAGCAGAGACTAGGAGCTAGACACACAGGACCAAAATCTGCACGCTGTGGCCTTGCTAGTTTACAATGCTGCACAGAACGCTCCTATATGCAAATTAGTTCAAATTTCATTGGGACGTTTTTGTATTTTTCTAAATGCACAAGAATATATTAAAATTTAAATATTAAAACACTTAGCGTCTCTATTGATATCAGTTCTCGAGAAAAGAAAAACATGTACAGAAAATAAGGAATGTGTTTGATTAATTGTAAATCGACCTGACTTGAATGAAGATTACACAACGGCTTGCTAAGTGGGGGGCTGAGAAGCACAAAGGAGTGAGTCATTTTAGACCATCAATCAAGTCCGGCAGCAATAGTCAATTGTACTTCGAATGTATTAAGTTGTACAGGCACTTAATAGTGCACAAAAGCGTCACTGCAAAATATGTTTCAGCGGATAGTTTTTTCAACCCTAAATGAGAAGAAAGGCACTGGCCATCGTCTCAGCCTGGCCATGAGTTTGGAAAGGCACTTGAAAAGAGTAGGTGCAGAACTGCATTCAGGGACCATTATGTGACTGAACAGCAGAGAGAAATGAATGTGCACGCCTAAATCGTAGCATCCCGGCAGTCTCTTTCGAGATGCTGTCGCCTCTATGTCGCGAAGCTGAAAAGGTACTTTATTGAAGTTTGTGGCAACTAAGAAAAGTCGAGTTCAATTTGGGGACACATTTTCTGTCCCATTAGTTTCGTTTCAGCCGGGTCGGCCGACCTCTCCCACCCCTTGACCCCACTGGCTCTCTCAACGTGTACCTTCTGTGTGCACCCTCACAGGCTTCCTGGGGTTCCACCGGTGCTCTTGCTTTCATTGTGGGTTTTTGGTTATATTGATGTGGCAATAGAAAAAGGACATCTGAATGTGTTTCTCCTTTGTTGCTTTGCACCGTATGACTTACGAGATCGGTGAACTCTGGGACAAGGCTCTTCTGTAGCGTGCGACCTTGTAACTTTTTCCTTAGGGGGCATCCATTTTCGAGCTGTTAGTGTAGTGCTGGTCAGTCTCTAATCAATGTTTCTACCGTCATCTAAATGGAAAAAAATTGAAAACCTAAGACCAAATAGGCATATTGTTATAAAACAAAATATCTAACAAAAGTGGCCGAAATATATGTATCCTTGTGTACAAACAGATTTTTGTTCTGACTATTAAATATTTAATTGCAGGTTTTGTGTCAGTCAAACAAGTATGACAGCTTTTAAAAACACATGAAAACTTGTTTTTGTGAAACGAACAAGCAGTGACATTTTTGAGAATCCTTTTCTCACAGGGGAGCGCTGCTATAATGCTGAATGACTGACATTGATAGATTTTTGACATTCCACGGCAGATGTAACGCAGCTTTTCTGTTACGAAAAAACATAAAAAAGCTAGCAAATAAATCATGTTTCACTTATATTGTACTAAACTAATATTTGCATTCATAAACTAAACAAACTGTATTGTTTAGGAGACAGAGATACATGCATGAAGTCATCGCAGGTGTTGTGTGGCTGCTTGCCAGCCAATAAACTTTCATACAAGTTTCATTTTTACATGCATAAATATATATTTTTTTAAATAACGATTATGGGTGTAACCGAATTTAGGTTGATTTAGTCGTATTAAATATTCTTTTTTTACTTCAATGAACCTTTTTTGTGGAGTGTTGGCTCCTTGGAACATATTAGGCTACTCGTAGAAGACACTATGTGACTAATATCAAAAAAGGTTACTTTAAAACTTTATTTAATTTAAACTTTTAGGTTAATCGTTTTGGTATTTGATGAAAATTATATCTTCAGGCACATTACTTTAGTTCTATGTGCTGCAGTGCTTATAATATTATTTTATTTTGCTGATAAATAAGATGGTCTATTTAGGTGACAAGTACAAATAATTCAAAATATCCTAACTTTTCTAATTATTTGAAGTTATTAAACAGTATTAGTTATATTAGCCTATATTTTCCCACAATATTTGACGATGCTATTTAAGAAATGAACCTATAGTTGCATATACAGTAGGCTTTCTCCAATACCTTTCTCCTCTAAAAGTTGCACTAGGCCCTGTTTTCCAATACAGTTACAAATCACCCTCTAAAGATCGTCTTCGCTTATGTCGTACATTATTTAATGATGGCGGAGTACCGTTTCCAAAACCAGCACATGGGTCGTTTGTTATAAAATCAAATGTAAATACAACTTTTAAATTACAACCTTACAATATGACCTTACAAAAGTGAAAATGTCTACAGTTTGTTAAAGAATTTGTCCTATTGTTCATTTTCTGTAAGAAAAAAATATTGAATTTATTATAAAAAAAATGCCAATATATAGATTATTTATTTCATATTTATAATCATTTAGAGTGATTATTATTTTATGTAAGCCATATATGTATTTATATAATGCTATATATATATAAATACATATAACATATAGCTAAGATTATATTATACGTATATAAATATAAGAATTCAATAAATAGTTCAGTAATTATAATTATTATATAATTCAATTAATGCGAGCATTATACCAGATGCGATCTGGCAATGGTTAACCTATAACATTATACCTGTTAGTCATAAAAATAATAGAAGGACACAGTGCAGGGCTACAATTACGGCCACGGCCCCATGAACCGAGGTGTACATTTCTTTGTATGCGTCCATAAATCAAAAAGGTGATTGTTTGCCCTGCAATACAAGTAGTGAGTGCCACGCTGCACAAAAACTGTTGTGCTGAGGCTTTTGAACCTGCCCGTGTAAGAAGAAGAGGAGGAAGAGCAAGAAGATCAACACCTGTCTGCAGAAACGCGCCAAGCGCTTAACAGAAATACATTAATTTATTGTTAAACATAGGTGTGGTCGCAAATTCACTGTTTAAGAAATATAGTCTCCATATACAATCATTATCTAATATTGTAATTTGTCGTCCGTAGTTTTTTTCTGAATACAGTTACAATTGTTTATGCTTTTATTATTGGTTCATATTGACTTTTGAAGTGTTCGCAGTTGCGCAGTAATGCACATTTTTTATATTGTGTCAGTGTTTTTTATTGTAGCTGCATGCTACTGTCCGACGAGTGGTTTTAAGTTCTCATTAATCTACGTATTTACGTGGTACGTAACGAAACTTTCGGGGAACATACTTTAATTTTAAAGTAGCCTAGCACTTACACAGCACTTAAGATCTGCTTTCGAGCAACCGACCCAGAAACAACTCCTCAGCTACATGGGCAGTGAAGAACTACACTTTGCTTGTGTTTATACTGAACCTGACACTGACCCGTGAACGCATACAAGTTCCACCATGTTAATTACTCCACAAGACATTTAATTATTATGAGAACAGCTGATTGTTTCTGTCAAAGAAGAAGTTAAAAACTAGTAACAAGTCATCTGTTTGGATTGGACTGTTTGCCCTGTTTGACTTTGAGGATTTAAATAAAGTTTTTACAACGCACCACTTTTTATATTTGAGCAAATCTTTTGGCTTGCCCATTTGTTTAACTATTCTAATATCCATAATCATGGTGCTTTTCTTGTACAACATTTCTTATTATATCTTACTGAATTATGACCAGCCACGTTATAATATACATCTTTCATAACTGACAAAAATCCTCAATATATGAACAATAATAAATTAGCATTATAAGATGGGACCACGTTGTTCTGTGAAGTACTGAAGGCATTGTTATTTTGCCTTTTTATTCCAAAATGCATTTTTGTCAGCTCTTTTTGTAAGATAAGTGTCTTCTCAAAGCAATTAAGTTAGTGATGAAAGGTGTAGGTTCTTAGCATTGTTACGAGGTCCCCTGTGTAAACTGAGCTGTGGAGAACGACGCAGAAAGCTCAGAGTTGAATCGGGGGTCACCATGTTTTTTTCCAGAAATGTGGCAGTCTTAACACTGAATATCCGCTCGAAATACATAAATACAGCTCTTGTTTTAGAGATACGTCCATGTGAGAGTCTAACCATGCCTTTGACTTTTGCACTTTTCATGTTTGTTTGTTTTTCCCCATTTTATGCTAAACGCAGAGCATGAGCGAAGAAAAGTGTCTGCATTGCGCTCAACAATCTCCATAATCTTTGTTCTGATGTCTTGCCCCTTAACCTTTACACTCAATATGACCCCAAATGCAATGCTTAATGGCCACCCAAACAAAAACAGACCGAGAGAGGACACACAACAGAGATTAGCAAAATTGTTTTAAAAACAAATACTTGCCAGAAACTATAATAATAATAATAACAAATGATGGAACAAAATATTTGTCAAAGTCAAAAGGTAGAAATAGCGCAGTCACTTTTAAAAATGTAGGTTATTATTTATGTTAGTAAGAAAAATAAGTTTGCCTGGGCTGCTACAACATCAAGAATTGTGCACTCAAAAAAATAATTTCTCAAAAACACATTAAAGGGGTCATATGACGTTGCTAAAAAAGAACATTATTTAGTGTCTTTGGTGTAATGAAATGTGTTTATGCGGTTTAAGGTTAAAAAAACACATTATTTTCCCCATACTGTAAATTATCGTTTCTCCTCTATGCCCCGCCTTTCTGAAACAGTCGACTTTTAGTAAGCTCATTGGTCTGAAAAGCGAGGTGTGCTCTGATTAGCCAGCTATCTAGTGCGTTTTGATTGGCCGAATTCCTCAAGCCTGTGATGGAAATGTTATACCTCTTACCATACTGTGATGCCGTGTCCGGCAAGACTAGACAAAACCAATAAAACCCATTATAAAGGAGGCATTTGTTGCATCCAGTGGGGACATAATTACTGATTATAATGACTTATACTGTCTTTTTACGCGTTGCGTTGCATCGCCCTGCCTAAACATAAAATAGTGTGCATTTGTGATCGGAGAAATGACAAACAACAAGCGCTACTCTACACTGCTCAAAACTCGCATTTGAATCGTCAGTGGCAAATCCTTTAAATATGAAAACGGTTCTTACAGGCTGTGAGTCAGCATTATTTGCCAGCATCATAGACTGTATAGGGTCAGCATGCGCGCCGAAGGGGAAACGGGAACTGAATTCACCAGAACACCGGCATTGTAGGCTACTCTCC
This sequence comes from Sinocyclocheilus grahami, assembly GCF_001515645.1. Lineage (NCBI taxonomy): Eukaryota > Metazoa > Chordata > Actinopteri > Cypriniformes > Cyprinidae > Sinocyclocheilus > Sinocyclocheilus grahami. The sequence continues at coordinate 1,872,585 of NW_015505192.1, forward strand.
TAGGAAACGGTCCTCATCCTCGTAAAATGCATTGCACACATCTGAATATTTGGTTTGAACTGTTCTGGAACAGTGTTGTAAATACAACTTAACCACTGATTTCTAGTTGTGTCCTCTTTTGGAAGACCAAACAAAGTAGCTTCGCT
>NW_015505192.1:1874421-1888076 GCF_001515645.1 Sinocyclocheilus grahami
TTGAACTGTTCTGGAACAGTGTTGTAAATACAACTTAACCACTGATTTCTAGTTGTGTCCTCTTTTGGAAGACCAAACAAAGTAGCTTCGCTTTCACAAAGAAACACACAGCGTCTCCACTAACATGGCGGCGGTGGCGGCGGCAACAATACTACAGCAAGAATCAAAGTTACGCCTTCTTTCTTTGCATATACATTTGGGTGGTGTTATGCAAATCTCCCCACACAGTGAAGTAGACATGTGGGGGCGTGCTTAAACGAGGCGTTTTAGGGGGCGTGGACGAGTCTTAATCTCTTTGGGTTTGAGACTTTAGTCTTTGCAACTTTAGGGATCTTATCTATTCACGAACAGCTTGTAACACTCCAAAGAGAAAGGAAAACTTGAAATGGCATCATATGACCCCTATAAACAACACTCCTAATCTGGCAAAACATGGGAACTAGAAATCCATTAGCTAGCCCATAAAATTTGTGTGACCATGTGCTATCTTAACTTCTGATTAACACACCTTAACTTCTGATTAAGTGTAAAACAAACAAGCATAAGTAGTAAATGCTGAAACCCCTTTAATGGTAAACGTCTTGGGCCCGTTTTGAAGTTTCCCCAAGGCACAGTATGCCTAAACAGTTAGTAAAATGATCTTACGAATCATCTTAGAATTATGGGCTATTTCCCCAAAGCATTGTAAATAGTAGTTTATAAATCGTCTAGATTGACCAGTGTTCTGGAGAAATTGGAGCACTTCCATCGTGAAAAGTCATGAAGTCACCTGTAGATGACGCAAAATTACAGCTAAACTTGATAAAGTTACATGATTGCACTTTAGGAGTCCATTATGTGACTTCCATATCAGTATGCATTTATGCCTATTTATGCAACATGCAAAGACTAATTTAATAAATAAATAATAACACAGAAGACCGTGTTACTAAAAAAACAACACCTCAAGCGGTAATTGAATACCCGTTTACAATTTTTTTTTTACAGCTAATATTCAGTTTCCAGTATTCTCGCACTATGTTTAGACTGTGGAGATAAATTAGCCTACTGGAGCTACTGGTGAAAGTTTTGGCCATTAGTTTATCTGTGGATCTGGCTGCCACGCAAGTTCAACGTAACAAAGAACAACCTGCTCGCTGGTTTGAAAAGAGTCGTTGTTTGACGGTAAAAAAAAAAAAAAAAAAAAAACGGGAGTAATTTTTATTCAGAATTTAGATTAATTAAAATAATGTTATACTGGGAAACCATACGACAATATTTTTTTTCCGTGAACATTATATATTTATTTCTGGATTACTGAAGGTAAGATAGATAAAGTGTCTCATGAAAGAGATGAGTGATCTTGTGATCGGTTCAAGTTGCCAGGCAACAACCTAAAAGAGTCGCTTACTGAATAGAACATCCATTATCTCTAAAAGTTCCTGATTTTACCGAGTTACCGATTGAAGCTACAATGCGTAACCTGTTTTTATCGAATTAACCTGTAGTCTTTTACCCAGTCTCTTGTCTATAAAGTCTCATTACAATGAATAATTCGGCGTATAATGGCACAGGGGCAGTTTGTTAAGAATGCAAGACTGAGAATGGTCTCCATATGGATGCATCTCCGTTTCTCTATATCTGTTTATCCCTCTTGTTCTATCTCAGTCTTCCATACTTCTATCTCAATAAACGTTTATAAATGCCACGAAGGAGATAAGAGAAATTAATGTAAGAGCTAAAGGACACACGCCTGAGACTTTCCTCATCTATAGTCCTAAAACACAGACATCCTTACAGGTCCCATGGCACGTATCCAAAGCAAACCCTTTTTTAAAGCTCACCAGTTTGCACAAGTTAACAAACAAACAAAAATAAATAAAGTGCACTTAATTCAGTGCGTTATTTTCACTCTCATGTCACACTGGTTGACATATCCTTGTAGCCTAAAAGAAAGACTCCCTTGCTGCAACTGAGAAGTTCCCAGTGTCACGGTATAGATGTACAATTGTGTATTGAGGCTTTTGTCCAGTCCTCCGGGGTGTCTGCAATGTGTCTAAACATATGCGGTCATGAGGAGGTCACTAGACGCGCTGCTGCGCCGCAATGATTAATGTCATCTTTTCTATAGAGAAATAGCATTCAGATTAATGTTTTCTGTACAATATGGTTAGAGGTTCAAATATGCATGTTCTATTGGCATAGAAGATTTCTAGTATGCTAAATCCTATTGAAAATTTAAAGTAAATAAAGACACACTGACTATTAAATCCTTACAAAATCGGACAACTTTAGCTTGAGAGGAACAAAGAAATCCAATAACTTTTAGACAATCATTCATGTTTTGATAAAACGCAATGAAAACGTTAGAAATAAAACATGAAACTATCCTTACAAAACTGGACAACTACAGCTCATGAGATCGGGTTAGCTTAGGAGGAACAAAGAGAAAAGTCCAATCACTTTTAGACAATCATTCGTATATAAAAAAATTAAAACATTATAAATAAAATATGAAACTACACATTTCAACATAAATGCAAATAAGAGTTCTAGAAATACTAACTAAGTAGCAGGTAGTATCATTTTGTTTTTGTTTTTATCTCTCTTGAATGTACCGAATACAGAAGTATACTTAATATGGCAAAGGTGCGAGGAAGTTAACCTGAAACCACTGCCAACAAGAAATTGAATAGAAATTGTAGCACGTGTGAATTGTATTCATATTTCAGGTTTCCTAATATTATAAACATATATTAAATAGTGAACTGGATTCCTGATTTCATGACATTGTTAATTTAATAATAACAATTAATTTACGCATTTAGCAGACCAAAGCGACTTACAGTGCATTCAGGCTATACATTTTTTACCAGTATGTGTGTTCTATGGGAATCGAACCCACTACCTTTTGCGCTGAGAACACAATGGTCTACTGAGCCACAGGAACACTACTAAAGTAAGCTTGCACCTTAAAGTAAAACAATGTAAATAATATGTCGACAATTCGAAATCATTTTTAAGTTTCAGGAATTCTTGAGAGATCTCTCTAAATTTCAGTCGTTTTATTTAGGTTCAGATTGTTTAGAGCAACGCAGGGCACCGAATATATAAATGTAGTCTTTGCTCTTCAGAGACAGGCCCATTTGTATGCATCGTTATAACCAACAACATCCTCTGTTCATTATCAATCATTTCCTGAATTTACTCTCTTATTTGTCCTATATGCCTAAAAAACCATTAGGATATCACCTAATGTTTATTAAAGAAATTAATCCGTTGCGATGTGCAGAAACAATGAAAATATTATGATTATGAAATGCAAAAGGTCTGCTTGTATTTGGATATGGACATATCCTTCATACGAGCGAGAGAGAACTATTCACACAGTATCTATGTTTGTTTAAAAGTTTTAAAATCTTTTTTTTTCTCTCCAAAATTTTTAGGTTATGTCCTCAAGCGTTGGAGTGGTAGAGAAAGCAACAGACAGCTGTATGCACCGGCCCTTTGTACATTAAATTAATTTGTTTATTATTTCCAGTGTTTGCCTCATTGCCGTTTTTATTCTCTTTAAAGGGCCTGTTTTTGCATGAAATGGTTAAGCGATGTTATTATCGATGTTTTATGCAGCTGTTTGTGTCAGCAACCACAAGAGCGCAGAAGGTAGGGTGGAATTATAAAAGGGTTGACACCCAGAGCGACCGGCGTGCTTTTGTGAGAGAAAGAAAAATGATTTATTGCCAGCAACGTGGTTCAAACAGAGTTCACTGAGAATTGTAGTGTACCGGCGGAGGCGCTGAGTTATGGTCTTGCTGAGCCACTACATCAAAGATTCCTTTTCAGATTTAGTGAATGGACCCAGCGGCATGAGACAAGGGAACAAACTTACTTTAATTAGAAAATTCCCAAGATCACAGGCGACTTTCAAACAATAAGGGAAGAGTTTGAAATATATGAAAGGTGCAAGGAGGACCATAAAACCTGCAGAATAATAATAAACTCCCCAATAGCTTCCTCCACCCCTTCCAAAAATATTAATAGTAATAAAATAAAAAATGCATCGAAATTGTTTAAATAGCATTTATTGAATATCTAATTCATATGTGATTACGGAATGAGTACACTTGCATTCCTTGCACTCTCGGGCGCAGTAATAGGCTATTTCATGTTAATAGCGCTGCAGCTCGGCAGAAGCCGGACTTGTAATATGCATAGAGAATGCTTCTATTTGACAAGGCTTGTGACAGCAATTCACTGAACTCAAAATAACAAATCGTCTTTAGAAAAAGATTGATTTTAGCCTTACAACCGAAGAGGATATCCCCATGGCTCCTTGATATTCTTCTTTTATAAACAGTATATGAATGGTTATGATTTGACATAAACAATTCGAAATGAAATATAAGGCTTTTAAATTGCTGTCATTTTACACGTCATTGTTTTAATGCAGTCCAAAGTTATCTTAATATGTGCGAGGACTAAGATGACCATTTTTCACAAACATACCTGGCCATATTGGCAAGCCTTTAGAGTCTCAGAAACTCGAGAGCTGTGTATTATTATTAACATTCCCTGAAGGAAAAAAATCCCTGCAAGAGAAAGAGAATGAGTCGTTGAGGCTATCAGTCTTTGTCTTCGAAAATACGTTAGACATGTTATTGACAGTACTGAGTGTCTGAGTAAATACTCAAACAAGACACTGTGGAGAGTAAATGAAAAGGGACTAGTCCTTGGTTTTCAGTTCTTGTGCACAATTAATCACTAGTGCGAGACAACCGCTGTCCACAGCTTATGTAAAGGAAGGGTGATGTCTTTTATGTTCATTTCAGACTGGGGATACTAACTTATTTAAGCGTGACTGGTTTATGTATTATGTTATCGGCAAGACGTCGTTTTAATTAGCAACTGGCTAAAAACGAATCCTACTGTGTCGATAGGGTGTCTGAGAAAAACAGCGATCTGGACAGGTCGAGCGCTAAATAACGTTCTGTAGCAATGACCCTCTTCCCTCCACCAGCTTAGCTTCTTGACGTCAGAGGACAAAGGCCAATTCTGTTGCGAGTAGAAAGTTTTTGTAATCAATTTGTAATTATTTAAAATTACTTTAAAAACAACAAGTTACCCGACTCCAACAAGTTTCTAAAGTCAAGTCAAGTTTATTTGTTCAGCGCTTTTCACGATACAAATCATTGCAAAGCAACTTTACAGCAAATTAAGTTTCTACAATATTTAGTGGTAGCTTATCAGTGGTGACTGTCAGTTAATGTACATATGGCAGAAATGTACGGAAAATCAATTTAAGACGTAATAAATCAGACGATGAACACTATTAACAGCAATTATTATATGATGCAATCAAACTTATAGCAAAATGTGGTAGTTCTGTATGTTGTTTCAGGGTTGGCATCATCTGAGGTCCTCTGAGGGGTTGCATCATCTCTTCTCAGGTGTTCTGGATCCAGACTGAAGCTTGTGTAAATCCTAGACATCCCGTGGCAAAAAAACAGAGAAACCAATAGAGACATAATTAGCGTAGCTGCTGTACCAACCAAGCAAAATAGATTTTTTTAACCCAAACTAAAGAATAATGATGCGCATTTGATCAGATATAGCTGCAGTACGAGATTATGAGATGCATTATTTGAATGCTTGGCCAAAGAGATGTGTCTTTAATCTAGATTTAAACAGAGAGAGTGTGTCTGAACCCCGAACGGTATCAGGAAGGCTATTCCAGAGTTTGGGAGCCAAATGCGAAAAAGCTCTACCTCCTTTAGTGGACTTTGCTATCCTAGGTACTACCAAAAGTCCAGAGTTTTGCGACCTTAGGGAGCGTGATGGATTGTAGCGTGGTAGAAGACTAGTTAGGTACAGAGGAGCTAACCCATTTAGGGCATTATAGGCAAGTAATGATATTTTGTAACTGATACGGAACTTAATAGGTAGCCAGTGCAGAGACTGTAAAATTGGGGTAATATGATCATATTTTCTTGACCTGGTAAGGACTCTAGCCGCTGCATTTTGGACTACCTGTAGCTTGTTTATTGAAGATGCAGGACAACCAGCTATATAAAGACTTCATAATTGCCCTAAAATGTCGTGCTTACGCCAAATCCGGGCTGTTCCTGCATGCTCTTTTGTTCATTAGGACGTTGTTTTAAATATAATTCTTACTACAGACGATGAACTTGAACAGATTTCGTTGGTTACCTATGACTAGCAAATGCCATCTCAGCGACTGTCTTTTTCGCCAGGTGAAAATGAGCAGAAATCTCAAAATGCGCCGGAAATTGTCTAGAAACGTCAGTAGTAGCCTAGCCTATTGGATATGGATCAATTGAACGTGTGTGGCAAGTTCTTTCACCGCGCAGAAACGTTGTTTGTTATCCATTTTACAAACCATGACGACAAAGACAATGTTACTGAAATAGTTTATTAATAAAAATACATTGCTAAAACATCTACATGGCTGTTAACGAACGATTAAGATTATTTTTTTTAATATATAAAAAAAACAATACACTTATGGAGCTGTTGTCACAAATGTAAAGCGTTACATGAATAATTATTTAACCATAAGGCAAAAAAGTCGATTATTATTTTAATACCTACCACAAGAGGACTGAAAAGTCAGTCAGGGTTTCAAACACTGTATTATAAAACGTTATCACGGAAATTAAGTCTGTATTCTGCAATCCATTGTGGCAAAACTAAGGAGACGAGATCCCAGACATGCAAGTCTTTTCTCTGTCCAAATGGGTCTCTTTCTCCCTCCCACCTCACGCTCTCTCAACTCTGTCAGCACGATAACAGAGTAATGTATGAGCCCTGCTCATGGCTTTTCGTCGGTCCACAGGATAATCATTCGAAATTGCAAAATAGTCGAAGAATGCGGAGGAAAAAGGAATCCTCGTTTGGTTGCTTTCCAGCACTTTACAACTCAAACAGCGAGTGCGCGAGACTATTGGAGGAGGCCATCACGTGACTACATTGTTTGCCCTTGTTGGAAAACAATTAAAGACGGCAGCGAGTGTACTTTATTTCTTTCCTACACCTTGTGTGATCGATTATCCAATCGGAGTGATCAGGGTGGTTAGAGATGCACAAGAATTCGTTTCACGAATTTCATATTAACACTGCTTACTTGAACAAGACATGTTGCAATAAATCTCATGTTTGTTCTATGGAGCATCATTTCTCCCCTTGTACTCTGCAGGAGACCAGTTCTGCGTGGAAACAACATGCTGAAGAAAATTCATCAAAACATTGTGAAGGCCATATGTGGAACTTTCAAAAACTCTCTCAACATCCCTATTCATTCTCTGCTCGTGTCAACCAGTCCACGAATGAAACGACAAACTCCTTGGACCGGGCGAATGCAACAGAAAGAGACGAGGGGTGCAAGCTGAAGTACCCTTGGATGAGGGAGACACATACATCTATAAACTTCAGCTCCATTAACGTCATGGAATCAGGTGAGAGAACTCGTTTTTGGAGTAAATATAGACATATTGGAGATATATATTGATTGGTATTGCTTAGAAATATCCACTTAATCTTTAGTAGATAATAAATAACAGCTGTGTGAGATTTGATTTGATGTTACTGTGATTTGTCACGTAGACACTGATGTCAATCACTGACATCATCAAGAACTAGCTATTAATCAATTATTAGTGTTTTCCTTCCTCAAATAGAAAATGAACCCCTAATTACAGGCAACATTTCAGTCTTGACTAATAAAGACTGTTAATTTCCACAAAATTCATGTAAGAATTTTAAAACTAAAGTTTCATTGTGTTCGGTTAAGGTAATTAATTCAAATATTTTTATCAGTCCAAGTCCATCAATGTGGACACATGGCTTTGTATTTGTGGCTTTTGATTGTATGCTCATTGACAAAAACACAATTAAAACATATATATTTTGATTTTGTTATGCTATCTGACAGTACTTTTACTGTGTGAAAATGTGTCATTTTCAAGTTAAAAATGCATAAGCTGCATAGAAGGAAAAAAAGAAGAGAACTTCTAAGAAAAGTAATATTTTCTAGAGACCGGCAGTTGTTCTGTGAACTTGATTAAAGTTAAACTTTTACTAAGGAGCAGAATAATAATAAAAAAAAGTCTACAGTGACATTTTTATATTGTCTGAGGCTATGCTTTTCTGGGTCACACATATAAGACTGCTTCACTTGTTTTAGCTTAAGCCAAATTCATACATTCACATTAGAGAATATATTCTCCATACACATACAACAATTAATGAGACGATAGCGCAAATATGTGGGGACTGTCAGCTTATATGTGCAGTAATGACAATATAAAAACATTTGTTGAAAAGAAGAAAAAAAATCCACACACAAATCATTAGGAATCTAACCACAGCAGAAGTCATATGAAATGGATAATTAACTTAGTGATTAGTCTACCAACAGTGGTCTGCCCCCGCTGGATTCTCAATACATTGATTTATCACTGGGGCTTTAAACTTGCAGCTACAAGTTTAGGCATAGGCATCAGAGAGATTCGCTCTGACATTAGGCTGTGCAACATGGTTAATACTCTAATCCTGAGCATCGGTCTATGTTTGACAGATCTTAGACCTGGTGTACTTTAACATTTCTATATATCTGCATGTTTTCCAGGTGATTTCAGGTACAGCAATGGTGAAGTACAGGAGAGCAGCTGTTCTAACAGTAAACGGGCACGTGCAGCATTCACCTCCTCCCAGCTGCTCGAGCTGGAGGAGTTGTTTCACTTCAGCGCTTACCTGTGCCGCAACCGGAGACTTGAAATGGCTGCGCTGCTGAAGCTCACTGACTGCCAGATTAAAATCTGGTTCCAAAACCGTCATATGAAGGATAAGAAAGATCACAAAGAAAAGTCAAATGCAAAGTCCTCTTACTCCTACCTGGAAACAGGTAACCAACCCTTTGTGATTAGTGGCAGTACAGCGGATTCCCCAGTGCCTTTAAAATTCCAGTACCACTATGAGAGAACATCAATGTCTGGTATGAACTGTGCACAGAACCACTGGTGAAACAGGAAGTCCAACAACCAGGGTCTTCTGCTTTCAGAATCCAGCTGTCAGCACTAAAATAGCACTAAAGCCTGATTCACATGAATGACTGAATAAATATGGTACAAAATATGTACCCGTTCTGTCACTGACCAGTTTTTCCCCCATTATAACTCTCTCTGACATGATTTATATTTAAGGAAATTGAAGATTTATTTCCCCTTGGTAATGATTTATATGAAAATGTAAGTTCAATAGCCAAGTTTGCTCTGAACCAGATTACATGTTATCAGCTAGTACATGGTAAAATCAGAGTTAGTCTCCACTGTGCATAAGCCGCTGTAGTAATAATATCTTTGCAAAGCGTCTACTCTGAGTTTGACTTTACACAAGTTTTGTTTTCCTGTTGATACTGAATTCATGGTGTTTTGACTGACAAACAAATAAAGCAACAAAACAGGAATAATTCACTGTCACAATGCTAAGTCAATGTCAGAATTCTTGCTTTGATAATGTTTTGATTTGATTTTACCTATTCATGTAGACTAAAGTGTGAACAAGACGGAGCAGCAATGTAAAATGTTTATATTTCTAGATCTTGCCACTTTTATTGTAATTTGGTCATATCTGATTAAAAGCATGCATTTTGAAATGGCAAAGTGGTTGCTTCAATCTAATTAAATCCATCTGGATAGTTAATAAAGGTGACTGTAATGCATGTAAATGACAATGTTGTCATTCTTGTTTTTCAGATCTTCTTTGTTAGTTTGGTATAAAAAAAAGCTGAGAACAACTGAGAGTGAATCTTAATTTAGCTTTAAAGTGCTTCTGTGGATTTTACTTTGATACTTTTTGAATTAGGCAATACTGTACTTTGTATTCTTAAAACATAACCTTACATATATGCCTTCCTCCGCCTCCCCACCTCGCAACATTAATCATTTAGACAAGGCGCTCTCTCTCGAGCAGCTTCACAACCGCTCAACCCGCTGGGCCTAATGACAGGCAGTGCGCTTCTCTTCCAACCTTCCAACATGCTCTTCTCCAGTATGGGAGTTGAAACACAGATTTGAAGAAAACGGATTTGGTTTTCTCGTTTTCTAAAAACAGAGACTATTATTACATTTGAGCAAAACTGGACTTCAGCAACGTTAGCGGAGAAGAAGCCAAGGCTTGTGGGCACCGCACCTGGCAGGGCGATAACTCATTTGGATGAATTATCTTTAATTAGGACGTCGCCGTGTGTCATTTTATAAGCTAAGCACGGAACAGCAAAATCTACCTTTTCAAAAATATTAACTTCAGCTGAAATTTTAACTAATTGAGCAATTTCAGTTTGGCCAATCTCAGTCATTCTGCATAAATCAATCTAGACCCAATACAATTAGTAGACTATTATAGCCTTGAGTGGTTCTCAACCCCGTTCCTAGAGGGTTTGAAACCACTGGCCTAACTAATTTCAGCACTATCAGCAACACTGCACAATTAGTCATAGGTTTAACTATTCTCAACCTTGTTTCCGTTTATAGATTACAATGCAGCATCTGTAATCAAGAGGATGGAAACAGCCTTTCATTCCATTCATTCTGATTACAGGAACAAATGATTCTGTATTGAATCGTTGATGCTAAATCACAGAGCTAAATAAATACTGTAATTTGTAGATAAGTGCGCGAACATATACTAGTGGCCTTGAGAGAATGGAACACTGTTTGTGCTGTACTGCTGAACTTATCATTCATCACCATGTGGCAGTGTTCCATATGCAAAATAGGAGTTGGCCTCCCGGTGGCCCCCTTAGTGCAACTAAACGGAATGCTGAGTGCTTATGTATTTAAACTGGATCTAACATAGCATGCCGGCTTATAGTTACACAGAATGTAAAACATCTAAACAAGCAGAGAATATCAATTTAAATGCTCTCAGTAAATTATTGTATGTCTAGTACATGTATTGGATTTATACAAATAAAAACAAATAATATTTTAAAATATATATTTTATAAAAATGTAAAAAAAGTTTATATTTTATATATTTAAATATATATAATATAATATATACATAATGTATTTAAATATATATATTAGCGGTGTCAAAATTAGCGCGTTAACGCAGGCGATTATTTTTTTCAGTTTAATGCGTTAAAAATATTTAATGCAATTAAAGCAGGGGCGGGGCTAGGGTTGGCCACCCCACTCACAACTGCTGCTTCTGTATGGCAAGCCAAGAGGTTCAAAACATACAAAAGAGGTTCAAAACATACAAAACGCCGTATTTGACGGCGTTTCAAACAATATTAGCGCCGTCAAATATGCCGTCCTGATGCGAGCTAAGCGATTGTCCGCGCTGCTGTTGCTGCATAAATACTGTAATTTCCAGATAAGTGCGCGAACATATACTAGTGGCCTTGAGAGAATGGAACACTGTCTGTGCTGTACTGCTGAACTTATCATTCATCACCATGTGGCAGTGTTCCATATGCAAAATAGGAGTTGGCCTCCCGGTGGCCCCCTTAGTGCAACTAAACGGAATGCCGAATGCTTTGCTGTATTTAAACTGGATCTAACATAGCGTAAAAAACGCGCGTAAACCGTAAAAAACGCCGTATTAAACAAACAAATATACTGTGACGCATTGCTGCCACACACATATAATTTTGTCCGCTAAGCGAGCTAAGCGATTGTCCGCGCTGCTGTTGCTGCAGTCCTGACATAAAGGAGCATCTGCACGCTGCTGAAGTTATAAAAAATACACTGTTTTAAATGTATTTTAATATTTTTATTGTAGCGTCATGTTTATTAGGATTAATCTCCAGTCTGTCTACAATGCTATATCCAATAACTGCACTCAGTCAGATGATATGACTCGTTTTAGATTATCAGATCAAACCAGTTATTTTTTAATAATACTGATTCTGGGCTTGGAATATTCCTTTTTTTGAATGACTCAAGTTTGATTTAACAACAAATCGAAATACGAACAAAAAGAAATCAAGAGAAATAACAAACGGTTTGATTGTATTATTATTGTTACTATTATTATTATTTCGTTCTGTCTGAAGAACGGAAAAACGAAAATTAAGATAGATTTTTCGTATTTTTTGTTTGTGGATAAAGAATGAGCGGCCCTGAAACGCCACTTTTCAACTCAGCCTGTCTTTACTGTCTGTCCCATCACGCAGAATAAGAGTTCATCTGATGTACCGCTCTGCAAATTAGTCACAATAACGTTTCTTCATACTGTTTGGCTGTTGCATATAGGCTATATTTCTTGCAAATATGCATCTCATATAAAGCGCAACACCGCACTTCTCGGGTCGGCGGCGCCGGCGCGATCCCTTGCATTGTGGTAACAGAGAAAATAAATATAAGTGTCTGCTCTATTTTGTGTAGCCTACTTCCACTATAACAACAAAAAAGTTCCAAATTGCTTTTGTAAAATAACAGGGTACGCTTTCTGCCGCACCTTGTTATGCATAGACAGCTTGAAAGGTCTACTTAAAACATTTGAAAACAAATTAGTTTTTATTTAATTCATATCCAACAAGAGGTACTGTACAGTCTTTACCGTCTGAGCTCCTTATTTGCATTGTGCTCTATGCACCCACAAGCAGCGCAGCCTATTCATAAAGCCTGGAATTTACCCCAGGCCCAGAAGAAGATCCGATGCGACGCGCGTCTTGTTGCAGGTAAAGTCACTGGTTGAAATGGCCAAAATTTACTGGGGGGACTCAAGCTTGGAGGGGGAGGGGTTAATAATGGTAATTTTAAATGACCTTTTGAATGTATTTAATTATAAAACCCTTTATAATCTATAATAACATTTATTAACAACTTATTTCATATTTTCTCTAAACCTTCTTAAGACAGTCACCTGCAATTCTGGCCAAATTAAAGATACATTGTGTGTGAATTTGCACATGTTAAAGGGGTCATATGATGCTATTTCATTTTTTCCTTTCTCTTTGGAGTGTTACAAGCTCTTGGTGCATAACGAAGATCTGTAAAGTTGCAAAGACTAAAGTCTCAAATCCAAAGAGATATTCTTTATAAAGGTTAAGAGTCAGCCACGCCTACCTAAAACGGCTCGTTCTAACACGCCCCCACATATCTACCTCACTATGTGGGAATATTTGCATAACGCCGCCCAAATGTTCACGCAAAGAAAGAAGGCGTAACTTTTATTCTCACTGTAGTATTGTTGCCGCTGCCGCCATGTCCTGAAGACGCTGTGTGCTTCGTTGTGAAAGCGAAACTACTTTGTTTGGTCTTCCAAAAGAGGACGATATCCGCTTCGTCATGCCTAGAGCTGATCTGTGCTGGTCGTTGAGGGAATACATCAACTTAGCGCAGTGGATCGCCGGCACATTTTATGGAGGACTGTTTACTGATCCTCGGAGAGTAACGTTAGACTAAAATGCCGGCAGTTCTGACTCACTTAAGTACGTTTTCATTTAAAGGATTTGCCACTGATGATTCAAACGCGAGTTTTGAGCAGTGTAGAATAGCACTTGTTGTTTGTCATTTCTCTGATCACAAATGCAGACAGGGTTTTATGTTCACGTGGCGCGATGCAAGACAGTATAAGTCATTATAATCAGTAATTATGTCCCCACTGGATGCAACAAATGCCTCGTTTATAATGGGTTTTAATGTTTT
>NW_015505192.1:1889171-1901925 GCF_001515645.1 Sinocyclocheilus grahami
AACCACATAAACACATTTCATTACACCAAATACACAAAATAAGGTTCTTTTTAGCAGCATCATATGACCCCTTTAATGTAAGCATCATTAATGACCCCTTGTGTTTAATAATAATAATAATAATAAAGATTGATTAGAGAAATGAAAGAATGATTTGATAAAAAAAATGAGAATGATTATTGTCTCCAATAGGCCTGTTTAGCTAAGCGCTCAAAACACTTCTTATTTAAAGGTACAGTATTGCATGAATACAATAAAAAAAAATAATAATAAAAATAAATAAATAAATATATATATATATATATATATATATATATATATATATATTTCTGCTAAATGACATTGTAAATGCATGATTATATTTAATCGTTTACAGTTTTCAAAAACGCTTGCAATTTGTTTTTAAAAGGTACCATTACATTCTTAAGGACTCTACGCTTACATTTCTTTTCAGGAACACTACTGTTCCTACTTAAAAAATAATAAATAAATAGGAACACCTGATCAATGACAGAAATTAACCTTTTAAAGGCGATATTTGACTCCTTTTGACTCCTTTTTTTACCTTTGTAATGCCATTTTTTAAACTTTATTAAATGCATGTCATGTTTTGTGCCAAAAAAATTTATTTATAAACTTTTATCAAAAAAATTTAATTAAACAATAAATTAAATTAAAATTAATTAAGATAAAATCAGGAAGAATAAGTTACCAGTCAAATAAAATCAGAATCAACACTTCATCTTTGCACGGCACAGAAGAGCACAAATGTGAAATATTTACAGACTTTTTAACAAGACTTGGAGGTGGCATTAATACATTTCATAATAACAATGTTATGAGATTAATGTTTTAAATATAACTTTTAAATATAGAAATATTAAACAATTTAAATTTATACTTCAAAAATGAAACTGAAACCACCACAGCAAGTCACTGTCTTTGCCACTGAATCATTCATTCAATTGATTCATTTAAACTGCTGATTCATTCAGGAATGAAGCAAGTGACTGTCTTTATTAATGGGTCATTGAATCATTGACAGATTAATTCATAAAGGAAACAGCACTGTGAAAGGTGACAATAAAAATAATAAGGTCATATAGATCATAACACAGTCTAGGAGGTAAGAAGTGGATTATCCTTCACCTGAAATGTTTGTCTTTTCATCCTGAAATGCAAGGCAAATGTTGGATCACAATATTAGGACCCACAGTTTCCACAAATCCCTTCACTCGGTTGGGATGTTCTCTTTTATTCTGGAAGGCAAGGGCAGTGACTGTAACATCAAGCGTATTTTACAGTATTAAACACGTATTTATACCGAATTAATCAGGCTCCGAAAATTCTTCAAAAAGAGCACAAAGAATGGCCTTCTCGCTGCCATAGTTGCAACTCTCGCATAATCAGAACAGGGTGTTTAACGCACCACCGTTTCCGTTTAAAAAACGTTTTGCACCAATTTGTCGGGGCTGAACGCAGCCCTGGTCTGGTTCTGTTCATCACTGATTGGGTGAAAACAGTTCTATATTACTGGCTGTGGAAATCAGCGGGCATGGCTCATTATACTACAAGGAAAACGCCGTAAATAACGTGCGCTTTTGTGCAATCAGAATGGCGTTTTTTATGGCGTCCTGTAGCAAGCTGAACGGCGTTAAAAGCGTATTTTAATTTGACGGCGCTAATATTGTTTAAAACGCCGTCAAATACGGCGTTTTGTATGAAATTGCGATTTATCTATAGCGTAAATGTGAAACTCTTTCCTTGCCATATGCGGAAACGGTACTGTGCTGCAGCGCGTGCTCTTCAATTGCAAGCACAAGGCGCCAGCTGTAGCCTGTATCCTTTCATATCAAAGCACGAAATAAACAACGTGCATGCAATGCCGTGGTCAGTTTAGTCATGAAG
Organism: Sinocyclocheilus grahami; assembly: GCF_001515645.1. NCBI lineage: Eukaryota > Metazoa > Chordata > Actinopteri > Cypriniformes > Cyprinidae > Sinocyclocheilus > Sinocyclocheilus grahami. Next base: position 1,891,080 of record NW_015505192.1, read on the forward strand.
TTACCAAAAAGGCGATTAATGCTCCCTTAAAACTGTGCATGCATGTGTATTATATTTTATATGAGTCACATTTAAGAACACGTGTACATAAACATGGTTTTATGTGAAGATTGTTTTAAGTTCACTTAAATTATAAGTTATTTTTGAAAGTCAAATATTGTTAAAATTGATAGCTCTCAATTCTACTGTATTGTTGAATGGCTATGGTTAAATATAAGGGGGGGGGGGGGGGGTATTTTTATAGAGAAATCAGTATTGGTATCATTGATACTGGCCTTCAGTCATAAAAAAGATGTCATTACACAAATATTAAAAAATATACTGTCTTTATGTTGTTTGTACATTAATTTGAAGATTGAATGTGAAATAATTGCAATATTAAAGTATATTTAAAAAATATAATGTTAGGTGGAATTAATTGCGATTCATTTCAGAAAAATGTGAAATTAATTAATTTTTTTAATCAATTGACAGCACTAATATATGAGATCAAATTTACATTTAAAATTTAATATAAATATATTGCATTTTTTAAATAATGTATCATACAGAAATATACACATATTCTTACAGTATCTCACAGAAGGGAGTACACCCCTCACATTTTTGTAAATATTTTATTATATCTTTTCATGTGACAACACTGAAGAAATGACACTTTACTACAATGTAAAGTAGTGAGTGTACAGCTTGTATAACAGTGTAAATTTGCTGTCCCCTCAAAATAACTCAACACACAGCCATTAATGTCTAAACCGCTGGCCACAAAAGTGAGTACCCCCCTAAGTGAAAATGTCCAAATTGGGCCCAAAGTGTCAATATTTTGTGTGGCCACCATTATTTTCCAGCACTGCCTTAACCCTCTTGGGCATGGAGTTCACCAGAGCTTCACAGGTTGCCACTGGAGTCCTCTTCCACTCCTCCATGACGACATCACGGAGCTGGTAGATGTTAGAGACCTTGAGATGCTCAATAGGGTTTAGGTCTGGAGACATGCTTGGCCAATCCATCACCTTTACCCTCAGCTTCTTTAGCAAGGCAGTGGTCGTCTTGGAGGTGTGTTTGGGGTCGTTATCATGTTGGAATACTGCCCTGTGGTCCAGTCTCCGAAGGGAGGGGATCATGCTCTGTTTCAGTATGTCACGGTACATGTTGGCATTCATGGTTCCCTCATTTAACTGTAGCTCCCCAGCACTCATGCAGCCCCAGACCATGACACTCCCACCACCATGCTTGACCTGAGCACTGACAGGCTGAGCCCCCCACCCCTTCAACCTCTGCAGCTATGCTGGCAGCACTCATACGTCTATTTCCCAAACACAACCTCTGGATAAGACGATGAGCACGTGCACTCAACTTCTTTGGTCGACCATGACGAGGCCTGTTCTGAGTGGAACCTGTCCTGTTAAACCGCTGTATGGTCTTGGCCACCGTGCTGCAGCTCAGTTTCAGGGTCTTGGCAATCTTCTTATAGCCTACGCCATCTTTATGTAGAGCAACAATTCTTTTTTTCAGATCCTCAGAGAGTTCTTTGCCATGAGGTGCCATGTTGAACTTCCAGTGACCAGTACGAGAGAGTGAGAGCGATAACACCACATTTAACACACATGCTCCCCATTCACACCTGAGACCTTGTAACACTAATGAGTCACATGACACCGGGGAGAGAAAATGGCTAATTGGGCCCAATTTGGACATTTTCACTTAGGGGTGTACTCACTTTTGTGGCCGGCGGTTTAGACATTAATGGCTGTGTGTTGAGTTATTTTGAGGGGACAGCAAATTTACACTGTTATACAAGCTGTACAGTCACTACTTTACACTGTAGCAAAGTGTCATTTCTTCAGTGTTGTCACATGAACAGATATAATAAAATATTTACAAAAATGTGAGGGGTGTACTCACTTCTGTGAGATACTATATATACACACACTCCCAAAAAATAAAATCAAACAAAAAAAACGAATTAATCTCTGCATTTCTCTATTTGACAAATTGCTTTGTTCCTCTTTTGCACTCTGCTTTGGATAGAAGAATCTGCTAAATGAATAAATGTAAAAATAAAAAAAAATATATATTTTTTTTAATATGCTCCTGGAGATGTACCTTTCTGAATATGTTGTTAATAAAGAATACAAAGTATATACATACATATAAATAAATAGATTATGACATAATAACAAACACACACTATGTGTTTATATATATATATATATATATATATATATATAAACCATAAAACTGATTGACAAATAATCTGAATGATACATACATGTCCCCCTCAATGTCTATGTTGGATACAGCCTGGCATGAAACAGCTTATCAAGATTAATTCATATGAATTATGAACAATGACTGAATTATTATAACATTAGAGAAATTCAGTAATTGAAGTTCAAAGGGGAATGAGAGGTTCACGTACTTGTTATTAGACTGACCACTGAACAACATTTTATAATAGACGTCTTGCAGTGCTTGCATGATGCAGCCCCAGAAGGTAAATCAGCCTGTAAGCTAAGAAGGATCCAGATCTATTTCAAACAAAGCACTGTATGAGCTTTAGTTCACGGTAAAGAGAACAGCACAACGGGTCCACTACATTCCTAAATCCATCATTGAGCTCAGTATGTAATTAATTTGCAGAAAATCAGCTGCAGAGAAATTCCTCTTCGTGTGTTCAGGAGAAAAAGATTTACTGGACTAACTTGAAGAGAGAAGAAGAGAGAGCGATAGATGGAGGCTGTGTTGGATTCTTTACATTCTTGTGTGCATGGCCTGACCATCCATGATTTACGAGCACATTAAGGAGCATTACATGACCCCTGGCGAAAGATCACAGAGGATGAGAGAGCTTACTCCGGCCACTCACACAATAAAAATACCTATTTTTAGGCATTTAAAACCACACAGAGAGCACAGCGCAAACTCTCCACACTACATGACTGAATTGATCCAAAGCTGTCTTTGATATAATTCAAGTTCCTCTTCAACATGATATATATGGGCTAACAATGACAAATATCCATCGCTAATGCACTGCTATAAAACATTTAGAAAGAAAAAAATAAAGCTATGAGATCACGTCACCTCTTTTTGCCTGTACTGCAAAATATTAAAGTTGTATCTGATACTGATATTTAATTTCATGCCATGGCCAATAACTGTTAAATGGCTGATATTAAAATTCTACATCAAAAGGTATAAATAAACATTGGGGAAAAATACACTTTTTCCCCAATGTTTATTTATACCTTTTGATGTAGAATTTTAATATCAGCCATTTAAAATTCTACATCAAAATTCTACATCAAAATTCTACATCAAAATTCTACATCAAAAGGTATAAATAAACATTGGGGAAAAATACACTTTTTCCCCAATGTTTATTTATACCTTTTGATGTAGAATTTTAATATCAGCCATTTAAAATTCTACATCAAAATTCTACATCAAAATTCTACATCAAAATTCTACATCAAAAGGTATAAATAAACATTGGGGAAAAATACACTTTTTTGTGAAAAAAAACTATGAATAGCTTGAAATGCTACAAATGTTTTCTAAAACCACAAAAGCAACACTAAAATTACAACCACAATTCCAGAAAAGTTGGGACGTTTTATCAAATGCAATAAAATCAAGAATCTGTGATTTGTTAATTCCAATTAACTTTTACTTAATTGACAAAAGTTAAAAGAAAAGATTTTCAAAGTTTTCACTGTCCAACCTAAATGTATTTTGTAAATATAAACAAATTTTGATTTTGATGGCTGCAACACTCCAAAAAAGTTGGGACAGAGGCAAAATAAAAGGGAAAATGTAATAGAATTTCTAAATTAAACTGTTCTGAAACAGTGAGCAGGTGAACTGGAATTAGGTGAGGGTATCATGTTTGGCTATAAAAGGAGCAACTCAGTCTTTGCAAACACAGCTGGATCATGGCTCATCACTTTGTGCAAAATCTCATGAGAGAAGTGTTAAACCAATCAAAAATCTAATTTCTCAATGCAAAATTACAAAGAATTTAGATCTTTTACCGACTACCATTTATGATATTGTGAAAAGATTCAGGGAATCTAGAGAAATTTCAGTCTGTGTAGGGCAAGGCAGGAAACCTCAGTTGAATGTGTGTGACCTTTGAGCCCTCAGATGGCACTGCATAAGAAACCGTCATGTTGCAGTGTTAAATATAGCCACATGGGCTCAGGAGTACTGTCACTTTACACTGCCGCGGCATCAATAAATGCAACTTGAATCTCTGCTACTCTAGGAGAAAACTATACATCAGTTCTATGCAGTAATGCCGCCGGGTTCTCTGGGTCAGAGCTCATCTCAGATAGTTAAAAAGACAGTGGAAATCCGTGCTGTGGTCAGATGAGTCCACATTTCAAGTAGTTTCTGGAAAAAATGGACATCGAGTTCTCAGTCCCAAAGACCAAAGGGACCATCCAGACGTTCATCAGTGACAGATGCAAAAGAAAACGTCTGTGGGGCTGCAGCAGAGCAAACATGGGCATGAGTGACTGGATTATGTGCGAAGGTACCATTGACATGGAGGCATATGTTAAAATAAATATTTGTTTATATTTACAGAATAAATTTAAGTTGGCCAGTGAAAACATTGGACATTTTTTCCTTGTAATTAGGCAATTAAATAAAGGTTAAAGAGAATGAACAAATAACATATTCTTGATTTTATGGCATTTCACAAAAAATCCCAACTTTTCTGGAATTAGGGTTGTAAGAATTTCGGATATTAATTTTAAGATTCTTTAAAAAAAAAAAAACATTTGACAGTGTTATTTAATTATTAGTGCTAGTAAAGATTATATTTGAGGGTGGCAAAGGTAATCTAAATGTAAAAATATGCATGCACAGAAACAAGCATGCATTTAAATATCCAATATCAGAAGATACATATCCATTACTAATTCTGATAAATTCACAATTTCGGCCCATAACCAATGACATGGCACTAATATATCATTCATCCATAATAAGGCAACTTTAATATCAATAGTGCAAAAAGTTCACAATACATATAGAATAAAAACAGGTTTCTGTTTTAATGTATAGGCTATTGGTGCATCAAAATAATACATAGATCTGGGTTTCATTGATAAATATAACAAAATACGGAGGGTAGCATATAAATTCTACGACTTTATGAATGCTAGAGTGCACAAACACATGCACACTTGAACAAAAGCACACCATGCCACACTTTCTCCACAGCAACCTATCAGCATCAATATCCTCATGAGGAAATCATCATTACAACTATGCAACCTCATTACTTACATCAAGTAATTCTACTCATTCACCTTGCAAATTTACCAGTCTAACTGGATATTGCTTTCTTTTTATTTGCTCTCTTTCCATTTCTTTTAATCTAAAGGTCAGTTCTGCCAAATTCCCAATTTTTTTCCAATAGGGTCATGCATTGATCCAAAGCACTAACCTAGACTGAGTGTACTAAAAGACTCCCATCAGTCGCTCATCATATTCACATCCCGTTTCAGCGCAGGGAATGAAATTACGGCCTACGCTCCAAATAAATTTATCTTGGGAATTTTTGAAAAATTGGCAGAACAGCCAGTTAAGGCCCCGCACCACACGGCCCACAGGACACCATACATACATCACATTCCAGATTTAGTTAGTAATCCCACAATCTAGTTAAGGATCTGGAAATTGGATCGAATCAATTAATTCTACAGTCAATTTGCATAAGAGATGGTCCACCGGCCATTAAAATTCACAATTTGTCTTCAAACATCTCATGGCCGACTACAATTTTAGAAATTAGAAGATACAACATTATTTATTATAATGAAATATAGGTCTTCAGACCAATTAAAAAGGATAGGATCAACCTCTGCGACCACACTTTACCGCACAGCCTCTCATTAAGGATTAAAAACGCTGGACCTTATGCTTACATAGGTAATCACCACATAGTAGATTCATAGATGTCTTTCCGAAGCATGAATCAATAGTCATTTAAAGCGCTTTATTAAGTGGATCAAACACAAGCTGTGCTCAGACGTTTTCTAATCATAAACAAGGTGCTGACTCCGTATGTGTGACCTATGGCAAATCCAGTCCATTCTTTTCTATTAACCTTCCCAGCTTTGCCATTTCTCCCTCGCTCTCTATCTCTCCGGGGGAGTTTTCCTCTCAGTCAAAGCCGCTCCTAGTGCTTGTTGCTCAGAGGGATTGTTAAGTATCAATTCCTAGTGTCACCTTTGTGGGTTTTATTTATTTGTTGGCCTGCTGGTATGGAATACAGCGCATCACTCAGGTAGATGGATTATAATTCACCTGCAACCCCTCATCAATCTCCACAATTTGACTTCCTGCATCACGTACAACTGTTACTGTCATATTAAAGCACTGCATTATAAAGATCAATGGCTTTTTAAATACGCTCTAGCTAAAGGTGATTGGTGACATAAAACAGAGAAAAAAGGCTGATAACTGTCACACAGATGAGAAGCCTCACAAACTTGATGAGGGTTCCTACAAAACAATTACCGTAACATATGCTCTGATGTTTATTAATCAAATCGCATGTTTCCAACCTAATCATCACCTGATGATTTCCTTAAAAATGGATCCCAAATGCATAGCATCTTCACGGAAAAGGATTTCAAGCAAGCTTTCTTTGACAGTGCAGTTGAGCAGAAGCAGCATATGGCTGTGCTCTCCAAGAGCTTTCCTTCATACAGACTGTTTAACCCTGCTTAATGTCCCCCAGTAAGGAGCTCCGGAGGCACTGGAGACTGTGCAGCAGCCGACGCTCGTATGACAGATGGCTTATTGTCACTTTTTTTGGGCTGTTGCCTGCTGGGCTCAAGTAGGAAGTGAAGACCGGAAGCATTCATATTCTTACAACCATATACTACACTAAGTGAAAGTAAACAGATAAGACGAGGCGGAGCTGTTTCGGCACATGCCTGCTGGGATCTCTGTGTGATTGTAAGAATCAGCAATGCATCCCATTACCGTACACCTGGTCACTATGCACTCTGTTTCTGTTTCTGTGCAAATAAATAAATAACTTTTATTAGAAGTGGCAAAATTGTTGTCCAGTTAGTTAGAGAATGCTAAAAGGGAAAGAATGTTCCTCTTCTCTCTATATATGCCATAATACAATGACAGATATCCATTGTCAATGCATTGCTCTAAACACCTGAAGAGAAAAAGTGATATATATGAGTTTGGTTTCTTACAATGATATTGATACTTTGATTTTAATATTCCTAAAATACTTATGTGGGTCCAAAAGAAAAAAATTAAAAGCTTATTCTTTAAAACAAACAAACAAAAATGGATCATGGAAAATGTATTATAATGACAATTTATTCATGTTATTTTTAATTACGTCATATACACTACTGTTTATGGTCAATAACTTTTTTTTAAATCATCAAGGATGCATTAAATTTGGCAAAAGTGATTTTTATTTCAAATAAATACTGTTGTTTTTAATTTATTAACCTAAAAAATTTATCACAGTTTCCACAAAAACTATTCAAAGAGTCTTCAACTTTGATAATAATAAGAAAATATTTCTTGAGCAGCAAATAAGTATATTAGAATGATTTCTGAAGGATCATGTGACACTGAAGTCTGGAGCAATAATGCTGAAATTCACCTTTACCATCACTGGAATAAATTCCATTTTAAAATATATTCAATAGAAAACTTGAATATAGTAAAGTAATAATATTTCACAATATTAATATTTTTAATGAGTTTTTTTTTTAATTAAAATAAATGCAGCCTTGGTGAGTATAAGAGACTTATTTCAAAATCAGTAGTGTACATTTTATTCTATTTTTTATTTTTTTTTTACATTTTATGATGTAAAACAGATATATCTAATCACGCTCTATGCAAATATATGCAAATATAACCATTCACTTTAATGGTAATGCTAATGGTGGGTAGCAACATTTTCTGTTGACTCTTAGTCCCATATGGCAAATGATGTTTGCGATTCGTGGTTGCTCGATATGTCTCATTCACGATTGCTTACTTATGTGTAGATTGTATGGACTGAAGCTAAACCGTTTGGGAATTTGGGATTAATTAACAAACAGAAGCATTTACACTTAACTGCACTGCACTCGTTGCAAACCACCTCCATCTCTCGCATATGTCTCAAATGCATCTTGGAGGGCATTTGGTTTTTCCATGATTAGATAGCTATTAGTAAAAACACATGACGAGACCAAGTCTAAAAAAAAGTGTGTGCTTTGTTATCCGAGCTGTCTTGCTGTTGCTTGACTAAAATGCACCACTGCAAGTTTAAACAATCACCTTGTCAGCAATATGCTCAATCAATTACTGCTGTTGATATTATCAACGGCTTCATCTTCCCTGATGGTCTCCCTCTTTCACTCCTTTTTTCTGTATTGCTCTTTCTTACTCCTTTTACTTCTCAATCTTTCTCTTTGTATATCTATCTTTAATTAAAAAATTTTTTTGCATTTGGCAGATGCTTTTATCCATTTCATCCATACACTGCTTTAATATTTCTCATTGCATTTTATCAGTTCATGCATTTCTTTGGAATCGAATCCATGAACTTGGGGTTGCTAATTGTACTGTTTGAGCTACCTACATCAAATATGGAATAATTCAACATTTTTTTTGCGTTTTTGAAAGAGGTCTCTTATGCACACCAAGGATTTATTTAATTAATAATACAGTAAAACAATACTTTAGTTAAATATACTAAAATTTAATTAAATATAGGCTATTAAAATAAAATTTTCTACTTTAATATATTTTCAAATGTGATTTTTTTCCTGTTGTCAGACTCTGTTGCGTGTTTTGTGTGTTTTCCTCCTCCCACGTGCTCCAGGTTATGTCCATGCCCATATTTGGTCCTTCCTGTTTTCTGTTCCTATTATGTTTATTGATCCCAGGTGTTACTCGTCTTCCCCTTGTCATGTCTTGTGTATTTAAGGTGTTTCCTGTTTTGAGTTCTCTGTCCGGTTTTGAACATCGATCCCCGTGTCCTACGTGTGATTCCTGTGATATCAATAAAGACTGTTAATCCTGATTCTCCTGCGTTCTCCTCATTCCTTGCTCCTTGTTCCTTGTTTCTCACCATAGGCACACCGTGACAGAAAACCGGACCGCCGGCCACGGCTCTCTCCAGCCCGCCGGCCGCAGGATTCTCAAACCTGGGGCTCCAGCCCCAGAGCTTGCTCCAGTGTCAGCTCTAGCCCCAGAACTCACTCCAGTGTCGGCTCCAGCTCCTGTGTTCACTCCAGTGTCAGCTCCAGCCCCTGAGTTTGCTCCAGTGCCAGCTCCTCGAAAGTGCCTTGCTGTGCCTGCTCCTCCAGAGCACCCTCCAGTGCCAGCTCCTCGTAAGCACTTCCCAGTTCCCGAATCCAACCCAGAGTGGGCTCCTGTTACCGAGTTTAGCCCACGGAGGACTCCTGTCCCCGAGTTTAGCCCAGAGAGGGTTCTAGTCCCCGAATGTAGCACAGAAAGGGCTCCAGTTCCCATGTTGAGCCCAAGGAGGGCTCCAGTCCCCAAGTCAAGCCCAGGGAGGGCCATTGTGTATGTATTATGTATGTGTATGTATGTAAATGTATTACAGTTTCCACAAAAATATTTAGCTGCAAAGACTTTTGTCAACATAGATAATAATAATAACCATTAATAATAATTGAACACCAATAATAATTTATAATAATTGAGCACCTAATCAGAATATCAAAATCATTTCAGATGTGACACCTAAGACTGGAGTAATGGCCGCTGAAAATTCAGCTTTACCATCACAGAAAAACAGTTCCCCAGTGATAAAGTAAGAGGTGTACGGAAGTGCATAGATTACCAGCCCTTAACCAATCATCTGAGGCAGGATTCTCAAACATGGGGCTCCAGCCCCAGAGCTTGCTCCAGTGTCAGCTCTAGCCCCAGAGCTCACTCCAGTGTCGGCTCCAGCTCCTGTGTTCACTCCAGTGTCAGCTCCAGCCCCTGAGTTCGCTCCAGTGCCAGCTCCTCGAAAGCGCCTTGCTGTGCCTGCTCCTCCAGAGCACCCTCCAGTGCCAGCTCCTCGTAAGCACTTCCCAGTTCCCGAATCCAACCCAGAGTGGGCTCCTGTTACCGAGTTTAGCCCACGGAGGACTCCTGTCCCCGAGTTTAGCCCAGAGAGGGTTCTAGTCCCCGAATGTAGCACAGAAAGGGCTCCAGTTCCCATGTTGAGCCCAAGGAGGGCTCCAGTCCCCAAGTCAAGCCCAGGGAGGGCCATTGTTCCCGAGTTAGGCCTACGGAGGACTCCAGTCCCCGAGTTTAGCCCAGAGAAGGCTCCAGTCCCCGAGTGTAGCACAGAAAGGGCTCCAGTTCCCAAGTCAAGCCCAGGAAGGGCCATTGTTCCCGAGTCAGGCCTACGGAGGGCCTCTAAAGGCGATATTCTCCCCAAGGCTGCCTGCCTTCCTGTTTCCTGTTCCTATTACGTTTACTGATCCCAGGTGTTTCTCGTCTTGTCTTGTGTATTTAAGGTGTTTCCTGTTATGAGTTCTGTCCGGTTTTGAACGTCGATCCCCGTGTCCTATGTGTGATTCCTGTGATGTCAATAAAGACTGTCAATCCTGATTCTCCTGCATTCCTCGCTCCTTCTTCCTTGTTCCTCACCATAGGCCCACCGTGACAGAAAACTGGACCGCCGGCCGCGGCTCTCTCCAGCCCACCGGTCGCAGGATTCTCAAGCCCGCCGACCACGCCTTTCACCCCAAACCTAAAGGGGTATCTAAGGAGGAGAAGGTGGTCGGCTCCAGCCCCAGAGCTCGCTCCAGTGTCAGCTCCAGCCCCAGAGCTC
>NW_015505192.1:1902692-1903708 GCF_001515645.1 Sinocyclocheilus grahami
AGCCCCAGAGCTCACTCCAGTGTCGGCTCCAGCTCCTGTGTTCACTCCAGTGTCAGCTCCAGCCCCTGAGTTCGCTCCAGTGCCAGCTCCTCGAAAGCGCCTTGCTGTGCCTGCTCCTCCAGAGCACCCTCCAGTGCCAGCTCCTCGTAAGCACTTCCCAGTTCCCGAATCCAACCCAGAGTGGGCTCCTGTTACCGAGTTTAGCCCACGGAGGACTCCTGTCCCCGAGTTTAGCCCAGAGAGGGTTCTAGTCCCCGAATGTAGCACAGAAAGGGCTCCAGTTCCCATGTTGAGCCCAAGGAGGGCTCCAGTCCCCAAGTCAAGCCCAGGGAGGGCCATTGTTCCCGAGTTAGGCCTACGGAGGACTCCAGTCCCCGAGTTTAGCCCAGAGAAGGCTCCAGTCCCCGAGTGTAGCACAGAAAGGGCTCCAGTTCCCAAGTCAAGCCCAGGAAGGGCCATTGTTCCCGAGTCAGGCCTACGGAGGGCCTCTAAAGGCGATATTCTCCCCAAGGCTGCCTGCCTTCCTGTTTCCTGTTCCTATTACGTTTACTGATCCCAGGTGTTTCTCGTCTTGTCTTGTGTATTTAAGGTGTTTCCTGTTATGAGTTCTGTCCGGTTTTGAACGTCGATCCCCGTGTCCTATGTGTGATTCCTGTGATGTCAATAAAGACTGTCAATCCTGATTCTCCTGCATTCCTCGCTCCTTCTTCCTTGTTCCTCACCATAGGCCCACCGTGACAGAAAACTGGACCGCCGGCCGCGGCTCTCTCCAGCCCACCGGTCGCAGGATTCTCAAGCCCGCCGACCACGCCTTTCACCCCAAACCTACACGGGTATCTAAGGAGGAGAAGGTGGGCGGCTCCAGCCCCAGAGCTCGCTCCAGCGGCAGCTCCAGCCCCCGAGCGCCGACCAGAGCCTGCTCCTCCAGAGCGACCCCCAGGATTCCGGAATTTCCCCAAGAAGATTTTGGGGGGGGCATACCCCCGTGGCCGAGCCAGCCAATGCCACGGAGGATC
>NW_015505192.1:1903737-1977774 GCF_001515645.1 Sinocyclocheilus grahami
CTCCAGCCCCAGAGCTCGCTCCAGTGTCAGCTCCAGCCCCAGAGCTCGCTCCAGTGTCAGCTCCAGCCCCAGAGCTCACTCCAGTGTCGGCTCCAGCCCCTGAGTTCGCTCCATTGTCGGCTCCAGCCCCTGAGTTCGCTCCAGTGCCAGCTCCTCGAAAGCGCTTCCCAGTTCCCGAATTCAGCCCAGAGTGCGCTCCTGTCCCCGAGTTTAGCCCAGTGAGGGCTCCAGTCCCCGAGTTTAGCCCAGAGAATGTTCCAGTCCCCGAGTTTAGCCCAGAGAGGGCTCCAGTCCCCGAGTTTAGCCCAGAGAGGGCTCCAGTCCCCGAGTTTAGCCCAGAGAAGTCTCCAGTCCCCGAGTGTAGCACAGAAAGGACTCCAGTCCCCGAGTGTAGCACAGAAAGGGCTCCAGTTCCCACGTTGAGCCCAAGGAGGGCTCCAGTCCCCAAATCAAGCCCAGGGAGGGCCATTGTTCCCGAGTTAGGCCTACGGAGGGCCTCTAAAGGCGATATTCTCCCCAAGGATTTTTTTTGGGGGGGTAGTATGGATCCATCTGTAGTAGCCGGGCTGAGTGGCGAGGCCAAGGCCAAGGAGACAGTCCAGCCATGGCCTTCTGAGTGCCCTGTTCCGCCATGAGAGTGCTCCAGTCCCCGAGTTTAGCCCAGAGAGGGCTCCAGTCCCCGAGTTTAGCCCAGAGAAGTCTCCAGTCCCCGAGTGTAGCACAGAAAGGACTCCAGTCCCCGAGTGTAGCACAGAAAGGGCTCCAGTTCCCACGTTGAGCCCAAGGAGGGCTCCAGTCCCCAAATCAAGCCCAGGGAGGGCCATTGTTCCCGAGTTAGGCCTACGGAGGGCCTCTAAAGGCGATATTCTCCCCAAGGATTTTTTTTGGGGGGGTAGTATGGATCCATCTGTAGTAGCCGGGCTGAGTGGCGAGGCCAAGGCCAAGGAGACAGTCCAGCCATGGCCTTCTGAGTGCCCTGTTCCGCCATGGCCTCCTGAGCTCCCTGATCTGCCATGGTCTACCGAGTCTCCTGATCTGCCACGGACTCCTGGGCTCCCTGCTCCACCATGGCCTCCAGAATTGCCTGCTCTGCCATGGCTTCCTAGTCTGTCTGCTCCGCCATGGCCCCTGAGCTCCCTGTGCCGCCATGGCACCCTAGACTGCCTGATCCACCCTGGAGGTATTCCTTGTGTCCCAGTCCTGCACCAGCCTCCAGGGCGCCCACCCCCCTGGAGGAATTGTTACAGCGCGGGACGCGCCTTCCAGGAGGGGGGAGTAATGTAAGACTCTGTTCCGGTTTTGTGTGTCCCTCCCCCCCCCATGTGCTCCAGGTTATGTTATGTCTTCCTGTTTTCTGTTCCCATTACGTTTACTGATCCCAGGTGTTTATCGTCTTGTCTTGTGTATTTAAGGTGACGTCGATCCCGTTTTCGTCGTTTTGAACGTCGATCCCCGTGTCCTACGTGTGATTCCTGTGATGTCAATACAGACTGTTAATCCTGATTCTCCTGCGTTCTCCTTGTTCATCGCTCCTCACCGTAGGCAAACCGTGACACCTGATGTCGAAGCTAAATTTTCAGCATCATTACACCAGTCTTCAGTGTCACATAATCCTTCAGAAATAATTCTAATATGCTGATTTGCATTTCTTAATAATATCAACGCATAAAACAATTGTGCAGCTTAATAGTTTGTGGAAACCATGATAAACTAACATTTAAAAGTTTGGGATATAAAATTGATCTGCATTAAATTGATCAAAAGTGACACTTTTTTGTAACAAGAATTTTTTTTTCAAAAGATTAGTATTTAAATAAATCATTTTTACAACTTTCTAATAATCGAAAAACCCTGAAAAAATGTATTACAGTTTCCACAAAAATATTTAGCTGCAAAGACTTTTGTCAACATAGATAATAATAATAACCATTAATAATAATTGAACACCAATAATAATTTATAATAATTGAGCACCTAATCGGAATATCAAAATCATTTCAGATGTGACACCTAAGACTGAATGGAGTAATGGCCGCTGAAAATTCAGCTTTACCATCACAGAAAAACATTTAAATATATATATATATATATATATATATATATATATATATATATATTCTAGCTATCTATTGGTCTATAAACATTTAAACTTCAAAAATGTCTTTTTTAAAACAAGGTCAATTCAACATTCTGATTTGTCCTGACAAACTTTTCTTTTCTAGTTAAAAATTACTTATCATATGAATTTCTTTGAATTAGTATTACTTATACTTACGTACATTCAACTTCAAACTGCAACTCTGCATCCTGTTGGCTGCCTCAATTAAAATACATTCTTAATTCAATTCTAAATGCTTTCTAGGCCAGACCACTATTCATTCTGCCTCCTCTCTCAGTTCCCCAGTGATAAAGTAAGAGGTGTACGCAAGTGCATAGATTACCAGCCCTTAACCAATCATCTGAGACAGGTCCACTCTGCATTAGCAGCAATGACCTTACCGCCAGTGGTGACAGTCACCTGTCAGCAACGTCTCACTCCTGGCATTTTCAGGGCTCAAAGTTGAGAAATAATTAGGCCCGACAGTCCTCTAGGGTTAAACCTAAAAGGCTGCAAGTCATCATTCCAAAGCTCTGTCAAAGGGGTCAGAGGTCAAAATCAGCCAATGATATGAACTCCACATCGTGGCCATGATTCCATAGCTTGGTGGGAGGATCGCCAAAGACAGATCAGGTTATCAGAGGGAGCTTCCTCTCTGAGAAGAGTGATGCATTCAAATCATACTGAAACCTAACCTGTACCACACTGGAATTTTCATCACCCTGCAGTTATAAAGAGCCGGAGAGGTGAACATGCATGCAACTACTTCACAGAGAGAGGCATGTGCTTCGGATGCACATGTTATAATAGATAGTAGATGGCAGGATGTGGCTGGAAACGGCTCAAATGTGGCAAGCTGGTATTATTTGGGCTCTTTCCAGTCAATAAGGAAAATTAATGCTCCCTCACCTTATTATGAACACAAGCTGAGACTGTTTTCCTGTCATCGGTCCTGGCAAAACACACGTACTGATGGGACACACGCTGTTTGGAATTGAAGGGGGGACGCTTGGGATGACTTGTTTACCCGGAGCTTTTCAACTGAGGTCAAACGTCTGTAGAAAACACATGGAGGCATGTTGAACACCGCTTCCCCTCACGATTTACACTAATTAAACATATGGCATGAGGAGAAACGAATAAACCCTTAATATTTGATCTCTATAAAATGAGAGTAAATAACATTAAAATTCAGTTTAAATCCATTGTAAATTCAGCCTCGAGCAAATTTATCTTATCTGGACTATAAAAAGTGTGTACAATCTTATTGAGGTGGAGCACTGCACACACCTGTTTTTTTTCCTACCCTGCAGTCAAACACTTCTGCAACTCCTGCCTCACACACCCTCCCCCCAACCCCCCATCCCCACCTCCTCATGCTGAAACCCATTACAGAAATACAATTTCTAATGCCTTCACACAGGCCCACGATCGACTGCAAACAAATTTATATTCAGCCCGTAAACAGAGAGCAGCAGAGATTTATTTATTGAGCGGAGAGGAGAGAAACAAGCTAGCGCGTGAACCCTGGGTAACCCCACAGCTGACATGAAAATGGATAAGTGTACCATGCAAATGTACAGAGGGAAGGGATATATTGCCCGGCGTCATTCAGTGCATCTCTGCCCATAGAATTCCATTTATTCTTCCAGCTGGGACCAGATCTCTGGGGTTGCGAGTGCACAGTTATACATTGTTGATTATTTGAGATTGTTTTTTAATCACTGCAGAGCCCTAGTAAAACTCTTTATTGGTCATATAAGCGGAAATCCCTCCTTCTGTGCAGTAGTTCAAATGCAGTTGCAATGATAGTTTAAATGCAAACAATATCATAACTATATTAGGTCTATAATCATTGTTACTTTTTTTTATCCGCTTTCCTAATTAACACTTGCCATTTCATTATTAAAACACATTTTATGCATTTTAAAATACAACTAAAATGAACACAATCACATCAGTTTTAATCCAGAAGCTCAACGTGGCATTAGCAACACCAAATTGAGTCCTAGACCTAGAAAACACTGACACTTTTATCCACAATGACTTCAGTAAATGCTTCAGCATGAATGTAAATGTGTTGCAAATGTACTTACAGCTGTTAAGAAGGTGGCTTCTGTACATGTCTAAGTATTTATATTTTCTGATCTTGATCCAGTGTTGAAATCTTTTGAACCAAAAATACTTTTTTAATGACTGAGCTACTGGAAGGAGAGACCAAGTCTGAAAGTATAAAGACCACATCTGTTACGGCTAAATAGATGTGAGAGTGTTGTTCTCCTGATAACCTCTAAAGGTCATATCTCTGGTGAACTCTGTCTAATGCTCTATGACTTTGGTGAAACTTTTTGGAATGTCACCTGTAAAATATTACGGAATGTATATGTAAAACAGTCAAAAATTCTCATTATACTTTAGACATGCAAACAGTTCATATTAACAGAGTAATAAGGTTTTAAAAGTGCAAATGCACACTTGGTACCTTAAGGAACTATTTCTTATTATTGTGACTTAAATTTAACCAGTAAATTAAGATGTTACCAAATGGACATTTTAGGTTAACTACCCAAGTTAATCCTAATCAAACACACCTGATTCAACTCATTAGCTCATTAAAAGAAACTCCAGGACCTGAAATGGGTGTCAGATAAGGGAGACATACAAAATGTGCAGTGTTGGGGGGCACTCAGGACCAGGGTTGAGAAACACTAGGTTAACTGAAAAATAAAAAAAAGAATAATTGAGCATTAATTGTCATATTCCATACATATATTTAATCTCCCTCAAGTTTAATAGGCTGATTCAATTATTGCACATGACGTTACAAACATTTAAATCTTATTTAAAAAATTGAAGAAAAGGAGAGAGAAAGACAGAAAATCTGTACTCTGTAATAGTTATGCTCTTCGTTATTTCTCATTTAAAGTAAAAGTGCTGGTCAAAAACTACTCCTGTGCTTATTTTATTACTGTTTTAAATTTCAGGCATTTATTTTAAATTACAAGAGTGTTAATGAAATCAGCAAAATAATAAAGTATGATAAATAGTTTTTTTTTCTTTTCTTTTATGCAGTAGGCAATATAAAGCCAGCATTTTAGGCTATAATAAAGTTTAGCAAAGACGCGACGGTTGGGCTTAGCCTATAATAAAACTGTACTTTGATTTAGGACTATTCAGTTTTTTTTATATTATTTTATGAAACAACTACTTAACGAAATAAAGTATTTAATAATCTTGTCAGTTTAGCTTGCCAATTGTTTAGAAAGAATGAACAAATCTTAAACAAAAAAAAAATGAAATAGTTTTTGTGTGTAAAGCGGTTCATTATGGCAGGGGAGGCAGCTGCTAATTATCATTTGACCGACGAATGACCTGCAACGACAGCTGTTTAGAGCACACATAATCACTCAGAGATCTCATACAATGACCTGATAATTCCCTTTTAACATGATTTCAGCTGTTATGTTAGATTCCCTATGGTCTAGAATTCAAAACAGAGTTTCAGTTTTTCCGAAGAATGTAGAGAGTAGGCCTAGACATTTTTGCGTTTTACAGATAATCGGAATATAAAAGAAGATGGAATGCAAGTGTAACGTGGGTTACCTGGACGAGTAAAGGCTTGAGAGCTACATGGACGTTTCTAAGTTTCTTTTCAACGTTTCAGTGACGCAACAATCGTATGCGTGAACCACAAGATCCATGGCTGTCTTATTAACAACTATTGACAATGGCTTAAGACCTTACTCCCTGAGCGGTATACATTTCGGGTATAATCTAAGGCCGCTATACTGACTAAAAACGACATTGATTTTCTGTAAGTGCTAATTTGAAGAGCAGATATGGACTGGGCCTTATAGAAACACAGACACAAATATTCCGCCATTTTGTGCTAAACTTAAAATTAAAACACAATACATACCCTATCAGTAAAATTTGCCTAAATTAGAATAATATTATCCGGAGAAATGTTTTTTTTTATCCGGGTCTGGAACAAACCATTTATTTATATTCTAAATGTCACAACTGCCTTGAAATTTATGCAAAATTCTCAGCAATATGAAGTGCGTTTTAATAACATTCAATATTATCCATTATAAAATTAAGTAGCTACTTATGTTGACCCCCCCTTCGCACACGCGCGGGCACACACACTCCACGAGACCTTATTAGCAGGTCAAATAAAAGTCGCTCAAACTTGCTTGCTTTGGTAAATGAACGCTCACTCAGATGAGGGAGATGTCCGGCTATTGCAGTAGCTATTGGCCAAGAGTTAGAGGGCACGTCATCCCCATCCATCACCGATCGAATGTTTCTAGAAGGCATGCCCCTGTCGGTGCCTCTGTCCTTTTGCGCGCTATGTGTGGCGTCTGTGGATGGAGTTTCTGTCGCGTCCATCCTGGGATGAAAATCTGGAATATATGAGATGCAGTCATGAATTCTTATCAAGGGTTCAGGGACACAACGTCACTCTTCATCAAGGGCTATCATGCTACTGGAGTTATGCGTCTGCATCAGGACCACGAATCTACTACTGACTTCCCAAGCAGAGAGGAGGGACGTGTCAACACCGAGGCGGATTTTCTTCGGTATCATTTCACGAATCTCAGTGCCACGGCCACAGGCGCGTGTTCAAAGCCCTGTGAGGACCCTGGCCGTGCTAACTCGACCAGACCCCCCTTCCCCCATAATCAAGATTTCTATAGACCAGTGCACCCCATCCGACCCCAAGTCCCCTCCTTCCAAAGCTGCCGTGAGCAGGGTCTCTCCAGAACGGGCTTCTCCTCTTCCTCAGACACTTTAAGAACTTTCTCCGGCGCACACTGTGAACTCGGCCCTGTCAACAACACGCACCTCGATGTGCACACATGCGACGGCCCAGTGCTTCACCCAGCAGTTGAGGACAATAATACCAGACACGAGGCTCTAAACACGTTAAATGAGACACCGCGAAGTGGGAAGACTTTCAATTGGATGAGAGTGAGGAGAAATCAGTCCCGTACAGGTAAGCTGACTAGTTTTTGAATTCGATGAAGGTTTCTGCAGCGCATCTTTACAGCTAAGTGATGTATTTACCGAGTGTACCAACATCTCTGCCTTCTCAGCTTTAAACATTTTAGTGGTTTGATTTAAAATACAATGCGAATGTTTTTTAAATAACTATCTCGTTTTTTCAATTTTCTCTGACTGAAAGTAGTGTGTATACTAAGTAGGACAAGAACTTTTCAGCTAGCAGAAATGAATCCTTGGAGGTGGAGCTATGCGTGTCTACATGTTTGGCTGTACTTGCAAAGGTCACATTTTTTAAAAATGTACTCACAGATACAGTGAAACATGATCAGTTGTGAGGACATTTCAAGAGTTATGCAGTATTTCACTCATAAATCAACCAAGTAATGTTTTACTTTAAATTGACCCATATCAACAGGTTTGAATAAAGGGTCAGGTTTAGGGTTTAGCAAATATTATCACCTAAAAACCTCAGTGTGCTTGAAAAATAAAATGTTACATGCTAAGGTAGTATATTTTATATGATATATATATATATATATATATATATATATATCACATTATTTATGTATATATCACAAAAAGTTGCAAAAGTATGAAGTTCAGCCCATCCTGTGCAGATTTGGCACGTGTCAGAGAGAGACAGGGAGTTTTTGCTTCACAAATCGGAATGCTGCCTTCATGCTGAAAACCTTTAAAAATTTAAGGAGAGTGTAATATATAAGATCTGCTCTGGTGCTTATATGGGTCAACAACAGCATGCCAGGCAAAATTCCTCAATTTTTTATAAATAACACATCTCATTCTATTTTGAATGTTAAAAATCCTCTCATTGACAAGAAGCAGCCCAGACCATATTAAAAGGAGTCCAGCACCCCCTAGCTCTCCATTCAGAGCCAAATAAACTTCAGAGGAACACTTTTCCTAGACAGAGCCCTAAATCTTAATAGAGACCAATGTTTATATGTTGCAATAAATTTTCTGTATTGAATGTTGGGAAATGTTCGTCAGAATCTCAGTGTAATCCTTAACTGGAATAATGATCGGATAGGTCTGCGTTTAATGCAGTTCAAATGTGAGTTACTTGACATGCGCTCATAAAATGTCATGCTCAATGACATTTGACCTGTATTATGTCAAAGTATTTCATGTTTGTTGTGAGAGCTTTGTGTTAAATTGTGAATCGCTCGTCCCCCTCAATAAATCACAATATATGTATTAGGTTGATGGTAAAACCATGAAGAGCCCTGTTTGATTTGTCATTTCCTATGAATCAGTAATACAGCATTCATATGGTTTCCAGACTGTCAAGGAGAAGAATGTCTGGCCAGGCCACACTGATGATCTAAAATAACTCACAGGCAAATATGTCAGTGAAAAGGTCATTTTGGGCTATATTGCCCAGCGTATGAACAACAGCTGTGGTCAGGAAATAGGATGGAGAGGCCTGCTATAGCAAATCCCCAAAAGCTTGAATGGTGGCAAGGCCAGGAGTTCACAATTTGTTTACTGTATTGGAGCGTCTGCTGTTTGATTATTTTTCTCCTGCCGGTCCACCCACATTCACCTAGAGACACATGAAAGAGGCATTGTTTACACTTTTTGCACTCATTCCTACATTACGGTCTCTTTAAGCACATAAGGTTTAAAGGGATAGTTCATCCAAAAATCCCCCCAAAAATTTGGCTGAACTTTTCCTTTAAAGAGGAGTATAAAATGGTCTCTATATGTTGTGACCTACCCTCTGTGGTTAATGTCTTTTGGATTTATCGCAAGCCTTATGGAGAAAACGTATGATGATATATGAGAGGTCTGTCAACAAGTGCTTAAGATAATACTCACATCAACACAGCAGCCAAAGTCAAATGTTAAATGGTAGGGCGAATGCTTTTTGTCTGCTCTGTTACTTGAGTTCATTATGACGTAATGCAAAAAAGAAAAGGAAAAACAATTATTAAAGGGATAAAGAACATTATGAAAGGAATAGTTCACCCAAAAATGAAATTTCTGTCATCCAAACCTTTGTAACTTTAATTTTTTCCACAATAAAGAAGATATTTTATAGAACACTGGACCCCATTGAATCCCACTATACAGAGACATTTTTCAACATTTTTCCACAGAAGAAAGTAAGTCATACAGTTTTGGAATGCGATGAGTAAATGATGGCAGAGTTTTTATTTTTAGGTAAACTATCCCTTTAAGTGAGAGATTCCATGCATTGTGAGGGTTATTGTTTTTACTGGGCAACATCAAAATGTTTCTTTTACACAACATGAATAAAAGCTTATAGAGAGTGTCTGACTGGATCCCCCAGTACAGTGCACATAGTCCCCGTGCGTCATTCTTCAATTATACCCTGACAGCACCTGAATTACTGTGGGCTGGATGCCCAGATGACCGAGGCAATCTTTATCGATCCCCTGCTCTCTTTTAGGCTTAGTGGGCCACATCATCCCTCTGGCTGGCTGGCCATTTCCAAGTTTGCAAGTCATTCCTCAAATGTTTCGTTTGATTCCTTTATGCCTTCTGGCGACTGCCAATTCTATTATCCAGTAACTCATTCATCAGTGTTTTCATGCAAACTAAGGAAATTGCTTAATTACTTCATATTTGTCAGTGAATGCACTGATTGTTAGAACGTCCCTTGTGAATATTAGAGGTGACCCTACAATTGCTTTTTTCATATCTCTGTTTACTTTCATTTGCACGGTGAGAGCGAGATAAAGATCGCTCTCGAAATTAACTGTATAATCAACTGTTTGTGCTCTAAGCCTGAAGAGAAAGGGTGAACGCTTGCTATTAGTGACATGTAGAGGTTTATTCAGCTTATTGGAGAGTGTTTTAATTGACTTTATGCAGGAAAATAGAAAGAAAAAATGCATAACATTTTGGTTGCAATAACAAAAGAAAGTCCTTTAGTCAGATTCAGTTTTTTTTTTGTTATCGCAACCAAAACATTGTGCAGTTTCACTTTTGTTTTTGTATGTCCTATGTCTGTTCAAACTGTAGGTCTTTGACTGCAATGACATGACTACAAACACACACACTCTCTTACACATGGTGTGCAGATGGCACAGAGGTTAGAGAGACACTTGCAACTGTAGCAGTATGTGAGGGCTCAGTGCGCCTCTATCACTCCAGGGGATTTTCCCGCCTGACCCCTGTGTGTGTGCCTTAAAGGAATGTGCAACTTTCTGTGTTTCCAAAAGCAAACAAACACCACAAGCAAACAACAAAACATGAGCTTGATTTCCATAAAACAGCTGTTAGTTGGCTAGCTTGGTTAAACTGCAGATTTAATGCTATTCTAAATTAACAAAGAAAGGCAGATTTGGATGCACTTGGTTTTCAATTAATTGCAGGGCATACTAGGTTGGGCAAAGTAGTCATGTAGCACCAAACTGCAAAGCAGCATCTTTGGCAGATTTTTAAGGCAAGCCGTGATGGACCGTGCATCTGGCCCTTGTGCTGCAGTCATCTGTGAGGTGCAAACAGACAGACAGTCCTCTGTTTAGCTGATACAAACAAGATCTCTGCATTCAGGTGAAGGTCATGCAATCACAGTCATTCACTATTAAACTTAATTGCAGCAGAATGAGTGATCATCCTGGAAACCTGGCAAATATTATTTCTGCTATTAAAAACAAAAATGTTAAATCAAAATGTGATTACAATTTCTAAAATTTGTACTTGGTAAGTGGCATCCGGAAGAATATATTTTGAATAGATCTAAACCAACTCATCAAAATTAATTTTACTTTGAAATTATTTTTCTCTTACAAAAAGAGTACAAATATATTCAACTTAACCTAAAGGCATATTTTAGTGAACTAACTGGTTCAAATATCACTTAAACCCACTCTGAATCAGTCTAACATAGACTTTGATAATTCGTTTAGCGAATTATCAATACTAGCCACGTTTTTATGGAGGTCTTTTATTTAATATGAAAATATTATAAGACAGCACCGCACCATATGAATATAATAGTATTTTATTTGACCCAATATAGTTTATTTAATTTTACATTCACAACATGCTGCTTTGTTAATGAGAGATCATTTGGTTTCAATTTTGCTCGGCATAAAATAAAAAGTTTTAATAAAAAAATTAAATTAATAAAAAAAATAATAATAAATGCCAATAATATTTTATATGCATATTTAGCAATTGTATAGTTGAATGTATTAACAGTAAAAGAAAAACTGACGTGGTTTGTTAAACGCGTTTTTCAACAAATTTGCAGCTGACATTTGCTTCGATCTGAGATTATAAAAATTCACATTTTTAAAGACACTGACATCCTGTTTAAAAAAATTATTAGGCCTATTAATTTTTTGTTAGGATATACAAACGTCAAATAACATGCAAGGATGGTAAGCACTGAATTTACCAATATTTATTCGCTTTCTTGTTAAAAAAAAATGTAGAGCTTATGTTTTTTTTATTGCATTGCCTTCCCAGCTAAGACACATCTGGACCCGGAGCTGAAGACTGACCACGGACGAGATCCTGACGAGGACCCCTCGAGTGGAGCACCAAGAACAAATTTTACAACCAAACAACTCACAGACCTGGAAAAGGAGTTTCATTTCAACAAATATCTGACTCGAGCAAGACGGCTGGAGATCGCAAACACTCTCCAACTGAGCGAAACACAAGTGAAGATCTGGTTTCAAAACAGGCGCATGAAACAGAAGAAAATGCTGCGGGAAGGCATATTTCCGGGATTAATGCTGATTTCTGGGTGTGATGAGGATTCGAAAAAAACAGACACTTGTTCATCTCCTGACAAAAGATCATTTCTAGTAGGGTAAGATTGTTGGGACGGCTGCTCTAGGCTACACAGAAATCCGAACGATCACGTGAATAGCATGCGTTATAACAAGAGAATGAACGATCAAAATATATTTACACACCCAAAATGAAGTTTTGACACCAAGCATAAATATTTATTTATCGATTCAATTGCTTAAGAAAATAAAGCAGTAACTCGCTATGATTAAAAAAAAGGAGTTTGCTCACCTGATGAAGCAAGCGGATTTATTTAAAATGCACTTTATAGTTTATTTCTTACTTTAAAATAAAATAATTGTTTATATGCTATGTGTGTGTTTTTTTTTCCATTCTGAATCTTCTTCTGTTATTAAATATCAGAAAATAAATCGTTAATATTAATATATATAATCAGGGTAAAAATAAAATAGGGCAAATGTGCCCCAGATATTTTTTATAAAATATTTTATAAAAAAATAAATATTTTTATCCAAACTACCTATATTTTATGCCGTTACATCCTAGGCACATCTAGTTATGGGTTTAAACTATTTGACTAAAATGTAGAGCATACTACGTTTTATGTATGATACAAAGAAAATGCTCTTACAAAAGTAAAAATGCCTATAGGGGCAATTATCGGTTATTAATAAAATTAATTGATTTCTGACACTGGTCTCATCTGATTATTATTCCTGGCCGAAAACGTGTTAACTGGTTGTATTCGTCAAAGCATCTCTAAATAATAATGCCTTTATTTTTTATTTTAATAAGCAGCGAAGTGAATATCTGAGCTAAAGTACTGTTATTAAAAAAAAATGCGTGGAATAAAACATTCTTAAACGTGCATGTACAGTATCTGACGCGAACAGATTTAGTTTGTTAAAAATCTAAAAATGCACATCTAATATTTAGACGTCAGGCTGCACACATTTAGAAACATTCAACAGGTTTGCTGCTGTTTGGCAGACATACTGTGTCTGTCATATTCATGCTGCTTGTGCTTTTATCTGCAAATAAAGAGCGCCGCACGATGATCGGTGATACGCGTCTTTCTAAATAATGGCGAAAAGCTGTCAACGTACAAAGTGCCTCCACTTAGCCGTGTATTTCCACCAATTTATTGCTGGAAGAGGTTAAATCGAGTGCCACGGGTTGAACCTTCTGATGCCAACTCCTCATTTTGATAGCATCAAAGCAGTGCATTGAGAGCTAGAAAAACGGTGGAGGAATAAAGTGAGGCTTTTTTGTGATTATTTTTTGGCGTAAAAATCGTTTGCATTTTGAATGCATATAGATTCAGGGTGTATTTTATTCAGATGGCATACTTTATCATACTTTAAAATGTTTTGGAGAAACATATGAAGTTATTTACCCTGTATAATCATGAGTCTCCCTTTTTGTTTGGTGATATTCAATGGACAAGGACAGAAATATTTGCTGGAATTATCTGGAACGAGAGAGGGGATTATCGACATTTCTAAATGATCGATTTATCGATGTGATGTGGATTTAAGCTGATTGCCTTTTAATTGGTTTGCCTTGATGGCTTAAATAATTACAGCATTTGAATGAAAGCCATCTTTTTCATTTCACTCATTGTTTTCATTATTAAGACAACGCATAGTAAAATAAAAAGACTACATGCTAGATTCTTCACAATATTAATCTGCAAAACAATAATAGCCTACTTATTCCTTAAATTAGCTATTATTTTCGCTGCATGAAAATTCCATTTTTGTTCTGCATACAATATAATTTTAATTTGAAGGGATTTGCATATTTAACCCCCTTGTATCAAAGCAAGCATATTCTCTAACAAAAGCACTACAGTCTCGTGAAGAGAAAAATGATCTGAACCGTGAAAATGAGTCTTGTTAAATTATATTAAATGTCCTAAAAATGTTCCAGCAGCCTTAAAATCGAGATGCGTTTATCATACAAACAATATAAAGGCGAATACAATTGACAGAAATAAACGTTCCTCAAGAGGGCTTGATTTAAATATTTCTTGAGGTATTTCTGTGACTTAGGCCTACTGAAAACATATCATCTCGCCATATTAGGAAACCTATATGCACGAAGCACGACTTGCATGCCTGAGCCTGCCAATATGTGCAGTTACTCCAGAGTTCACCTTTCACCTCTTGACCTCTGTTTCGCCTCGAGACAGCAGTGACCCGGTCAGTGGCTCACAGAGTAAAGGCTGCATTATTCATTTGTGCTGCCCTTGCGGTATCTTCACACTTCTTTCATTTTTTTTAAATGTTTATTCTCATGTTACACAGTGTAGGCTTCTAATTAAAGCTTTGAAAAATGATTTAAAAAGACAAATTCAGCAAAAGTAGGAAAACCATACAATGTAATAATTGTATTCACCTATACGTTTTATTTATATTACTTGCTGCATAAACTTTTCAAGTGTGTGTGTGTGTGTCTGTTTAATACAACCTAGAAAAAAAGTAAAAGCTGAGATTAAAACAGACGATTTGATAATAATCTTTTTTTACAGCCAGTGGAAATTCAAAACCCTCCAAGCACTTTTTGTTTCCTTTTTTAAATCATATTATTAAGTAGATATAAGACTATTATTTTTACGCGCTTTTAAGCCTGAATGCGGAGTTAATGTCGCCAGGTTTAGGACAGAGAAAAGCATAGGCTTGTTTACGGTAGCTACTGTAGATTCCTTCTCGAAACGTTTGACGCATGAACATTTACAGCGTTCAGGAAGGAAGTTTTCCTCTAGTATAGCTCATTAGATTTCACCTACACAAACCGATGTGCATTTTAGCTCATTTACATCCGCATGCAGGAGCTTAATGCCCACGTTATGACATGTGGGTGCAGAAATTGATAACGCGATTGGATCAAGTATAATCCTCACTGCACTGTTGCATTTTACTCCGTAATTGAGAGGAAGCGACATTACCTCGCTTATAGCGATGCTCTTAGAATGATGACCAAAGCCATATATTATTTTCTGTATTAGAGGCCTAATATTTGTGAGCAGCAATGATTCTGGATGCAAATACACAGAAATAAAAATTTTATATTCTGCTACAAGTGTCAACCACACAAAATGAAAACACAAATTCTTTTTTTTTTAAGTATTTTTTTTATTTTGCCTTACGTGTTAATCAGTTAATAAAAATAAGTAAATAAAATTAAGGATCGCTTTTTTACATTATTTTACATTAAGTGTTAAGCAGTTGATACAAATAAGTAAATACAATTAAGGAAACAACAATAAAAAATAATTTATATAATTTATATTCAATGACATATAAATACTGACATTTTATTATTTATTTATTTTTAACAATGTTAATCAGCAAATTACTATTTTACTTTATTTTACATTGTGTTAATCAGTTAATAAAAATAAGTAAACAAGATTAAGCAAAGTTAAACAACAGTAATAATTATAATAATAATAATATATAAAAAAATTATATTTTATTCTTTATTTATGTTTATTTTTTATTTTATTACTATTATTTATTTATTTATGTAGGTTTAACAAAATGTTATATTGACTCAAAGTTTTCGCAAAAGTGTACACCAAAAGAATAGAAAATTTAATTAATTGTCCACATATTCCTATACCATTAAACAATGTCATATATGCAAATAAATGTGTGGATTAGATTCAAATGTGAACACAAGTCAATTTTTATACAACTCAATCAATCTACATTAACATATCTTAAAATCACAATTATAAAAAAAGTGTGCCTTTTAATAAGAAATACACTGATATACATTTATATTTGCCTGCATAATGCAACAAAAAAAAAACACTTATAAAATCATCCCAAACAGTTTCACAGCCATCAAAACTTAATGTTAAATTACTGGAATATTTGGGAGGGGGAAAAAAATCATACGACAAATACTTAAAATGCAGAAATGTTCAGAACATTTTTAGACATACATAATATTGCTATGTCAACTGGCTATTTTAAAATATAGTTGTCTTCATACTCTCCTTTTTAAAAGCCATTGCATGTCTCACTTATGTGGCTGCTTCTGATGGGTGGTCCTTAAAATGGCTGGTTACTATTGTACACTAACAAATGGAGACACAGAGCTTCCAACACCTCTTCTCATCCCACACACAGTGTCCATTACAAACAGACATTGTATCGGTTTCTTCTGCACTGCAACCAGTAAAATGAAGAACTGATATTCATTTGTTTGCTTGTCAAGGGCACACATAAAAGAGGAAGGTAGAGGGAAGGTTTTAAGGCACCTTGCATATATATATATATATATATATATATATGTGCACACAGACCATTTTCTAGCCCTTGTTTCTCCTACCATTTACGACTCCCGAGAACAGATGTTTGGGGACAGCTTACAGCCTCAGCGAATTTCTGTGTACAAAGCAAACAGCAGCACTCAGCATTTCTAGCTGGCTAAGAAATTGCGCTCTCGGAGAAGGGGGAGGGGGAGCATGAAGCCCAGGGTCTAGGAATCTGAATGAGGCAGAGAACAGGCGACACTTAACGAGGTGAAACTGTGTCAAGGTTGCGTTCAGGGGGTTTTGTATTCAAATCAGTGCACTACACTCTTAAACATAAAGGTTCCTTATTGGCATTGCTGGTTTAACAAAGAACCTTTAACATCCACGGAACATTTCAATGGACAAAAGCCTTCTTTATAGTGGAAAAAGGTTCTTTAGATTTTTTTAAATATTCTTCACATTAAGAAGATGGTTCTTTTAAGAATTGTTCACTGAAAGGTTATTTGGAGAACCAAAGATGGTGGTTCTACACTCTTAAAACTATAGGTCCTTTATTGGCATTGATGGTTCCATGAAGAACCTTCATCATCCATTTAACCTTTCCAGTGGACAAAAGGATATTTATAGTGGAAAAAGGTTCCACAGGTGAAAACTGCCTTTATTTTTAAGTGCGTAGGTGATTGTGACAGTGCAACTCACTTGTCTGTATAAGCTGGCATATATAAAGGAGGCCTTTATGTGTGGATTCTGGGAAACAAGCATTGACCTCTATGGTGTAGCGCTGCGGACTCTCAAGGTTCGGATTGCCCTTTGAAAAGATGCAGACGAGCACTACAGAGACCTGAAAGCTTGTATATTTTCCTGATGCTGATATTTAGGCTTCTTGGGTGGTACAAAACATAAAGGGGAAAAAAAACCCTACATTTATTGCACAAAAGCAAGCGGCATATTCCTCATAAAACAAAGAGCAATGCAGAAAAAATTAATAGCAATATCTCAAGGCTTTTTCTTAACAGATACAAGGCGCAATTTCAATGCCATATGTTGGGTTCCGTTGCATCACTCACCAAAACAAACCTTATTTTTCATACCTTCCATATTGAATGTGTGCTATAAAGTGCGAAACAAATATGCAAACGCAAGCACATTTGACCTTTCATGTTCACATTTTCGACTAACCAGAAATGAATAAATGAGCCCTCCGATGCTTATTTGTCTGAACTATGCCAACCCCCCAAACACACACACACACTTCCCTTCTGCCTTCAGTGAGGTTGCCATAGTGATAGCCTTACAGACACACAAGGAAGAGATGGAGGTGGAGGGGGAGACGAGAGGACGCTGTCTTTCTCCCTATCTTCCAGATAAGACATTGTGCTCAATCTTGCGATCCATGTCGAATGGGTGCAGAACCTTACGACGGATGGCATTATCGGAATGAATTATTTGTTCAAATAATTGAGTTAATTATTTGAGCAATTGCATAATGATAATCAATCCTGCAATGCATTTTAATGCGGCCACTGAACAAAAATACAGGTGTCGTGACATAAAAATGCATCTGTGCTGCATAATAAAGATGTGCATTTCTATTGGTCAGTCAGTGCATAAAGGAAAAACCCTGGTGCTCAATCAACCCGCAGTTTTATTTTTCATCATAACCGTCTTCCATCTTCCCCCTCTCTCCTATTCATTCATCCCTCTCCTCCACCGCGCCATTTATCTTTCCCTCCCTCTGCCTCGCGCGCTACCCAACCGATATCAAGGCGTGATCCCGAGCCCTTCAAAGGTCAAGTGATACAAGGTCATTGGCGGGTCAGGCCTGCTGACTGGCTGACCTCCGCAAGGACTTCTGCCACCAGCCAATCGCACGCCAGCGTCTCCCACAGCAGTCTGCCTCCATCCCTGGCGGGCCCTCAGCGGCACGTCACGTGATCGTTAACGGACTGAAGCATCATGATGGAAATGATTAATGATGCTTTTAGTACCTGTTTAGAATGAAGCTGTCCACACTGCACTGTAATTACCCACTCCCAGGCGGCAGCTGCCTAACATAATTGCTTTTTGTTTGTTGACCTGGTTTACCAGAGAGAAAGATGGCTTTAGGTAGGTGAAGTGTGAGCGGTTGTGCATGTTGGCGTTTTATAGAGGGTGAAGAAGCGAGAAAGGTGTGCGATCATACGTGATGTCAGATTTAGCTCCATCCTCAAAAGGCTCGGCTGACTCATGTGATTTTTTTTCCTGTTTCAGGCAGAAAGGAATTTTGTTTTATTTTTGAAAGTGCATTTGATAATTCCTCATTTTTATGTGGCACTCTGGCCACTGAGAGGTAAACACGAGACGTGTAAATCTGCAATAAAACTTCAGAATCAACAGCTGTGATTGTAATAAGTAATTCGAAATAAACTGAGACGTTGGTGAATGAAACACTCCTTCCTCTCATTTCTGTCCATATGTCCTAAAACCAACCCATATTTCAGTGGAAAGCACTTAAACTGTTATACAGCTATAAACATTACTTGCATTTGGTCGCATGAATCAAATGATGGTCTCCAAAGAGCTTCAAAAAATGTCCGTATTCTCAGTGACCGTATTAAACAGGAATCAGGATGCGCTGATTTGAGAGTCTGAGTTGGGAATATTGAGTTGAAGTGTTTCCCAACTTTATTTTTGCTCCAGGAACCCCACAGCCATCATTTACGCTCAAGTACCCCTTCAATGACAGCAAACCAGATGTGTGTCACACTGGCTATCATACAGAATTACCATCAATATTATTATTATTGAGAACAATCAATAAATGTCACAAAGTGAAATATATATATATATATATATATTTTTTTTAAACAAAATAAAAAATTTTTTATTGGTATACAGTAAATGTGTTTCTTATTGGTGCTGTTGCTGTTTATACCATTCTTTTAAAAACAAAATACCTTTTGGTTTTATCTTAAATAGTAACTGAATGTGTTTTTAAATGAATTACTTTTTAAAATATTTAATTCTTTTGAATATGCCCTCCATTGTAAAGGAATATTCCACCCAAAAATGAAAATTCTATTATTATTTATTCATCGTCATGTCTCTCCAAACCTGTATGCATTCCTTTATTTTGCAGAATATAAAAATATATTTTGAAGAATGTTGGTAATCAAATAGTTTTAGTTTCCATTGCATTCCATGAAAAAAAAAGTATTTTGAAGAATGTTGGTAAGCAAACAGTTACAGTTTATGTTTTTTGTCCATACAATGGAAATCAATGGGAGCTGAAACTGGTTACCAACATTCTTCAAAATATCTTCTTTTATGTTATACAGAAGAAAGTTTGAAACAATATTAGGGTGAGTAAATTACAGTATGACAGAATTTCATTTTTGGGTGAACCTCCCTTTAAATTCTGTGATGCTGCACTTACTGAAAGATGCAGATTTTGCACAAATAATGATTCTGCACAAATAGGGCTGCCAAATGATTTACGGCATGCTGCATGCGCTCACTGATCCAATAGCTTTTCACATTTTCACATCTCCGCTTCTTTGCCTCAAAGTCAACAAGAGATGGTATTCACAACTCGCGCTTTATTTCCTTAATGTGACATATTTCTGAGTGCAACAGGACAAGCAACAATTCATGACCATAAAAAGGTTTAGTGACATCACATTACAAAAATGACCAAAAATTATATTTTGGAATAACATGCACTTCTGGATCAAGCTCAACAACAGCAGGAATGTGTATGAAGAAAGTAAATCGGGTCAATTTTGATTTCTCCAGAGCTGGCATTGGGGTTTACAGCTCATATTTCACATTGATCCACAACCCTTATTATTAATGAGCAAGTGGCGATGAGAGTAAATTAACTGAAGGAAAACAAAGTAAATAAATAATGCTTTTCCACACAGGTATACAAACAATATGGTTAAAAATGGCTAGGTCTTTGACCCCTTTTATCCCACCTTTCCAAAATATTAGCAAGTAATATTTAAAACATAAATGTATACAGATAAATCACAACAATATGTCAATTCGTTCTCCCACAGGTCCAGCATTATACGTACATCTGCATTCTTCTAGCACAAAGTGTCATATTTGTTATTGAACTTCTGCATCTGCTAGCACCATTGATCCCTGACCATAACGACGACAGCGAGACCCAGATAAACAGGCTATGGCTGACCTATAGGCTGGCGCGGACCGACTGTCCATAAATTTGCAGCTCTTTTCAGCTGGGTACGTCACACCCCGTTTCGTGCGCCAAGGCAAGGGGACAGAGGCAGCCTGCTATCAGCACTCTCTGTGTGAGCAGCTTTCATCCTCAGGCTGGTTCTCACATAACTCAGCCACAGTGTCTCTCCCTCTGCCTCATAAATAACATCCCTATCGTCTGATAATGCCCAATTAATGCTTAGTCAATAAACCCCACAGTGCCATGGTTTCTCCCCTCTCTCTTTCGTACATAAATATAAACAGTACGCTCGGATTGATGTGACACTTGGGTCTCGCTCCATCTGGGCAGAGAGGAGAAGCCCGAAGGGCCCGGAGAGAAGCGATGGAGGAGAGGAAGTGAGAACTGCAGGTGTTTGGACGAGATAGCGGCCGGAATGGCAGGATGGGAGCACCGCGGCATGACTGATCACCTGAGAGAAGCGGCTGCTAATGTAATAATTAATTAACTTATTGGTTTCCTCCATTCTCACAGCAGGGCTTGTTTGACCCATTTGGATTATTGCCTCTTTAAAGGAATATTCCAGGTTCGGTTAAGCTCGACAGAATTTGTGGGACATTGTTGATTACCACAAAAACACATTTTCACTTGTCCCTTGTTTTCTTTAAAAATCTGGGTTAAAGGGGTCATATGATGCGATTTCAATTTTTCCTTTCTCTTTGGAGTGTTACAAGCTCCAAAAGATTTGCATAATGCCGCCCAAATGTTCACGCAAAGAAAGAAGGCGTAACTTTTAGTCTCACTGTAGTATTGTTGCTGCCGCGGCCATGTCGTGAAGACGCTGTGTTTCGTTGTGAAAGCGAAACTACTTTGTTTGGCCTTCCAAAAGAGGACGATATCCGCTTCGTCATGCCTGGAGCTGATCCGTGCTGGTCGCTGAGGAAATACATCAACTTCGCACCGTGGATCGGCTTTCACCGTGGACGAAGCGGAGTCCAGCCTGGGGTCGTCACATGTGGTTGCCGCGCCGTTCTCAAGCCCGCCGGCCGTTCCTCACTCAAGCTCGCTGGCCTCCGCTCACTCTAGCCTGCCGCCGCTCACTCAGCCCGCCGTGTGTTTCGTTGTGAAAGCGAAACTACTTTGTTTGGCCTTCCAAAAGAGGACACGACTAGAAATCAGTGGTTAAGTTGTATTTACAACACAGATCCAGAACAGTTCAAACCAAATATTCAGATGTGTGCGGCGCATTTTATGGAGGACTGTTTACTGATCCTGATAGAGTAGACTACAATGCCGGCTGTTCTGACTCACAGACTGCAAGTACGTTTTCATATTTAAAGGATTTGCCACTGATGATTCAAACGCGAGTTTTGAGCAGTATAGAGTAGCGCTTGTTGTTTGTCATTTCTCCGATCACAAATGCAGACATGGTTTTATGTTTACGCGGTGTAACTGGATGTAACAAATGCCTCGTTTATAAAGGGTTTTAATTTTTTTTTTCTCGTCGCTCCGGCCAGGACACGGCATCACAGTATGGTAGGGGCGTAACATTTCAGTCACACGCTTGAGGTATTCAGCCAATCACAACGCACTGGATAGCTGGCCAATCACAGCACACCTTGCTTTTTCAGACCGATGAGCCGATGAGTTTCAGAAAGGCGGGGCATATGTACAGTATGTGGCAAATGTACAGTATGTGGAAAATAATGTGTTTTTTTACCCTAAACCGCATAAACACATTTCATTACACCAAATACACAAAATAATGTTCTTTTTAGCAACATCATATGACCCCTTTAAAGTGAGGCACTTATAATGGAAGTGAAGGGGTTAAACCATAAACGTTAAAATTCCTGATGTTTTTACAGAAAAAAAATGTGGTTGCCAGAATAACTCAGTTAAATGCAAACATATTTATAGAACAACCTGTAAATTTTAATTTAAAACTGTCATTTACAAAAAATATATTTTAAAAATTAAATTTTAAACCAGCAAATCTCGCAACCTTTTTTTCAGGTCACACTGCTACTAAAATCAGTTTTACAGTTAATTTAAATTATATACCATGTTCTTTTTACTTCCAAAATGTTACACTTAACAGTATACTGTAAACTTACATAAAATGTAAGACTGGATTACAGCTTTTTATTGTATAATGGATCTTACTGTTAACCGATTAACAGATTTTTACTGTAGCATTTTTACGGTCTTATACAGTTAAAATTACAATTATTTTTAAAGTGTAAACATGATATTCAAATGGAAAGGAAATCACTTACTAACCTTTTTGGTATGAAGTCATATCCAAATCTACAACTTTATTGGCATGACAACATTAAGGCTAAATTTCCAAAGTTTGATAAAATGAAAAAAATTTGATTTAAACAGATTTAGAACTTATTAATGTAATTATAAACTTTACATTCCTATTTTAAAAGC
Source organism: Sinocyclocheilus grahami (assembly GCF_001515645.1). Taxonomy (NCBI): domain Eukaryota; kingdom Metazoa; phylum Chordata; class Actinopteri; order Cypriniformes; family Cyprinidae; genus Sinocyclocheilus; species Sinocyclocheilus grahami. The sequence continues at coordinate 1,926,475 of NW_015505192.1, forward strand.
TCCAAAAACTGGCCCCATTCATCCACTGTAATCGCGCTTTTCCACTGCATGGTACGGCACGGTACGGCTCGGTACAGTTCACTTTTTGGGGGTTTCCCACTGGGTACAGTACCTGGTACTTTTTTTAGTACCACCTCGGTTGGGGAACCGTACCGTTACCAAAACGTGACGTGTAAACTCTGCTGATCACGGATTGGCCGGAGAGAATCGTCACAACCTGCGTCACTGAACTTGCGACACAAACACAAAAGAACCGCTAGATTTTGCCTGAAAAATCAGGCAAATGAAAGTTTTTAACTTTGCATGAAAGTTTACTTTTCTGAAAAAGATGTATTTTTTTATTTTAATAGACAATGATTACCACCAAATGTGGCCTTTATTGTTAATCTTTGTTTGATTATGGGCAAATACCATATACATAAACAGAAATGGGCTAAAGGAAAACCCAACTTTTTGTTATTTCAGATAGATATGAAAAATTATATTGAGTTACTACTTGGGTTGAAAAACAGTAAAGCAAAACGCACTAGGTCTCTTTGTGAAGCTTTTCTGTTATTTATATGATGATCTCATACCTGTTCTTTTTTTCTGTTTAGTTTTTAAGTGTTTAAAGTTTAGTGTTTTGTCATTATTATTTTTATTTATTTATTTATTTATTTTTACCTGTATTATTTATATAATACTGTATATTTTCTATTTCTTTTTTGTAGTTTATATTTGTTCAGTAGCCTACCTTTATATTATACGTTGGAAATCAATAAAAAAAGAAAGAAAGAAAAAAAAAAAAAAAAAAAACCGCTAGATTTAAATCAGCACAGCCAGCGAAGGATCGAACGCAACTGTCTTGATCGAGCGCACCTTTTTTAACAACCAAAAAGTTTTGTTGTCTGTTGTGGAAGAACAGAAGTTCCTCTCTTTGATAGCAGAGGAGCGGATCCAGCGAGAGCTTGATGGGGCGACGTGGAATGAAAAAGTTTTTTTTTTTTAGGAGTCGTGGTAGTAGAAGCGGAGCAACTATAACCACATGTGAATAATCCCGCCCACTCTAAAGCGTTACTGAACTGCAGTTTTTAGGAGTCGTGGTAGTAGAAGCGGAGCAACTATAACCACATGTGAATAATCCCGCCCACTCTAAAGCGGTACTGAACTGCAGTGGAAACGCAAACCGTGCCGAGCCGAACCGTGCCGTGCCGTACTGAGCTGTACCGAGCCGAGTCGTACCACGCAGTGGAAAAGCGCCATAAGTGCCTCAACATAACCTCCACGTCCAAAATAATTCATTAATTAATTATAAGCTTCACATTTCTGTTTTTAAATGCTCCAAAAACTGGCCCCATTCACTTCCATTATAAGTGCAAATTTTCTTTCAAAATTATTTTTTGATTTAAATCAACATCATGCTACAAATGCTGTCAAATGAACTTAAAAGGTAATAAACGCATAATATTCCTTTAATGCAGAACATAGAGCCACATTAGGCCTCAGCCACACACTCACTTGACTGTCAAATATAAATGACTGGAGTAAAGGTTGAAGGGTTTATTTCAAGAATATTGCTGCAAGACAAGTTTTATCTTAGTAGAAGATGGTGTGGAAAAAAAGGACATGTGCTGTGAATGACTGAACACTGGGGTCAAGTTTCCATTTTATGAGCGTCTGCCTTACAGTGGCCGCACACTGAGATAACACGCATAAATGAGAGCGAATAACATGCTGGTCAAAGGGAGTGGCTGCTAATTAAGGATTGTGTTTGGCACTTTTCCTAAAATGAGTTGTTTGTCTTTTAGATGTTAAGAGGGTTGAGTAAGAGATTTTGAGTTAAAGAGTCTCTCTTACATTATGGGAGTGACCATGAGACAACAACTTGGATCATATTAATCTCAAACACAGTTATCCTTCTAAGTGTCCTGGCTCTGTTCCCAAAGACCTCAAGTAAATGTTTTGTCTACCGCAACAATGATCCAGACTTTCATTACGACAGAACGCAGATGGCGTGGGATCACTTGCCAAACGAGGGCCAGTTAAAGCAACAAACACTCCGCAGCTGAAATGTGAGTAAGAAAACTGGATAGTCAGGGCTCCAGGCAAATATATATATATATATATATATATATATATATATATATATATATATATATATATATATAACTAGATTTTTTATGGTTTTAATTTTAGTTACAGTTTTAGTTTAAGTTACCATAATAACCCTGGGTCTTTCTGAATTAGACATTAAAAAACACTTATGTTTCAGTGAATGAGTCTGTTGTGAACTCAGTGACGGCTGTGAACAATTCACTGATTCAAACCGCAATGGCTCACAAATCATTTTGACTGACTCGTTTAAAGGGGTCATATGACATTATTTTGTGTATTTGGCGAAATTAAATGTGTTTATGCAGTTTAAGGTTAAAAAACACATTATTTTCCACATACTATACATTATACAACAAACAACTAGCGCTACCCTACACTGCTCAAACCTCGCGTTTGAATAGTCAGTGGCAAATTCTTTAAATATGAAAACGTCTGTGAGTCAGAACAGCTGGCATTGTAGGCTACTCTCCAAGGTTCAAGAAACAGTCCTCTGTAAAAAGCATTGCACACACACGAATATTTGGTTTGAACTGTTCTGGAACAGTGTTGTAAATACAACTTAACCACTGATTTCTAGTTGTGTCCTCTTTTGGAAGGCCAAACAAAGTAGTTTCGCTTTCACAACAAATCACACAGCATCTTCAGGACATGGCGGCGGCAGCAATAATACTACAGCGAGAATCAAAGTTACGCCTTCTTTTTTTGCGTGAACATTTGGGCGGTGTTCTGCAAATCTTCCCACACAGTGACGTAGACATGTGGAGGCGTGTTTAAACAAGGCGTTTTAGGAGGGCGTGGACGAGTCTTAACTTTTATAAAGAATATCTCTTTGGGTTTGAGACTTTAGTCTTTGCAACTTTAGGGATCTTATCTATTCACAAACAGCTTGTAACACTCCAAAGAGAAAGGAAAACTTGAAATCACATTATATGACCCCTTTAAAAGACACGATTCAAAAGAGTCCGTTGTTTGCGAATTCGACATCACAGCTTGTGCTGTGTTCGTTGTCCCATGCGAGAAGTACCAACGTGCTTTCTAAAGATGTAAATACGACATGTTACAGCATATAAACACAGCATTTTATGAAAGTTTGCTGATGATGACTAGTTTTTAAATGATGGTCGCACATTTTTTTGTTGCCGTTGTTGTCCCTTTTACCTCAGTATACATGGGTATAGAAAAGAATCACCCCCTTTAAAATAATCATATTTTGTTGCTTTGCAGCCTGAAATGAAGACAGACACAGTTTTTGTTTTATCCAGCTGTATTTACACAGTGCAACTTATAACATCGAAAGTGAAAGATATAGCACCAACATGTCAGAAAACATTAAAAAAACAGAATCACTAAGTTGGGAAAAGGATCACCCCCACCTAAAAACTCAGTTGTAGCTAATCACCTTCTCAATAGCACACAAAGCCATTTGACTTTCAGCTGTGATCAGCTGTGGTCATTTTGATTTGCTCAGTATGAAAAGAGCTTTCCTGGAGTATTTCAGTCCTTGGCAGTGCAAATGAAGCAAACAATCAACTATGGGTGGCAAGGCACTGTCAAAAGATCTCTGGGATAAAGTTGTGGATAAGCACAAGTCAGAAGATGGAGACAAAAAACTCTCAAAGGCTTTATCAATGCCTTGAAGCAGTGAAGTCTATTATTAAGAAGTGGAAGGTATTTGGTACAACACAGGCCCTCCCTGGATCAGGACGTCTCTCCAAACTGGATGAAAGAGCCAGGAGGAAACTGGTCAGAGAGGCGACCAATAGGCTTACAGCAACTCTGAAGCAGCTGCAGGAATTTATGACAAAGAGTGGTCATTGTGTGCATGTGAAAACAATATCACAAATTCTCCACAGATGTGGCTTGTATGGGAGGGGTGCAAGAAAAAAGCCACTCCTCAAGAAAGGCCACATGCAGTCACCACTGAGCTTTGCCAAAACACACCTTGAAGATTCTGAGGCAGATGAGACTAAAATGTAATTATTTGGCCTCAACCCCAAACGATATGTCTGGCGAAAATCCAATACAGCTCACCTTCCAAATAACATAATTCCTACAGTAAAGCATGGAGGTGGTAATATCCTGTTATGGGGGAGTTTCTCTGCAGCAGGGACTGGAGCACTTGTCAGGATAGAAGGAAAAATGGATGAGGCAAAATCCCATCAAATTCTTGAGGAAAATCTGCTGCCCTCTGCCAGAAAGTTGTCAATGGGAAGAAGGTTTACCTTCCAACATGACAATGACCCAAAGCACACAACAAAACTGGCCACACAGTGGTTGAAGGAGAAAAAGGTGAATGTCCTTGCATGGCCTAGTCAGAGCCCAGACTTAAACCCCACTGAAAATCTGTGGAATGACTTGAAGACTGCAGTCCACAAACACTCACCATCAAATTTAACTGAATTTGAGCAGTTCTGCAAAGAAGAGTGGGCAAATCTTGCAAAGTCTAGATGTGCAAAGTTAGTAGAGACAAATCCCAACAGACTAAAGGCTGTTATTAAAGCAAAAGGTAGTTCAACAAAATAATGACACAAGGGGGTTATCTTTTTTCCAACTCAGTGATTCTGTGTTTTTTTTTCCTGATATGTTGGTGTTATATATTTTACTGGATGTTATAAAAGTTGCATATAAATACAGCTGGATAAAACAAAAACAGTGTTCGTCTTGGCTGCAAAGCAACAAAATGTGATTATTTTAAAGGGGGGTGATTCTATTCTATACCCACTGTAGCGGACCTTAGTCAGGGTAGCGGCATATTGAATTTTTTACTGGAATTAAAATGAGGCTGTGAGGGATAGAACTCTACAGTGCATTTAATACATTGTACTGTTGTTTAACCACATACCGACAGTTCAGCTACCAAAATGTCTTTACGAAATAAAACTTTCAGTAGACGAAAAATCCATAAAACAGTTTTGAAAGTTGCAAAAATTGCATGATGCATACAGTGCGCGCCAGTGTAAAGACTGTGAGTCTATCCCTCATAGCCTTTTTATCTGTGTTGAATTCAATATGGCGTCTATCCTGACTAAAGTCTATGGAGCCCTGAAAATACGACTACATGCGAGTATTTGTCAAGACAAAGCAGTTGATCTAATTCCATGTATAAATGCACAAACATGTTTAGAATTTAAGGAAGAATAGAACTGGTTGGTAAAGGGAGGAAGGTTATCTGAATGTCTCCATGATCTCTAGAGCAAAGTAAAGAAACCGAAGCAGATGAATCCTCCAGTAATAGAGACACAGTCTTCCCAAAATTAGGAGAGATGTTAACTGGGTATCAATAAATAAAGCACTAATTAGAAAAAAGCAACAGCCTCTCTGTGGACTCAGTGGCGCGTGAGGAGAGAATACGAGCAGCATCCTCATCTGCAGTCATGGCGGCATGTCACGAAGGGGCCGACCAGGCACTGGCTCCTTCAATCTCCCTCTCTTCCTGCACACTGTGACTGTGCAGTGAACCCACCGGCTGGCCCGTTCCACACATCGCCCGCATGCACGGATGTTGGTGCGTCTGCCTGCATGAGTATGCACAGCCGCTGGGCTTTGAGATTTCACCATGATTAATAGCAGTAGGGGGTCTTCCCCTCCCTCTGTGCTGGAGAAAATGCAGGGGAAAGAAGGAGAATGAAAGAGTGCAGAGAAGTCAGAGAAAGAGAAGAGGACGACTTTGAGGTGAGAGGAGGAGAGAGTGACCAGCAGTGGGAATCAGTGCAAGTTGAGGCTCTTTGATGGGCTTTTGTATCCCTGACCGCTCCCCAACCTTCTCTCGTTCTATCGCTCTCTCGCTTTCCTCTCCCTGGAGGATAATAAAGATGGATGACACTGATGCTGTGCCATCCGGCACTACAGCCCTCGACTGCAGAGCCATTTGCACCATCATTTATCGCCCTCCTCCAAACCCGCCCCCCTTCCCATGCCCCCCGCTCTAATTCTGCTTTAATAACCAGCCCCTACATTCATCACAGTATTGACGTCTCTGACAGACAGTGCGGCATACACTAACTCCCTGCCCTTTACTCGCACACCAGCGGGGTCGTGCCGAGTTCACCCAGTCAATAATCACACAGGCAGCGAGCTGCTGTCACCTTGGTGACGCCGTGAGCCATATAGAGACGTATGATGCGAGAGAGCAAGTGTCTCAACGCCACGCCAACACGCTGCCATTAACATTATGGCAGCCGCCAGGATCAGACTGCAAGCGAAATGCGACTTGAATGCCAATTTACTCAGACAAGACCCAAAAGGCCCACCTCATGTGTTGACGCTCTGATGCAGGACCAATAAAGATGCAGCTCTGCTTCCAAATCTACAAATGCACTCTGATCCAACCCCAGGCAAGCGGTTTTCTCATTTCGAGCTTGTCTGGCTTGGCATCACTAGTGGCACTAGATGGGACTGCAAAAAAAAAACAACAACAACGGTTTCCAAACATGTTTCCTAAACATCCCGACATCCCACGCCCTTTGGGAAAACAGCCAGTACCACCCTAATGCCAATTTCAGTTGGAAGGACAGGAAGAGGATTTTTAGTGAACTGAAATTCAGAGAAACTCAACACTTGTGGTGCATTCTGGGAAAGTTCATTCATCTATGTTATGTAATTATTTATTTGCATATATTCTTTATTAACAATGTATTATGCATTTATATTATATTACATTTATGAATTTAGCAGAAGTTTTTTATCTAAAGTGGAGCACAAAAGAGGAACAAAGCACTTCATCAAAGAGAACAATGCAGAGAATAATTATTATTTAATTCATGTTTTTATTATATAATTTTTTTGGGAGTGCATGTATGTATATAAGAATGTGTGTATATTTCTGTATGAGATATTATAAAATGCAATATTTTACATTTTATAAACATTTTCTATCTATCCCTCACGGTTTCAAGATTTTTTAAAAACACTTTCGAACAAGGCTTTGTGAAGCCAACAGTCTTGACAATTTTTTGGATTTCTTTTCTCATTTTGTCTCTCATAGTTGAGGTATACCTATGATGAAAATTACAGGCCTCTCTCATCTTTTTAAGTGGGAGAACTTCCACAATTGGTGGCTGACTAAATACTTTTTTTCCCCACTGTATACAGAACATTTACTTAATGTATATATCAACATTATATCAGCCTCCAAAAAACTCATATCGGTCGACAACTACTTTTTCCGATGTAAACCTGCAAATGGCTTACTTCACATTAAATTGGGAGAGCAAATTTAAAAACAAAATAAATACATCACCTCTAAAGAATACAACTATAATTCAACAACAAAAAACCTCATTCTCCAACCAGACTGTCTTCTTTGTGTGCTAAAATGAGTCTCCTTGTCATCAGCTGGCAGCACAGCTTGCTTGCAGGCCCAGATTTTGTCTTCATTTTATTCTGACAATGACATTTATGTTAATTTGTTCCATGCCACTGCCAGGCATCTGGAGAGGCCAGTCCCACTCTCTTTCCCACTTTCTTTTCATTTTGACCAACACAAATGTATGTGCCATGAGCAACGGGCCTTAGATAAATAGATTGATTCAATGGGAGGGCAAGGAGACACTGTCTCCTGTAGAGGAGAGATTTCAATCACACTCAGGTGGGCCACAGGCCTCTTCTTTGTCCTGTGTGCACTGTGTGCCTGGAAGGAAAGACAGTATGGTGAAAGTAAGCACTGTATATATACACTTCTATGCTCACCTATTATCTCTTGAGCTCACACACTGCATTCTGCTTTCTCACTATCTCTCTCCGTTACATACACCTGGTCCCCTGGGCTCTGAGAGTGATACTGGCTGCAGTGCCCAGGTTCTCCAGAGACACGCGGTGCACCGTCCTGTCCCTCTTCACCTTTCCGACAGTGGCAGCCATGGGCGTGTGCCGGGGGGCTCTAATCCGCCGCCCAGGTCCCATCGGAAAGGATCATTGAGCTAATTAATAACGTGGCACGGAGAGGGATGGCAGTCATTAAGGAGCCACGGCTGTGCTCTCTTTGGCACTCTCCTCTCACTGCTGAGTGTGCTGGGGTTGCTGGTAAAGGGGGGAGGGGGACTGCAGATGCAGGGTCTTGCTTGCTCGCACATCCCTCCCAGACATAATTCACTACAATGAAGTTTAACTGGGGGGAAAAAACCTCACACACAAACACAAGATGCAAGCAGGCACTCAGAGCGGCGAGAGCCAGACTAAATAAGAGTGGGCTGAGGCTCAGAGGAAATGAGAGTAAGTCTTCTTGACTTCCTGTCCTCATTAGCAGGCTGTAAGGATTCGTTTGGAGTGGTCTCATTAAACAGAAGCAATGTTAACCCCTTGCACAATGGCCTTTATGTCCAATTTTTAAGTCAACATGAAATTAAAATGGACCCTGTTTACTTGTTTAACACACGTTTTTGGTTTTATTGTGCACCATTCATTGGTGTATGTTATTCCAAGGAAATATATTAGTAAAATGTAACTTGCTCATCCTCTGAAACGATAAAGTTAACCAATATCCAAATAGCTAATCGGGCATTATTTTTGCATATTCACATCTGGGCTTCATTATGGCATGAACATCCACCTTTCAGTGATTGTCGTCCTATTTATTCCCATTGAACACTCTGTTTCACACAGAAATATGCCACATTACTATGGAAACTTGCTTCCACTTAGAGTAAAAACAAAGAATATGGTAAGGTAATTGCTTACATTTATGCATTGTTACATTTACACATTTCTGCGAGTTTATATTTATGCTTAAGCTTTTAAGCAAGCAAATTACATTGCATTCATTGTGTATACATTTCTATCAGCTCATGCATTCCCTGGATATCATGACCCTGGGATTGCTAGCGCTATGCTCTTCTGTTTGAGTCACAAGAATGCAAGTGTGAGATTAAAATAATGTACAATTATGTGATTAGTCACTCTATGAAAAACATAAATTAATATTAGGAAATAAAAAGTCACACTGTGAATGTAAATTTGCTATTATATGAGAAGCAAAATATCTATCTATCTATCTATCTTCTGGCAGAAATGGGATCCCATATTACATTAGTGAAATGGGTTTCAAATAGCAATTTGTGTTGATGCTAACCAGCTAGCAGGAGCATCACTTTAATATTACTGAGAAATTATACTTTTATACTTTTAATTAATAAAAAATATTACCTCTACTTTGCTACTTCTACTTTTGTTCATTACTTTCTTACAATAATGAATTAGATTTTCAGCACCTGCTATTTATTTAATACGTTTTTTTTTTACACCAAGCTCATTCCGGTGTAATTTCATTGAACGAAGGTGCTCATGTGGACAAAGCATGCTTAAATACAGTTCCTAATCCTATTCCCCCTCCATTTCCTGTCCTCTTTTCACTATCAAATCAATAAAAAGTGTCAAAAAGGCCAAATTATTTATAGCATTGGCTAAGTTATGAGGGTACGTTTTTTTTTTACACCAAGCTCATTCCGGTGTAATTTCATTGAACGAAGGTGCTCATGTGGACAAAGCATGCTTAAATACAGTTCCTAATCCTATTCCCCCTCCATTTCCTGTCCTCTTTCCACTATCAAATCAATAAAAAGTGTTAAAAAGGCCAAATTATTTATAGCATTGGCTAAGTTATGAGGGTACAATCACTGATCCCTTGAAGCTAAGATACAAGGTCAATTTAAAGTCACATTTGCGACCATTTTAAGTTGCAAATTCTCTCTATTACATGTGTAGGTTAAGATATTTCCATTACCAAGCCATGCAGTAAAAAAGAAAACAGTCTGAACTCTTTCTTTCTATCCAGTCCCTGCACACAAACAGAATAAGCACTTAGTGTTCCAGACAACCCAATAGCTCAGCTCCTCCTAATGAAAGGAAGCAGCAGAAACAATTAGTTGTGCAAACAAACAGATCAGAGAGCAAAGACCAGGATCCACTATCACTCCCCTGACGTCATGGCCACTAACAGGCTTGAATGGAGGTAATTGGGGGAACTGGAAGTTAAGACAAAATCAATGGAAACTCAGGCATACTAGCGGGGAGATTACTCACCGGTTCACACCATCACTCTGGGGACTCAAAGACTGCCAGGAACATGATGCAGGACTATATACCAGAACTGCAGAACAGGACGGAGACTCATGAACAGCACTGTGAAACAGGATTGCGGGAAAGGATTATGGAACAGGACTGCGGAATACAGTTAATGAGCCCCAAAAAAACCACCTCTGAACAAGATGTTGCTAATTTATCATTTAGTTAATGCTTTTATCCCAAGCAACTCTCAGTACACTTATTACAGGGACAATCCCCCCTAGAGAAACATGAGGTTAAGTGTCTTGCTCAAGGGCACAGTGGGGATAGTCCATGGGTCATCTCCTGCTGGGTTGGAACCTACATCCTTTCAGTTACCAGTTCTACAACCACTAAGCTATGCCACCCAAAAGATGTGGAACAGAAGTTTGGATCAAGAATGCATAACAGGGATTTGGAACAAGCGGAGCTCACTTCACCAATTGGGCCAAAATCTTACATTTATTGATCTTGTTCATCCATTTGCAAACTTAAATGTTCTGAATTGATTGTATTTTACATTGTTGTTGCACATTCTGTTAATTTGTCACCAAGATGATAGACAAGGTTATAGAAATAATGACGTGATAGTTTTGAAAGCAGCTGTAAGAATGTGATGAACCAATTCATGTTTTGGACTGTATGTCTCTATACACGAATCATTCTCCGGCATAATAAGTTTGTGGAGATACATTATAGCTGGATAATTTCCATCTAAGTAAAAAAGTAAAGAATGTAAATATTCTTTTTGTAAAAATAAAAATAGATGATAAATACAAATAATAATAAATTATATTTGTGAAATAATAACGTAAAATTTATTTGTAAAATATAAATATTATTCACATTATAATAAATTATATTAATATGATATTAAATATTATTAATATAATATTTTTTCTAGTAAATATTAAATACATTGGTAAACACACACATACTACCGCTCAAAAGTTTGGGGCTGATAAGATTTTTCTGAAAGTCTCCTATGCTCACCCAAGGATACATTTATTTGATCAAAAATAATATAGTAATATCTGTAAAATTGTGCAATATTATTACAATTTAAAATAGCTGTTTACTATTTTAATATAATTTAAAAGGTTATGTATTCCTGTGATGGCGAAGCTGAATTTTCAGCAGCCTCAATGAACATTTGGTGCTCAAGAAACATTTCTTGTTATTATCATTGTTGAAAACATTTCTGTGGAAACCGTGACACATTTTCAGGATGCTTTGATGAATACAAAATTGAAAAGAACAGCATTTATTTAAAAGAGAAATATATTGTAACATTATAAATGTCTTTACTGTCACTAGTTGAACTGAGTTGGCTTCATAACTAATGAATTTTGCAAAGTTTTTAAATTAAGCGGAATAATGACCCCACTGTCTATTTAGAGCTTGTGTTTGTTTCATAATTGAAAAACCTTGAAAAATTATTACTGTGAAGCTGTTTTGAAATCTACATTGTATGTAGTGCTATATAAATAAATGTGACTTGACTTTTTTGATATTTTAAATGCTACAAGGAAGTATTAATTTCTTTCATAAAAATCATACTGACCCCAATTCCTTGAATGATAGTGTATTTTTTAAAATTATATTTATTACTCTTTTATAGCACATCACCACTAACATCATAGCAACACTCTAAAAACAACCAGAACAACCTGATGGCGAGTATTGCACAGGCAAGCACCACTGTTGTTGTTGATTTTCTTGCAAACTGTACGGTTATCTACTAGCTTATACTCAGAAGGTGAATTGTAAGACCTAACCAACTCCTTTTCTAATCAAAGAGGAATAATCATCAGCAGATAACCACATCGACACTGCAAGCCACTCTATAAAGCAAGCGACTGCCAAGCTCACCAGTGGGAGTTCTGCTGTTCCTCTCTCATGCGTTATTAATAGAGCAGTGTTGATTAGAATGGGCCTCCCCCCTCTTCTCTCCTTATCAGCTCTCCCAGCACCTCCTCCTCCTGCCCTCCAAATGCCAGCACATTACTGCTTTCCTGCTCATTGACAGAGCTGCCAGTCACCGCTGAGATGGATGCCACTCCTGGGAGGACTCCCTAGCCTCCACTATTGACTTATTTGTTTTGCTGATCTAACAACCCATGATCCTTCATCTAAGGTGAAAGGTGGACTTGTATGCGAGCTTACTACATGCTGTATACTATATAGAAAAAAATCAGTGAAATTTACAGTGAAAAGCGGCAGCTTAACCATAAAAATACGGTAGCAACATTTTAGGTTTTATGTTTTGAACCTAAATTTACAGTGAAAAAAACAAACAAAAAACTGATAATGTTAAAATCTGTTTCGTACATTTATAATATACTGACAACCACCTGATAATGAGAAAGCCTCATGAATCTCATCACAAGTAGATTTTCCACAATCTGAGGTAAATATTAATATATTTAATATATTTTCATAAAATCACTTGACTGTAATATTTTAAAATACATTAAAAGTCCTATTAGTTTTATTACAGAGTTATTATTCCCCATATATATAGTAAGGAAGTTTACAGTTAACCGATTAACAGGTTTTTATTATTGATGCACCGATACAAGCCTTCTGTCCCGATACAGATTATTTAGAATGATATCTGCCGATACAGATACCAAAAGTTTAATGGTTCTGCTTTTTTATACTTTTTTATACTTATACACTTTAATTAAATGTGACTTGACTTTTTTGATATTTTAAATGCTACAAGGAAGTATTAATTTCTTTCATAAAAATCATACTGACCCCAATTCCTTGAATGATAGTGTATTTTTTTAAATTATATTTATTACTCTTTTATAGCACATCACCACTAACATCATAGCAACACACTAAAAACAACCAGAACAACCTGATGGCGAGTATTGCACAGGCAAGCACCACTGTTGTTGTTGATTTTCTTGCAAACTGTACGGTTATCTACTAGCTTATACTCAGAAGGTGAATTGTAAGACCTAACCAACTCCTTTTCTAATCAAAGAGGAAAAATCATCAGCAGATAACCACATCGACACTGCAAGCCACTCTATAAAGCAAGCGACTGCCAAGCTCACCAGTGGGAGTTCTGCTGTTCCTCTCTCATGCGTTATTAATAGAGCAGTGTTGATTAGAATGGGCCTCCCCCCTCTTCTCTCCTTATCAGCTCTCCCAGCACCTCCTCCTCCTGCCCTCCAAATGCCAGCACATTACTGCTTTCCTGCTCATTGACAGAGCTGCCAGTCACCGCTGAGATGGATGCCACTCCTGGGAGGACTCCCTAGCCTCCACTATTGACTTATTTGTTTTGCTGATCTAACAACCCATGATCCTTCATCTAAGGTGAAAGGTGGACTTGTATGCGAGCTTACTACATGCTGTATACTATATAGAAAAAAATCAGTGAAATTTACAGTGAAAAGCGGCAGCTTAACCATAAAAATACGGTAGCAACATTTTAGGTTTTATGTTTTGAACCTAAATTTACAGTGAAAAAAACAAACAAAAAACTGATAATGTTAAAATCTGTTTCGTACATTTATAATATACTGACAACCACCTGATAATGAGAAAGCCTCATGAATCTCATCACAAGTAGATTTTCCACAATCTGAGGTAAATATTAATATATTTAATATATTTTCATAAAATCACTTGACTGTAATATTTTAAAATACATTAAAAGTCCTATTAGTTTTATTACAGAGTTATTATTCCCCATATATATAGTAAGGAAGTTTACAGTTAACCGATTAACAGGTTTTTATTATTGATGCACCGATACAAGCCTTCTGTCCCGATACAGATTATTTAGAATGATATCTGCCGATACAGATACCAAAAGTTTAATGGTTCTGCTTTTTTATACTTTTTTATACTTATACACTTTAATTATGCAGTTTTGAAAGAAATGCAAATAATACCTTTTATTCTCTCCATATCAACATGTTGTCCATATTTCAAAGCAACTGGTCTCTATGGAAGCTTGTTTCTGCCACAGGATAAAAAACATTTAAAAGGTAATTGGGATTTTTAATCTCACAATTCTGACTTTTTTTGCATTGCAATTCTGCGACAAAGATTCTGAGTCAGAATTTTTCCTTTTTTTTCTTAGAATTGCTAGAAAAAAGTCAGAATTATGAGACAAATTCAGACTTGCCTCAGTCAGAATTGTAAGAAAAAGTCACAATTACCTTTTTAAAGAGGACTTTAAAAGGTCTCAGTCCTAAACAGGAAACAAATTACTCAAATTAATATTCTTAACTCACATTAAATGATATTGTTAAGACTTCTTAACTTATTGGATATTCTTATCTCTTACTAACATTAATTTCTGAAAGAATTCCTGTTAGGCTCACAATCATTCAATGTTTTGATTAACAGGATATAATTAACATTGGCTGTTCTTAAACAATTGGTGGATGTCGGATAGTACTTATTAGCCGATACACTGGTACATCCCTAGTTTTTATTGTATAATTTCCAGTATATCATCTTTTTTTTTTTTACAGTGTACAGTGTTTCTTTGAAGGTAAGGATGGAGTATAAGTATACAATTATGCAGTGAGCTGGAGTACTGCGAAAGAGAGCTCTGTAGGCCTCTGTTCGGTTTAAGTGGAGGGAAAAGGCAGTTGCTGTAATGTTATGCAAAAACTCCATTTACTGGAAATCTCTGGCAGCGAAAAGCAGTGCTGTCATTTCACTGCCTGAGCGCCTGTACAGCGGGGCATTTCTCCCTCTTTGATCCGTGACCCTGTTCAGACTAACATTTGTATCTGGCTAATGATTCCCCAGCCTTTTGCACGCACACCTTTTGGCCTGTCGCTCCTTCCTCGTGCCAACTGTCTACCCAGCTGAGCTAAAAACAAAAAAAAAAACCTGTCCTGATTCTGTCAGTGATACCTCCGCATCTGTGCGATCCATTTGGTTGGAGAGCTAATCAGGAACAGAGACAAAATCGAGGCGCCTTTAGTCGCTGCCTCCTTGAAGGGCGACTCCAAACGGTGGCTGGTCATTTAGCGTTCCAGAGCACTGGCCCTCATTTCTCTGCCACTTCAGATGGAAGCAGCAGCCACTCTCCCCCGCAAACGAAGTGCAAATAGGTTCCAGTGCTCATTTATGCATGCCAGTCTCACACTCGTCTGATTAAAACAATGTAAATGATTCATTCACGACCTGACTTCCAGGGACACAGGGAGTTGAGCAGGAGGGTTCTCATTAACAGCACAGCCTCCAACTAACCGGATGCGGGGACGACTTTGTCAAATCAACATCAAAAATGTAGCACCACAATCTATATTGTATAAGAGGTTTTATATAGTCATTTAATATGTTTCAGTGCTGCTGTGGAACCGTATATGTTAGCTTTGCTGCAATTGGTTGACTTCTCAATTGTGATCTAATAAGATTAAGGTAAAATATATTTTATGCACTTTTTATAATATCCTCCTGAGAACCAGAAATAAAAAGCTTTGTGAATTTAGTATTTTTTCATGTCATTACATTGTTTAGAGCATAATAAAAAAAATGGTAAAATAAGATTTTTGAACAATTATATTTTATTCATAAGTTATGCTATGTCCTCTGTAGAGGACACCAATTTTTAAATCACCAATCAATTTTTAGGTTTCAGGATTTTTTTTATAACTAACTTTGTTTAAGGATGGTTCTCAACTATGTTGAGGGTTCTCATTAACAGCACAGCCTCCAACTAACCAGATGCGGGGACGACTTTGTCAAATCAACATAAAAAATGTAGCACCACAATCTATATTGTATAAGAGGTGTTATATAGTCATTTAATATGTTTCAGTGCTGCTGTGGAACCGTATATGTTAGCTTTGCTGCAATTGGTTGACTTCTCAATTGTGATCTAATAAGATTAAGGTAAAATATATTTTATGCACTTTTTATAATATCCTCCTGAGAACCAAAAATAAAAAGCTTTGTGAATTTAGTATTTTTTCATGTCATTACATTGTTTAGAGCATAATTAAAAAAATGGTAAAATAAGATTTTTGAACAATTATATTTTATTCATAAGTTATGCTATGTCCTCTGTAGAGGACACCAATTTTTAAATCACCAATCAATTTTTAGGTTTCAGGATTTTTTTTATAACTAACTTTGTTTAAGGATGGTTCTCAACTATGTTATAAAATACATAACAAAATGATTTGATATACCATTTTGCTTTATGCAATATGTGTGTAAAAATTCCATAAACTGGTGTTCCCATTAAGCACAATGTTATCTATACACTGTATCTAATTTGCATATTAAAGTGCTGTTGGGACAGCATGTTGAAAAAAGAAGTGTAATAATGGGAGTAATAATTGGCCAGATTTTCATAATATCTAATATTTCATAAGAATATTGATATATAATTTGTTTTCCTATTCAATGCTTTTGTCTCCCAAAATGTATAAATGTATAATAAATGTATAATAAACATGCTTTTAGTCCTGGTGTCCTCTACAGTGGATTATACATTATGTCCTGTTTCATAACAGGAAGTCATATTTTGATTTGAAACCCCATAACATTTCCCCGAGATGTTGATTTATTTCTGATTTTTGAAAATTAATCAGATTTAAATTATAATGACAAAATATTATCATATTTCCATAAGGATGTACAGTTTTATCACTAAATTAATGTCAGCCATTTTTAAACACCAAGGAGAGGGAGTGGTGATGGTGAAACATCCAATCGTTTGGTATCTCTGGAAAGCCCTGAATGTGCTCTGTACAGGACATCCCGAATTAAAACTGTGACATGTGAGGCCTCAGAGAAATTCACTAAAATATAATGTCCACTACAGAGGCAAAAACTCCATAGCTGGGTCTCAGGAGGATATGCAAAAATCCTTTCACATGCATTTCTAATCATCTAAATTAATTCAATTAATCACATCATTAACAGGGATGTGCACAGGATAAAATAAATAAATAAAGGTAATTGAAACTTTCTCGCAATTCAGCCTTTTTGTTCTTAAATATAAGTTCTCATAATTCTGATTTTTCTCATAATTCTTGATTTTTTTTATTCGCAATTCTGAGCATATATCTCACAATTCTGACTTTTGTTCTTGCAATTTTGAGATATAAACGTGCAATTCTGATTTTAAAAAAGTCAGAATTGTGAGATCAAATGTAAGTTACCTTTTTCATTTTTATTCTGTTGCAGTAACAAGAAACAAAAAAAAACTGAGATGTAAACTCAGAATTCTGAGGAAAAAGAATTCTGAGTTTATATCTCGCAATTCTTTTTTACTTCGAATTGTGAAAAATGGGCATAATATCATTATTACATGAATTAGAATTTGATATGGCATGACAGAATTTTTTCCCCCTGAATTTCAATTCAAATAAACTCAGCACAGCTTGAGCACAAATTCTGGGAATTTAAGTGCTCATCCACTCTTAGCCTATAAATCTTTACTCTCTTTATTTTTTAATCCTTTTGAATATTTTCAAACAAGGAAACATTCAATATTTGTCCATCTTTGCTTTTCCAGTTAAGAATTTGTTATATGAATTTAAATTCATTTTCAATTCATTCTGCTTTTCTACATTAATATTCAAAATGAAATTCTGCATCCTGTTCGCCATCTCAAATCAGTGCCATTTCAAATTCAAGGCATTCTCAATCCAAATCTGAATGTTGCACAACACTGAAAATACATATTCATACTCAAACTTTGCCTTGACAACCACCATGAGCCAAAGAGCAAGTGAGAAAACTCCTCCTCCATTCAATAGTACACAGTCAGTCTGTTTTATGTAAGGAGCGCCACCTACTGGATGCCAGTGGTACAGCACGAAAAATAAATCCTTTCACAAGTTGCTGTCCAAAGCACAACACACAATCCCAGGACCTCCAAGGGAGCAAGAACCTTCTAAAAATAGTTAAGACAGGCGGTGCACGTAACAAACGCTTTTGAGCTGCATTACGAAGGGAAGTTGAAATAGATAAAGTTCCTTTTTTGTGATAAGGGCTATAGCTTTTGCCATTGCTCTGCAGGGAATCACTTTTAAAAGTGTAAAGTAGAACTTACTCGCAATCAAAACAAAGACAAGTGTATTAAATATTTTCTGGAGTGTGTTTAATGGCCCGCCATGTTGTATGGAGTGTGAACTACAGTATGTCAATTCATCTGGATTTCAAGCACATCATCAAAGCACAAGGCAGGAGATTCAAGCCATCGGACATCAAAGCACACCTGACAGCCGTTCATGCTTCTGTGAGACAATGATAACCCCATCCATCATATTTGTTTGGCAAGAGAGAAAGAAAGAGAGGAAAAGGAGGAGGGCTAAAGTCATAATTAATAGTCTCTTTTGTGGTAGCTCCACCTGGTCTGAACCTCGTGGCCCGAGGCTCTAAGTGAAGCAAGTCCGTTCAGTGCTGAAACACCTGGAGAGATCTGGAACTCCGCTTATGGCTATTTCTTCCATTCTCATCCTCCTTCCTGCTCACTTTCTCTCCTTCATCTGACCTCACAATTCACAGGTGACTCTTTATCATCTGCACTAAGATGCCAACATCATGTCATTAATCAGTTTTTGATTTATTAAACATTCCTTTGGTGTGTACTGTACATTTTCAAGAAGAGCTGACTGCAGGCGTAACGAGCCGCAACTGCATTCACTAGCTGTCTGTTACACACCTGCTGCGCTGAACTGGATTATAAACTTTGGCAACATGAGACAAGCATGATGCTTGAGTCAATTCAATTCTATTTCTGTAGCACTTCTAACATCTCATGGCATCCCAAAGTAGCCTTACAGAGATCACTAGCCACAATGTGCAAGACAAGGGCCACAAAAGAAAAACAACATCTGAGGAACGGAGTCGTAGCTATATAATGACAATGTTAGCCATGTGATCATTTAAATAAGGATGCACAACATATTGAAATTGAATCAGATTTGTTTTAGTTTTTTTTTTGTATCCGCCTATATTGGATATGCATTATTGACCAATATTAGATATTTAATTGTGCAAGCTCACTGGGGTTTGAGAAAAGCACTTTATAAGTAAATTGCATTATTATTACCACTATTTTTACATTCATCTTAGCTCTAAAACATACTTTAAAAACACAAATACTGACAGTTAAATATAATCTTTAGCAAATCTCAAAATGAATATCCACTTAAGTGTTTTATTACTAGTATTATTAGTGTTTTATTTTTAATATTTAATATTTTAACATTTGGGATTTTTATTTTTAAGATCTTCAATAATGAAGATTTGTAATTTCACATTTTCTTTATTTGTATATTTTGATGAAAATAACACAAAATATATAAACATTAAAATACCACATTTAAATAGCATCAAAATAACAACATTTATAATAATGCTACAGTGATTTATTTAATAATTGTACATTTTATTATTTTATATTTAATATTTTCATATAATATTTAATTTTTTTTTTAATTTTATATTTAAGATTTTTAATGTTGAATATTTTCTATTTTAAAAATATAATAAATCTATTAAAATAAAATTAATAAAAGTTTATAAATATATTAAAATAACATAATAAAATGACATTAAAACAATACTAAATGGACCATATTTAAACAATTATTCTAATAATTTTACTTTTTTTTTTTTTGCTTCAGTATTTTAGTTAGTAATTTTAGTATTTTAATATTGGCAATTTATCAGTTATCATTACTACAACATAAAAATCATTATCAGCTGGTATAGGCCAGAATTTAAATATCACTGCATCCCTAAATTCAAACCAAGAACCACATGACAAGGCATGTTTGTCATCAATACCTAAGGTTTCCTATCAAACAATTACCAGCCAAACTCTGTTCCTATCCCTTAACCAACTCTAAACCCTGTAGGAACAGACTGTATTGAGCAGCTAATAAAACTTAAAAGTTCAAGTTTGAGGTTTTCCCTCATCATCTTCACTTATGCGGTTAAACCTGCTTTAAAGCAAAACGAGGCCCTGTAACACAACATTAGAGCATCTTTCTCTGTAAGTCTCTGCACGCGGGTCCTTACGCAGTCTTCAATCCAGTTGCCATGGCAGCAGCAGCTGTATCCACTGAGAGGTAAGGAAGCTGGCACCCCCCAATAACACGAGCCCCCTCCCTCTGGTGACCCGCTGCTGAACCAGGGCTGAGAGCAGAGGTCGATGGCTCGGAGCGGCCGTATGACAGTGAGGGATGATGGCGAATGAGAAGAGGGAGTAGAGGCATACAGATGGGGAAGAGAGGAAAAAAACGAGAGACTAGAGCAAATTTAATTACTATCAATGGAGGGATCTTCAAAAAACAAATCGACTGCCAATTTTTCTGTGGGCTGTGTGAAATTAAGGTACCATACAAAATGGATGGAGCTCTGCCGCTGGCTTTTTATCCTCCAGTGAAATTAAAAATGCCTCTTGCCCTGAGCAGAGAGATGAACAGATTACTTCCATGTGTCATTTTACACCTGCACTTGATATTGTTTGTCTCACATGCACAGATGTGCATTGAAGCGCTCATCAGACGCGGTCCGAGTGTGTTCATCAGTAAGATGCGGGCAGAGATGTCAAGTGAGTTGACCTTTGACCACCCTTGCCAGAGGTCAAGCAGTTTAAGTCAGTGTCCTACATATAGCATTACATGTTCTTCTCACCTGGAAAATCAAAGAAACGTCTGAGAGCATTGGCACTGACAGATTAAGTTACTAATAAATGCTCAAACATATAAGACAGACAATCAAAAATATCTCAGAATTAGTTTTAAACCGAGTTTACTTTGTTAATCACTTTTGCTCTTCTGACCGATTGAATTGCAACAAAAGGTAATAATAAAATGTGAAGGTGTAGGGTGAAATAAAATATGTGATACAAGACTGAATAAACAGAACAGAACTATTAAAATGACAAAACCAGAATAGATCAATTATGCCTTTAAAGAGATGCAGTAATTAAAATAAGATCACTGTTCTTAAACATTATTGTTTTTGTTGTTTATGATTTATTGCTAATTATTGATTTACATTTTAATTCTGAAATGTTTTTAACGGACCATAGTCAGGCTACACAACATATTTAATTTGACACAAACAAAAAGGATGTACAAAAATACAGTCTGTTAAATTAACACTTTGTTAAAGCATTGTCTCTTCAATTTAACAAGGTAAATAAATTATGTATTTTTAACCTATGTATTAAATATGGCATTTTTTTATATATTGTTTTTATATTGTCCTGGCATTGGTAATTAAAAATTATTAAAAATAAAAAATAAAAAAATCAGTAAAACTAGTTAATTAGTTACATCATTAATGCGCCTTCCCCGAACTGGTATTAGCGACATCCTCAAGATTAATGATTTTTCTCTAAATTCTGTAAAAACTAAAGATTAAAGGATATGATTTTTATAAGGGTTATATCTTAAACTAAGAAGAAACTGAGACTGTCACTGCTAATATTTACTTTAATATATTTAATATGTTAATGAGGTTGCTTGATCACTTAATGACATTGGATTTATCATTAAAAAAGGCTATTCATTTGCCTTTTTTATATTGTGTGAGAAGTCAAATTTCAAATACAGCTTCTCACAATAAATCTGGCACCTCTCTCTTAGATTTCCTGTTTTGGAAAGTTGTGTAAGCTTAATAGTAGATAATTTTTCCTTTTGCTGTTTGAACAAAAGGAAACACTGCTTTACCTCAGTTTACCCTGCTATTCTTTACTGTTTTGTTCCAAACAAAAGTGAAAATGGTCTTAATGTCCTAGGTCACGTCTAATTTTCATAATTTATGTTTTATAGTTTTTTTGTCGACTGGAAAAAAAACATTGTACTGTACAACCCATTAAACAGCCTACAGCCTCATTTTTATGTCGAATTAAATATGATGTTGAACTAAGGTCCGTTGTAATATTTTCATTAGGGTTGCAAAAAGGTGGAAAATTTTCAGTAAATTTTGGAAATATTCCAGAAATTTTGGAAACTTTACAGGATATTTTGGAATATTCCAAGGGATTTTTTTTTGGAAAGTTTCCGTAAATTTACTGGAAATTTTCCACCCCTTTACAACCCTAATTTTCATCAGTGGTTTTCTGACATGTCAAGAAACTACATGAAGCATATAAATGCGCGATGTCTCGGGTAAATACAACTATGATAATTTTATAAAAACACGTTCACAGATAACCACATTGAGTGCATTAATGAAACCCTTGTCTGCATATCATTTATTGCATCTATTAATTTGAATTATAAACCTGTATCTGCAGATTATTAAATTATCATCACAGACAGTTCTCATCAGCATTCAGGTACAGGACAGCCCTTCGAAAACCTGACTGAGGCAAACAGCTCCCTCTGCTGGTCATTAACTTGCACTTCACCTTGAACACTGACAGACAGAGTGATCTATACTCAAATTCAATGCATTCTGTTTTAACCTCATCAAAGCAAAATCAATTTTTTTTAAAAACAAAAGGCTTGCACTGATGTAGCCTGGTGCGTGTAGTAGCAGATGCTAGCCATGCTGAGATTGTTTGTTTGTGTGGCACGTGCTGTCTGTCTGCTGTAGCGTGGTGCCCAAGCATTCTTTTTCATTTGCTTGTTTTCCAGATGTCGTGTCCTCCACATCACCCCGTCCTCATCCTGCTCGGCTACCCCTCCCTCCCTCCCTCCCTCTGCCTGCAGCAGCGTCAGAGACCCTAACCACATCAGGCGAGATAGCAGATTGGAAGTACAAGAGCGATCCATCCATCAAAAGAGAGAGTTGGGAAGGAAGGGAAGGCAGGGGGCATGCAAGAGAGAAAGCAAGAGAGGAAGTAAAAGAGAAAGATAATCAGATGGATTTCAGCTAAACTGCAGATTATTAGCACTATGCGTCTAACATGTCTAGACCCCATTTCAATGTGTTATTCCTTACTGAGCCAATAAACTAGGGCTAAACAGAAATGCAGACCTGATATATGACTGCTGTTATGGCAACCTCAGTGCATGCGGTGACATCATCAGCGGACTGACTTTTCTAAACTCAGAAATACAATACACAATGAACACATTCAAAGCAAAGAACTCTTGGCCAACAATCACAACCAATATTCATGCAAATAACCCTTTTGTTCTTGTTATGATAAGACATGCCCACATATTGAGACATGAGCCATCTAGTAGGGGTGTGCACCATTCGGAAATGTATCGAAAATTAAATTCACAAATTTTAATTGCATTTGAAGTGAGGTAACAAAAAGGATGCACACCTGCAATTCAAATTTAAATGTAAGGAAGTAGAAATCAAATGAAAAGTAATTTGAAGAAAACCACATAACCGTAATTTGAACTAGAAAATAAAAGGTCGGTCGGTCGGACGGAATAGAAAGATAGATAAACAGACAGACAGAGAAATAGAAAGACAGATAAACACAGACAGACAGACAGAACACAAAACAAGGACGGACGGACGGACGGACAGACAGACAGACAGACAGATAGACCGACAGACAGACAGACAGACAGATAGACAGACAGACAGATAGACAGACAGACAGATACATAGATAGATAGACAGACAGACAGACAGATAGACCGACAGACAGACAGACAGACAGACAGACAGACAGAGAAATATAAAGATAGATAAACAGACAGACAGACAGAAATAGAACGATATATAAACAGACAGACAGACAGACAGAAATAGAACGATATATAAAAACAAACAGACAGACAGACAGAGAAATAGAACGATATATAGACAGACAGACAGACAGATGGATAGATAGATAGACCGACAGACAGACAAATATAAAGATAGATAAACAGACAGACAGACAGACAGAGAAATAGAACAATATATAAACAGACAGACAGACAGATGGATAGATAGATAGACCGACAGACAGACAAATATAAAGATAGATAAACAGACAGACAGACAGGCAGGCAGAGAAATAGAACGATATATAGACAGACAGACAGGCAGACAGACAGAGAAATAGAACGATATACAGGTGCATCTCAATAAATTAGAATGTCGTGGAAAAGTTCATTTATTTCAGTAATTCAACTCAAATTGTGAAACTCGTGTATTAAATAAATTCAATGCACACAGACTGAAGTAGTTTAAGTCTTTGGTTCTTTTAATTGTGATGATTTTGGCTCACATTTAACAAAAACCCACCAATTCACACAGACAGACAGACGGACAGAGAAATAGAACAATATATAAACAGACAGACAGACAGTCAGACAGACAGACAGACAGAGAAATAGAAAGATAGATAAACACAGACAGACAGAACACAAAACAAGGACAGACGGACACACAGACAGACAGACAGACAGACAGATAGACAGATAGACAGATAGATAGATAGATAGACAGAGAAATAGAAAGATAGATAAACACAGACAGACACAACACAAAACAAGGACGGACGGACAGACGGACAGAAAGACCGACCGACCGCAACAGACAGACAGACAGACAGACAGACAGCCCGCAAACATTCATGTACCACGTAGGTTGAATCCAAACAGATTATCAGAGCAGATCAGTCATTTTAAAACTTTCTGTGAGACGGAATTTCACAAACAGTGTGAGGGATTAGGATTGTTACCGCGTCTTCTCCCGCGCTCTCAAAATACCAATATCCACGTTGAGTTTGCTCTGCAAGCTGCAATACAAGACAAGCGCGCGTTTCTGGCAGTTGACGGAACTATCACCTGCACGTAATTTTAAGTCATGCCAATTTAAACATTCAAGCTATTTGAACCCATATACTCGCGCACTCATTGAGAGGTCTTCAATGCGCTCTCCAAAGCGCGCACAGCCGCCTCTCAAACAGCTCGCGACTCTCGAGTTACTGCATATTTGAATAAAATAATTTCCTTATTGACCGGCTATTTTATTTTATTTATCCATGGCACATGTTATCCAATTACTTGTTTGCATTATTTAGGCCTTATTTTATTTTAATTTTAAGGCAATTGATTTTTTTGGTAACACTTTACAAAGCAAATTCATCTTCCTGTGGGGTGCGAATGATACACGGATTGTGCGGCCAATTCAATTCACAGCCAATTCTTCAACTCTGAATTCATCTAGTCTGGTGGGTTCGCTCACACGTCGTGTTTGCGTAAACACCTGTTGCAGCAGGGCAGACGCGCAGACAAGGAGAGGACCTGAGGGACAGCTGTCTCGTCTGGCCTGCAGCGGGTAGTGGCTATATGATGGATTGCACTAAGTTAAAACAGGTGTCCCATGGGAGATCTTCACAGGGCGGTGTTCGCTCCATTCTCCTTAGGCTACCCATGATTCATGCAGCAAGGCAGAGAGATGCTCCGTAATGGGAAGCATACTGCATGTTTCGGTATGCATGGCATGTGCAAATAGTTTGGGTCATACTTGGGTTGCCCTGCCACTACCTCAGTTCTCAGCAGCTCTTCATCGCTGTGATATAACGCTTCACTTCCCCTGTATCTCTGGCACAACTGCGCTGCATCTGTGTATCACAGCTCTCGCCTCCCCTTCATTCTTAATGTGTTTGTGGCTCTCTCTCTTTCTCTCTCCAACACGCTCTCTATCTCCATTTCTAATTCCCTCACTCGATCTCTTCCACCTTCTCTTTCCCCACTGATGAATCACCTTCCCCTCCCGTTGAACTCGACTGAATCCGAGGGAAGCAGTAAAGTAGCATCGATCAGCCTCACAAGCCACAGCAGAGACACGGAAACAACAAACCGCGCTCCCGGCTGTGCACCAGCGCTCACACGTGCGTGTTTCTGCGTGTCTCGCACACTCGTGAGTGTGTGTTTTTACCAGGCGCAGGGGAATACGAAAGGTCGCAAATCTCTTTGGGCCCAGTGTGTGATTTGCATGTTGTATGCAAATGGATGCGTCATTACATGACTAGTCCGGTCATATCAGTGCACTGGTACACACTACACAGAAGAAAAGGTGCACGTTCGTGTCCACATGTGCAGAATATGTGCATTCAGCACATAAGGGAATCATAAATCAGTTCACATTCTTTTGGCCTATAAAAACTAGAACAGGGGAAAAAAGCATATGGCTGAATTGCTGCACTTGCAAAACACATGAAAGGTGCATCATCATTTAAACTATATAGAAATGTATTACTCAATCAGTAATGTAGGTAGAAGTGAGAAAAATACACCTTTTGTAAAGCTAAAAGGCTAGTCTTTAAATATTGAAAGCAGTGGTCAACCGTAATATTTGCACTGACACAAAATATGCATTATATATATATATATATATATATATTATATAAACTTAAAAATAAAAATGTAAATAAATAATACAATTATTTCATATATATTCCATATTTTCATTTAAAATAACAGCTGGAAATTATACTGCTCTGATGCAGCATGACAGCTACATTCATAAACACTTTTGTTGGAAATCGATGGCATATGGTGCAAAACATTGCTGATTTGTTAGTCATTTTCAACCCCGTCTTAAAGATGTTTCCAAGACATCTTCAATCAGTCAATCTTGCAATTATGTAAATAATGTTATATTGTCAACATTTAAATAAGCAGAATTCAAAACAATACTTTATTATGTTGTTTCATGTTTTAATGCAGTGAGGAGCATCCGGTTATCTTGGAAATTAAATGTAATTCACATTTTAATTAAAATAACTATTGGCATTACGAACTGACGGGTCGAGAAAAAGATGTTTAAAATTGATGTTAATTGCAGTTCATTAATCATACTGGAAATAGAAGGTCAAGTCAAGGCAAATGTAGTAGGTCATCTAGTATTCCCTGCATACAGGACATTCACATACTGTGCACACTATACACACTGTATACTGCTGGAAGAGTAGATATAGTAAGCTATATTGAATGTAAACAGCATGTGCATGGATTTCAGCATGGTGAAAGAGTACACTACCACAACGCTCTTTCCATTGCTGCAATATATTATGCATACAGTACATAGATACACACTGTCAGTATGCACAGAATACTCATAAAACCTACCATGTTTCTCTAAATAAACAGCATTTAATGTGTGGAATACTGTATTCCACAATGCAATGCACATCCATCTCCAATGCAGGAAGTAGCCTAATATGAGCTGTGATTTTGATCTTTTTCTTGATTCATCATTTGAGCAGACTCAAATATCCAAATCATTTCAAATGCAATAAACAAAAAATAAAAAAAGATTAAAAACAACCAAAATTAATTAAAGTTTAAATAAATAAATAAAAAGAGAGCTTATTGCATGGAATATTGCATCCCACATAGCAACGAACGTTCATCTCCAGTGTGATGAACAAACTGAAAGTAGACTAATATCAGACTAATGTGCATTCAGCGAGATGAGGTTATGGGACAACAAAATATTAGAACCATTTAGCATAGAAAACAACACGTAATAACATTTACAAGATCAAAGAACATAGCGAGAACACAGCTCTGTCTTGAAAATCCTCTCGGACCGGCCCTGGACCTGCGGGCCATCCTTATTTTTAAGCCCTAAAAAAAAGTGTCACATTTTCAAAGCTGAAGCAGAACGTGAACACATCAGGTTGAGGGCATAAAATGCCTCTTAAATGTAACTAATTGCCACAACCTTTCTCCTGACCTCATTCTTGCACATAATGAATCACTATGTGGCAATGAAGAAACCCTTGACCATAAATAAGTGGACTAACAGGAAACAAATGTATCAACAACACAGCCAGAGGCCTGGCATTTCACTGACATGACTTCTATTTCCCTTCTCCATTAGGGCACGACCGCTCTGTCTCGGACGGGTGGCGTTCTCCCTCTCACCTCTCTTGTTTTGTTCCTAATGTACTGGCAAAGGTAGACTCCATTAGTCCCTGCATGCACCAAACACATTTATGTCTCCCCTCTCATTTCCTCCTTTTCATTGCACCATGATACATCAGCATGCTCATAGCAGTGTGGAGGGGGGAAAAAAGTCTTGTGAACTTGGTAGTTGCTTGTTGAGGGTGAGTGCCACCTTGTGGCCAGTCGGTGTCGGGAAGCCGGGATCACAAGACAGCCCCTGTCATTGTCTGCTGTTCAAAGAGCCCCTCAAGAAATAGATAAAACAAACAGATGCGTTTTATCAAGAGACAAAATCGCAGAAGCCAGATAAGCGCCCTGGAGAGGAATCTAAAAACTCTGTTGCATTCCTCCCATTTCCTGAATCTCTTCTCAGTAGAAGCTCCGAGTCATCAGCGATGTGTGCAAATGAAGGAAACTGTTTGTTTTCATTTGTGCATGCCATCATAGGTGTGAGTGAGCGTGCTCATTATTGCCAATTCCTGTAGGCCTACTTTTAGAAAACAACCTCTGCGTGCTTGTACAGGGAATTATGCTTGCATGAGTCGCGGGGGCGACAGGGGGACATTGACTGATCATGTCAGACGGTGGAATTGCAGGTTGCTGCGTCCCTCCTGTCACCAGGCTCATCTGTCTGGGAGGTGGCTATACCTGCAAGGCACCACACGCTCCTCCTCCTGCTGAGGGATCACACAGGAACGGCTGCCAGATGAAGCCGCCCGGTCTTGCTCACCTGCTCCCCGGCCGCGACTCCGTGTGTTTTTCAGTCATTATAGTCATGCCGTGATGAAGCGAGGAGAAGCCGCAGAAACCAGAGGAGGTATTTGTCAGCTATGTGTGAGGTCAACATGCGAGTTGCAACAAAAGTGAAATTGGCAATGTCTACAGAAACTTCAGTGGTGGCCTTGAAAGACAGTGCGAATACTCACTACTAGCATACTGGGAATACATGCTTGTTTAATGCATGGGGAAGCATCAAGTTTTCTTGGAAATGAAATATTATCCGCGTTTTTAATCCAACTTTGTGTAAAAATGCTGCAACTCTTGGCATTACAATTAAATAAGTCATGGGATAAAAAAAAAGTAAGACCTAGCAGTTCATTCATCATACTGGAAATAAAGGCAAGTCAAGGCAAATGTAACTGGACGTCTTCGTAATTTATATTTAAAAAAATGCACATACTGTGCACAGTATGCACACTGCATACTTCAGAACAGTATTTATAGTGTGTTATGCTATATTAAGCGTGTGTGTGCATGCATTTCTGCACAGGCTATGTTCGGAATACCTTACTACTTACAATTGCTGTATTATGTAGTATGAATGCTGTGCACAGTATACTAGTTCTTATCAATGCATAGAATACCCATAACTGTACTACATTTATATAAAAAGCAGTATAAAACAGAACGCATAGAATTCTGTATTTCACAATGCAATGCACTTGACTTGACCTTCCATCTCAAGTGTGACTGATGAACTGGAAGTAGCCTAATATGAGCTGTGATCTCTAGACTCATTTGATTGGACTGGCAAATCTTCAGACATTTTATACAACAATGGGATCAAATTAATTATAAAAAAATATATATTCAAAATAAATTAAACTAAAATTAAACCAAATAACCAGACTGAATTTATCATGAAATGAAAACAGATAAATGAATGAATAAATGAATAGAATATAAATTAAACTGAAATTAGTCTAAATAACCAAACTGAATTAAACATATAATGTACTGACAGATAAATAAATAAATAAATATTACCAAAATAAATTAAACAAATTAAATTAAACTAAATTACCAAACTGGAATAAACATGCAATGTATTGATAGGCAATCAAATTGATTTCCAAAATAAATTAAACTAAAGAACCAAGTTGAATTAACCATGTAATGTGCATAAATAAATAAACATTTAAGCATGCATGTATGTTGAGGTCAAGTGACATGGGAAGTCGTGGCCTAATGGTTAGAGTCGGATTCGTAACCCAAAGGTTGCGGGTTCGAGTCTCGTACCGGCAGGGATTGTAGGTGGGGGGAGTGAATGTACAGCACTCTCTCCCACCTTCAATACCACGACTGAGGTACCCTTGAGCAAGGCACCGAACCCCCAACTGCTCCCCGGGCGCCGCAGCATAAATGGCTGCCCACTGCTCACTGGGTGTGTGTTCACGGTGTGTGTGTTCACTGCTGTGTGTGTGCACTTAGGATGGGATAAATGCAGAGCACTAATTCCGAGTATGGGTCACCATACTTGGCCACATTTCACATAAGAAAAAATAAATAAAAATAGTGGGGTCATGTAACAACGTTATTTATAACAATTTATCATTTATAACTTATATATATTATTTGCCCACTAAATATTTTCACAGTATAGTATACAGTACAGTATTCAATCGGTAGTAATTTAGTTCTCCATTCTGAAAACAGTCACAGTAACATTCACAGGCAATCACTCTTCTGACTATCTATCGCCCCCTGCAGGTAAATAGTGACTGACAGCTCTCTCTAGTCAGTACCAATAGTAGCGGCTACATTTGTAATTCTTTGCCTTACAATGCCACAACCACATCTGATCCAATACATCAGAAGATTTCAGACCATTAATCTCAAAGTCTTCCACA
Organism: Sinocyclocheilus grahami; assembly: GCF_001515645.1. Lineage (NCBI taxonomy): Eukaryota > Metazoa > Chordata > Actinopteri > Cypriniformes > Cyprinidae > Sinocyclocheilus > Sinocyclocheilus grahami. The sequence goes on from NW_015505192.1 coordinate 1,957,055, forward strand.
CCACCACAACCATCCCTTCTGCAAATCCAATCTAATTCAAAGCAAGTCACAACTCCAGGAGATTACGACCATTACATTTTAAGTGTCGAAATTGGCAGAGAACTGAATGCTCAGTGTGGCCCAGCCCCCACTGCCAGCGCTCCGGCGGGTTTGCGGATGCTTTATGGTGGGCAATTCAGCTGCAGCTGCTATCTGCACCATCTCAGGAATGACCGCGCTTGGAATCAAGTGCAATAAAGCAGACTGGAAGAGGAGGGGGTGGGGGGAGGAACAGAAAGAGGAAACAAAAGAGAGCTAGTTCGTCTGGACGACCATTTAGGGGGAAAGAAGGGGGAGTGGGTCACTGCCCTCGCTTTTTTACCCAAACAGCAAAGAGAGAATGCCACACACATTCACACAAACCTCCGAGCAAAAGGCTCACACCGCGAGCCATTGGAGGTTTGCTGTTTGTTTTCACAGGAGTTTCTAAGAAGGGCACAGACCTACCTTTTCCACTTGCTCACATTGTACATACAAACTTTAGTCTAACACGGCCTCTCACAGATCTCTCTCCATCGGGCCTAGTGGTCTGGGCCTCAGGAAATCCCCTCCAAAAGGAGAGCGCGCTGTAATTTATGTCTCCTACCCTAAAAATAGTGCTTTATAACCCGCGTCAAATAAGAGCAAATGGGAGCGCGAGGATGAGCTACTGAAACACAGAGTTAGAAAAAAAAGCGTGCAAGCGTGTGAATATATGAATCAGAAATAAGTCACATTAATGTCTCATCAGGTTTAGAATTTTTACATTGCTTCAAAAACTACAATAGTAAAGTCACATATCTATTTTAGCTTTTATTTTTTGCTACTAACTGTTGTTTGGATATTATTATTAATAACTTCTCCTTTTCAGACCATTAATCAATATATACTTGGTAAATATGAAGTTTCTTCAGAACTGGATGTGACTTAAAGGGATGTTGTCTGAGTATGAGAGTTATTAACTTTATAATTAGGATGGTTCCCACCAGTTTGACCCATTAATGACAGGGTAATAAATTATTCATACTGATTTCAAGGCACACTATGCTTTAGGACTGTAATGAAAACAAAACAGAGTGTTTCAGGTCAGTAAAAAACTGTCACGATCTTTTTGGGCTAGTGCTATGTACATTCAGTGTACATGTATTTTTATGTCTTGTAAACCTAAAATGTTTGGCTATCAAAGATAAGGTTGTCAAAATGGTAAGAATGGCTTAGCATGAAAATAGGATAAAAATGACAAACCAATCAGTAATGTTTTGACATATAAGCCATTACTTTGCAGCTTTCACTGCAAATTTTTTTTGTAAAGAAAACTTAGCATTTGTTTAAAAAATATTTTTTTATTTTAAATAGTAAAACGTTAAAATGAATATCAAATTTTAAATATAAAGAGCAAAAATAAACAACTTTAATAATAAAATATAAAATTATTCATGCATGTATTATGCAAAAATATACATTCACCGTTCAAATGTTTTTTTAACATAAATAAATATTTTTATTCAGCAAGAATGCATTATATGAACCAAAAATGACAGTAAAGACATTTATAATGCAACAAAAAAAATTATATTTAAAAGAAATGCTTTTTTAAAATTTGTATCCAAAGAATGCTTAAAAAAAACAGTTTCCACAAAAATACTAAGCAGCGCAACTGTTTTCAACATCGATAAGAAGCAACTTTTTTTAAAGCACTAAATCAGCATATTAGAATGATTCCTGAAGGTTCAAGTGATCATCAGATTTGCCATCACAGGAATTAATTACATTTTAAAATATATTAAAATAGAAAATTGTAATAATATTGAAATAAATGCAATCTTGGTGAGCATAAGAGACTTGTTTTAAAAACATTAAATAATTTTACTGACTCCAACAATGATCCTTTAAACTGTAGCGTATAATATTAAAATTATAAACGTATTCTAAAATAGAAGAAATTTACATGTGCCAGGTCCAATGACAACATTTGCAGGACCAATAGAAATTTGGACTACTGGACCAAGAGGGCAAATGGAAAAATCCTTACTGTTGAGCCCTGTGCTGGTGTCTCTCATTTCAGACAAAAACAGCCTGCAAGCGCATGTGTATATGTCAAATGAAAATGCACATTGGGAATCATAAATCTGCGGGTGTGAGATCGTCAGAGACACATGAGACAGACCTGTGCCATGTTTAGACTGCGTCCAGATGTACCCGCCTGCAGCTGAGGAGGTCCGGCACTGCCTCGTCCCGCCCCACCTGTCTCCTCCCTCGCCCCGCAAAGAGCCGGACACTTAACCACTTACCAAACAATACCTCTGAGCTCTGCCTGACACAAGAGACACGCCGTACCTGCAGGCAAGACGAGGACAATGACAAGCAACCACAAAGACTCCCATCGCAACACGTTAGACTCACACTAACAATGGTAACAAATACTGTTACTTCGAATACTACGTTCTCTTTTATGTAATATAAGAGTAGGACATTGCTATCGACGCAAGAACATCTAGTGTTAGCACATGGGATTATTTCTCACTGACGTGCTTGTCCCGATTCTGTGCTACTCAAAGAATGAATGGAGGGTGGATCGTAAACACCCACAGGTATAAAATCAACACGTCTCCCAGAAGCGCTCACATCCAGGCTCTCTAAGTGCTCTGAGTGGGTTTAGTGTTTCAATGACTCATTCTCAGTGTGTTTCAACATCCTCTTCGGTATCACAGACCGATTCATCAGCTCAGCTCCATTCACTGGGTCAAATGCAGGTGCATTGAGACTAAAGGAAAATATTCACTTTTGAAGCATTATAAAACATGGCTACAACTTTACTTGGCATTGTTTTGTTTTTTTACCACTTTTAATTGAGGATTGAAGTTTGTTTAAATGCAAAACTCTATACTTTATATTAATTAAAATATATGTAACAGAAATATAAATATGACAAAGCATGTTTAAAAATAAGGATGCACTGATATTAAAATTCCGGTAAGCCAAAAATTTACTTCATGATATGGCCAATAATCATATTAAAATTCTATACTATTTTGTATAATTAAAAAATAAAACGGTAACAATTAAAACCAGCCATTTTAAATGCTACAATTGAATTAAGCCTTACAACATTATACAGTACAGTATGAAAAATCAATATATTTTTTTTAATTTGTTATTAAATTATTTGTGTTTTTAAATTGAACAGTAATATACAAAAAAATGAAGGAAAATGAGCATTCACAATTAAATAAAATAAAGCTAAATTAAGTTAAAAAAAATTAATTAAAGGGATAGTTCACCCAAGAATGAAAATGTGATGTTTATCTGCTTACCCCCAGGGCATCCAAGATGTAGGTGACTTTGTTTCTTCAGTAGAACACATATGATGATTTTTAACTTTAACCGTTGCAGTCTATCAGTCGTATAATGCATGGCAATGGTAACAAAATCTATGAGAGTAAAAAAAAACATGCACAGACAAATCCAAATTAAACCCTGCGGCTCGTGACGACACATTGATGTCCTAAGACACGAAACGATCGGTTTGTGCCAGAAACCCAACAGTATTTATATCATTTTTTACCTCTAATACACCACTATGTCCAACTGTCTTTGAGCGCGCGCACTGCATCCGGTGCGTGAGGTGTATACGCGCTCTGGCGTAGTACACAAATTAACCAAAATAATTAGCTAACAAACCAGTTTTTTTCCAGTTCTATGGCCTGTTTCATTTACTTTCAATTACACTACCATTCAAAAATATGGGGTAGGTACAATTTTGTAGGCTAACGTTTTTGAAATAAGACTCTTGCTCATCAAGTCTGCATTTATTTGATCAAACACAGTCAAATCATTAATATTGTGAAATTTAAAACAACTTTTCTATTTGAGTATAGTTTAAAATGTAATGTATTCAGTCTTCAGTGTCACGTGATTTCCTTCAGAAATCATTCTAAAATGCTCATTTTGTGCTCAAGAAACATGTATTACAATTATTTCTTGTTATAGTTGTGCCACTTAATATTTTTTGTGGAAACCATGATTTATTCAGGATTCTTTGATGAGCAGAAATAATTTATTTGAAATAGAAATGCTATGTTATAAATGTCACTTTTGATTAAGTGAAAGCATCCTTGCTGAATAAAAGAATTTACAAAAAAAAAATCTTACTGACCACAAACTTTTAAATGAAAGTGCATGAAAAAGAAAAATCAAGGTACATCCATCAATGTTGTACAATAGTGCAGAATATAAACTACTTAAAGAACAAAAATTGATGACAGATACAATTCGCTTCAGCTTGCCTGCAATAAAAAGTGTATCTCTTACTACGAGAGGGTTTATTAGCTACATATTTCAATAAAATGATATTAAACTCATAAAAGAAATAACAGCAAGCTCCGTCCATGCTGGTGGCCTCCGTCTGAGGCTCGAGTGGAGTTTAGCAGAACCTCCGGTATACACAAAAACAGAGAGGCGCACGCATGTAAACACGTGTGCAGACCCCAGTGCACAAATGTGGCACGCACGCTCTGATTTACAGCGGAGTAAACCATTTAAGCTGCACGTCTCGCTCTAACACCTAAACACCTGACAGCCCTCTCATAAATAAGGTTAGCCAGAGCCTCCTGTGTAATTTACACCAACACTATCTCTTAAACTAACATGTAACAGGTTCATCTGCCATATTTCAGCACCACAGGCTGAGAAACCGCCCGGGAAAGATGAATGAGTTGGATGGGCATTAAGAGAGAGGGAGAGAGAGAGTGCAAGTACAAATGTGCAGTTGTGACGGGTTGGGGCGCATGAACTTCAAAAGCCTACAGCGGATCTGTTTTGGATGTGGAGGCCATGTTGGCTGTGTTCAGGCCCGGCGCAGGCTTAGCTTACGTTCCTGTGAAAGCGCTCCAGGCCTGAGGCGCAGCCGCAATAACGGCTGACAGCAACATCAAGGCCTCACATCTCCCATCATAAATCCTCCTGCCCTCATTCTTCTTCTCTCATGCGGTGAAATGCATCTTTGTCCCATAAGGATGATTTATTTAGGAGAAATCTATAAGGTGCACCAGTCGCTTCACAGCACGGGGCTCTGTGCACAAGAGAAAGGGAGAAAACCAGACCCCCAAATCATGGAAAAGCCTGTCTGCAATTTCCACAAGCAAACCTAGTTATGTGGAGAATTAACATGATCCATCTCTCAGAATAAAAACATCTGAATTTGAAAACAACAGCATAGTGTGTGACAAACTACCACTGACCGTAATAAAACGGAAGCTGACTGTAATAAAAAGGGAAGTGAACATGCTGAAATTGACACTGGATAAATTATGCCTCCTACAGGGTGAATTTAAAACTGCAGTATACAAACGCATTAAAAGGACCAGAGAGACTTTTAAACATTTTTATAGGCTATACAAGCTTATATTTCCCTCAGCTCTGGGACTGTGGCAAAGTCAAAGAATACTGGATTTATTTTTTAAAGTAAAAAAAAGAGGTGTTTTTTAAATTCAATTCAACTAAAATTATTGGAGGATGTTTTACAAGATATTTCAGTTTTTCCCATATAAAATGTCATGTTTAATTCAATGTGTCACTTGCTTTTTACTTGTAATTGTTTGTGAAAAAATACCTTATCAAAAAAATATTATCGTTAAAAATGGGATCTCTCAAAGTATAAGAACCTTTCCTATTTGTCAATTTAAAATATTAATAAAAAAAACTCATAATATTGGATCTCCTTTAAAGTATGAGAAGCTTCCTGGATCTTTCTGTCAGTTAAAAATATTTTCGAAAATTGATTAAAAAAATATAGGATCTCCTCTAAAGTATGAGATGCTCTCTGAATATTTCTGTCAATTAAAAAAAAAAGTATGTATAAACAGAATTTCATTTTTTTTAATTAACTTGCACCAAAAAAGTATCTTATAATATGAGAGTTTCTGACAAAATGAATGATGATATATGTAATGGTAATTACTGAGTTTTTTTTTTGTTTTTTTTTGGATGACTGTTGTGGGACAAAATATGCGAATACAATCTTAAAACACCAAAAAAGAACTTAAAATACCAGATTTTCTGGCCAAGTACCATAGCCTACATGTGACGGTAATTGTAATTAATGAAAATAATAATAAAAAATAATAAAAAAGCTTTGTCAATTTTTTTCTTTCTTTTTTTATTACTATTATGGGAGTTTCTGCCACAATGTTATAGCTGTTTGTGAAATTTACAAGCACTTTGTGAGTGAAAATTGTTTCTGCACCCTTTTTTTTCAGTGAGTCTCAGTTCCTCATAACATGCTCTGATAGTCAGCTTCAAGCTCACCAGACTCTGACGAAGCACAGCGGCCATACACACCTTTGATTTGCACACTGCATGTTAATTCCAGCATTTTATTGCCAATTGGAAATTTAGCAGCATCAGAAATAAGCACAAATGTCAGTGCTGGAAATGTAAATTAATGGAGGTGGTTGCTAAGTAATGAATGGCAAATTATTAATTCAATACGAAGCGAGATATTACCTGGTAATTATTGTTTAGCTATAAATTTTCTGTTACTTACAGTCTGTGTATATCTGGGGCAGTTTGATGCACCTGTTCATGTATGAAGGAATGAAATCGAGACGTGTCTCTAAACGCTCTGCCTGTCATCTGTCAGAAATCTAGCGTATGATGACTGGTAACCTGCCTTGTGGTTGGAAAACTGTTTTTGTGAGAACTGTACTGTAGGTAGTAACACAACACAACACATTAAATACCAGCTTCAAATGGTAAATCAAAGAAATATTTTTACTGTCAAAATATCAGTTACATTTAAAAATATATATTACAGGATCTCTGTCAAAGTGTAGGAAACTTTCTGAATCTTTCACTCAAATTATTTAATAAAAATAATAATAATATGGGATCTTATAAATAATAATATGGGAGTATAAAAAGCGATTGAGTCTTTCTGCCAATTTCAAGTATTTAAACAAATATATAAAAAAAATATGGGATCTCTTTCAAAGTATAATAATTTTTCTGAATCTTTGTCAATTTAAAATAATTAAAATTGGCTGTTCATGTATGAAGGAATGAAATCGAGACGTGTCTCTAAACGCTCTGCCTGTCATCTGTCAGAAATCTAGCGTATGATGACTGGTAACCTGCCTTGTGGTTGGAAAACTGTTTTTGTGAGAACTGTACTGTAGGTAACACAACACAACACATTAAATACCAGCTTCAAATGGTAAATCAAAGAAATATTTTTACTGTCAAAATATCAGTTACATTTAAAAATATATATTACAGGATCTCTGTCAAAGTGTAGGAAACTTTCTGAATCTTTCACTCAAATTATTTAATAAAAATAATAATAATATGGGATCTTATAAATAATAATATGGGAGTATAAAAAGCGATTGAGTCTTTCTGCCAATTTCAAGTATTTAAACAAATATATAAAAAAAATATGGGATCTCTTTCAAAGTATAATAATTTTTCTGAATCTTTGTCAATTTAAAATAATTAAAATTGTTTTTTAAATGTTCTTAATTTTTCTGTCATTTTAAAAATAGATAAATAATAATATGTATATGTATATGTATATCTCCTTCGAAATATACATTTATTTATTTTTTAATTTTGTGGGACAATCTGTGTGTATACTAATTTATATTTAAAATTAATAAAATCTAATAAAAAACTAATTAAATTTTTTTTTTATTATTAAATAAAATAAAAAAAATGTAATATTTCTTTTTTTGATTGCTCTTGTTACTAACTACATGCACCAAAAATACTGTATTCTCATGAAAGTAAAACACATTAGGTTCCAGTTTCTCATCATTAGACACTTCCACTATTCCCCAATTCAGTAAAGATGAAGAGTGCCATGACTGGATCAACTCCAGCAAGCTCAAAACCACAAGACCATCTTGAATGTCTACAGAAAACTCTCTGCAGCACAAAGCAAAACAGCAGGCCTCATCACTGGGGTCTCAGTTCTGAGAAGCAGAGACTTGGACCTAATATTGTCCAGTTCGATCCAAAATGTCCACCATCTGTAACAGCTGGATGTCAGCCGGTTAAGAGTGAGAACATTTGGAGAGGCTCCATCAAAAACAGGGCCTGAAATTCGGGTTTGAACGAGATTCAAAGATCACAAATTGGGCCCTACTTTTCCAGTGTTATCATGCAGATTGACTAAACATATCATCTCGTAGATGCCAAGACAACACACGTTATTCCCAGACAGAGCATCTGGCTGATTGCGGACCTTCAATCCAGCATCAACAAGCAAAGCAAACCCACAACTTGGGGGGGAAATGTTCGGCATCTTCCTCTCAAAGGCAAACAAAACCTGTGGCTTGAAACATTTTGAGAGTAGGTGAGCTATGCTACTTGGTTGGAAGAAAGAGACATTTTTTAACCTACGTGACATTGGAAAACACTGGAGAGGCTCCATCAAAAACAGGGCCTGAAATTCGGGTTTGAACGAGATTCAAAGATCACAAATTGGGCCCTACTTTGCCAGTGTTATCATGCAGATTGACTAAACATATCATCTCGTAGATGCCAAGACAACACACGTTATTCCCAGACAGAGCATCTGGCTGATTGCGGACCTTCAATCCAGCATCAACAAGCAAAGCAAACCCACAACTTGGGGGGGAAATGTTCGGCATCTTCCTCTCAAAGGCAAACAAAACCTGTGGCTTGAAACATTTTGAGAGTAGGTGAGCTATGCTACTTGGTTGGAAGAAAGAGACATTTTTTAACCTACGTGACATTGGAAAACACGCGAGTGCTGAAAACACAGACGCACAGCCAAAGAAAATGATGACTTCGCTGTTCAGCTTCAAAATCCGTGATTTATTAGACTCACCTAAGCCTCTGCAAATTTGAAGAGAAATGGCATTTTGATCCCATGCACCACAATAAGAAAAAGAGATGGAAGTAAGAGATTAAAATGACTAGTTATGCTGCTGAATACTGTTTCAGCCATAGGTCAAGTAATTATTTGTTCAAGAAAATAAAAGACTAATTTATTACTCAGCAGGCTTACATTTACAAAATGTCTGAAATTGATTTTGATGTTCCCCACTTTTTACCTGGAATAAGGAAAATGTCTAATATTTTTGTAAATTAATTCTTTTAATGCTTAAATCACAAAGATGCAATTTCGGCTACAGTTTAAATAGCATAAATGGGAATCTTTGAATTTTTACTTTAGAAAATTAGAATTAACCAACATACTATACAGCAAAATCATTGCCTTTTGCAAACTTAAATCCAGCACAATGTTATTTTAGTATCACTGATACACGATTATACATTTTATTAATATTTTGAACATTAATAAATGAATGTATAATTGTTATATTTTGTTCATAAAATACCATTTTAGCAATTTTGTTTGTATATTTTTTAATAGTATTTTTGTAATAAATGAAGATGAGAAATGTTGCCTTGACAAATAACTGAAATATATATATATATATATATTTTCTGGTTTTAGGTTTAAATAATAACCCTGATCCAGCACTGTTCCATGTATATCACCTGTTTATTAAAATGCTTGTAAGTGAGCGTCCTTCTATGCGACAAAATAAAGTAAGTCTAAGTATTAAGCATCGAAAAAGCTCTTTTTTCAACTTATTCGGTTTCATTCCAAAGATTTATTAATTTTATATTTCCTGCCTAAGAGGCAAATAAAATGAGGGTGAAAATTCACAAGGTTAATGGGAATAATTCTTTCACACCATTTAATCAGCTTCAGATGCGCTTCACACTGATCTAAAAGTGCCCTCTGGTGGCCGTTTGTACCACAATACTACAACACAAGTGACCACTGCCAGAAATCATAACACCATGTTTGCTATGACAACATTTACTAAAACCAAAAGGTTTTGGTTTTTCCATTAAGATGCTGCAACACCGATCAGCAGGGAATTGCTGTTAAAGAGAGATTTGTTGAAAAACTATTTCTCTGTTTCGGTTTCCTTATGCATTTACACTTTTTTTCTATTCAAGAAGTGAGGAATGAAAGAAGACCAATGACAGGTCTTTCCAACATTCCCTAAACAAACCTTTCATTATTTACAATTTCAAAAATGTACCCATACTCCTATTATGGTTATTGCAACTACTGAATAAACATGTGCATTTTCATTTCATTTTTTAATATCTAAATTAATTCATCTATAATTGTACCCACTGTAGTCTTTTGGTTTACTATGGTTATATTTGTAAGGGTGATTTAACCATAATACAAGACAACAGCCTACTTAGTTTACTAGCATTCGCTCTTCACTAGGATGCTGCACTTCTTATGTAGCTAAATATTGCCAACACAATATATTGGTCCCTCTGGTGGCTGACAAACACCCGCTTTTTGTTATGTCTGGTTTGATCGACATTTATACCATTCCATCCTCAATCTTCACATGAATACATCTCAATACATGAGAGAATCATGTGCACAAAATTATTTTTCTTTCAACTAAAACAAAACCTTACCATAGACGCACTCTCCAATAAAATAAATAACTGACTGACAAAAAAAAAAAACTTTCAAAATGATCCTACACTCTAAAAAATTTGCTGGGTTAAATATAACCCAGCGCTGGGTTAAAAAGGGGCAAACCCAGCTATTGGGTTGTTTTGACCCAGCGGTTAGGTTCAAAACAACCCAACAGCTGGATTTGTCCCTTTTTAACCCAGCATTTTTTAGAGTGTATGTTTCAATGTATTAGCCTATTTGATGACAAATATTTTGATTTATTTTTTAATAAATTGATAAAAGAGATAATCATTTCACGGTCAGTCTACTTGTTTAATTTCATTTTTTAGAAAGTCTATTTAATAAATATCTATTCTCAGATATTAAATAAATGGATACACTCTAAAAAATGCTGGGTTAAATACAACCCAGTGCTGGGTAAAATAGGGACAAACCCAGCAATTGGGTTGTTTTGACCCAGCGGTTGGGTTACTACCCAGAAGGTTGGGTGAAACATTTAACCCAACCACTGGGTCAAAACAACCCAATTGCTGGGTTTGTCCCCATTTTACCCAGCACCGAGTTATATTTAACCCAGCATTTTTTTAGAGTGTATTATTGAATAAATGCATTTTATGTAATTGTATCACATTAAGATAAGTTTACGATTATTTTACTTACATTATAGATTCAAATAAATACATTGTGAATAAACGTTGCCAGAATTACTAACATCAAATGAAAATAGAAGCGCATTATACCCACTGTGGCTATTTACAGGAGTGAACATGCCCTTAAGTACCCAGTCTGTCTTCATTCATAAACTCATAACTCTGTATAGAGCACCGTTTGGCCTCTGTCCCATCGGTGCCAAATCTGATATAGTAACAGACGTTTGTCAGAGCTCCAATCACATTGCCAGAGGATCTTACTATTTCACATAACATTTTAGCAGTTTGTTGAAACCTTTCTTCTACAGGTTTTATCTGATGGTGAACACCACATTATCCTAAATGCAAGTCCTGCTCAGAAGGCCAGAGGGCAGTCAGTCTACAGCAGACACCACACCCCATCCACACTAACTACCAGAGCAGCTACCGGCTGAAAAATCATACAGCAGCCCCATATAGTTTCAGACACTTAATGCACACAAAAACATTTCTTAAAGTCATGTCACTGAAAAGAAAAAATGTAGGAGTTTATTTTAAAGAAAGATTCTGTAGCACAAGCACAATTTCCATTTGTCACAAAAATATAGTTGTTAAATATTAAGAAAGAAATGAAGCATTTAGGCTCCTTTCGGTTGTCTAACTAAACCCCCCTCATACTTAATGTGATAAACACTGAGATATGTGATAAATAACCTGAGATTATTTTTCTAGTACAGGGGTTTTCACATTTGGAGCCATGGAGACCACAAGGGGACGCTAGGGGGTCCGCAGTAAATATATGAGAAAAAAGGAAAAGAAAAACAATTATCAAATTTGACATTACTGCTGTTTAATTCTGGTCAGAAATCAAGAGAATCATGACTAATCATGATTAATTACTGACAACCGTGTTTAAACAGTAATATATAAAAATCAATCAATCAGAAAGTATAGCCTGTGTTTTCCTTTAAATTATTATTTATTTAGACGAGTACAGTTAGTGACAAAGCAATTCGGTGTTTATATGACTTTTTTTGTACACAGTAGGCCTATAGCGTCTTTATACATGTGCGTGTGTGTATATATATATATATATATAGCTATCTACCTTCATAGTTTCGAAAAAAGAGGATCTTCGTATTTTGGTGTCCTTTGTCAACAAAAAGTTGGGGAAACACTTGTATTAGGATACCCGTGCGAACCAGAGGCGATCTGATTTCATATATCCATTAGAAATTACCTTAATTAAGCATGATTTATTCCACTTGGATTCATATTTTGCCATCTAATACAATCGCATTTATATAATTAAAAAATAGTGCACCAAGTTATGTTCCCCACAATACAAGCACATTTGAAAAATATGTTTAAAATGATATACACTCACTCACATGAAGACGTGAAGACTGAAGAGCAAAGCTGTTTACAGGTGCGGGATTATTCCTCGTGATGACGCCATGCTGAGTCACATGACCGGCCGTGGAATCGTCTCAGTGACTCGATTCTTTGATTCCGATCGCTACAAAAGAATCAATTTACTGGTACGCCAACTCGTTCAGTGACTCTTTCTGGGGATTACATTTTTTAGCCAGTAGGTGGCAACAGGCGAGTCTTTTTGTGTTTTAAATGAGTCATTAAATCATTTACTCGAACGAGTCGATCGAAAAGAGACTGAAACCGGTGTCCGGCCTTAATAGTTTTTGTTAAAGGGGTCATATGATGCTGCTAAAAATAACATTATTTTGAGTATTTGGTGTAATGAAATGTGTTTATGCGGTTTAAGGTTAAAAAAACACATTATTTTCCACATACTGTACATTATTGTTTCTCCTCTATGCCCTGCCTTTTTGAAACACTTCAATTTTTACAAAGCTCATCGGTCTGAAAAAGCGAGGTGTGCTGTGATTGGCCAGCTATCCAGTGCGTTGTGATTGGTCGAATACCTCAAGCGTGAGACGGAAATGTTACGTCCCTTACCATATTGTGATGCCTGCGGCAACCACATGTGACGACCCCGGGCTGGACTCCGCTTTGTCCACATTGAAAGCCGATCCGGCGATCCACAGCGTGAAGTTGATGTATCACAAAATGACAGTTAGACAGATTTAAATTACCATCAGGTAATGGCGCAATATATATCAATAACACAGAAGGTTATTCATTTGAGCTTTTATGTTTATTAATTATTAATGATAAATAAACCATAAAATATATTATTTAAAAAATACAATATTTAAAACTTTTTAAATGTATGTATTTAGGGGCAGAGTGCAAGTATATGTGCCTAACAAACTTCTGTATTTTTAGCTAAGCAGAATTATGAATAATTCTATTTTGGTGTCAGCCAATACCCATGATGTAGGCATTTAAATGAACTGTAATTTTTGTTGACTGGATTTAGAAGTAAAAAAAATCTGGCTTTGTTCAAAGTTTGTTGAAAGTATCATATTGTAAATATCTTGTAACCGAATGAGTGTATTGGTACACCCCCTAATCATTTTTCAGGGTGAATTTATTTTTGAAAGTCAGTTTCTATAATGACATATACTGTCTTGGATACTATCTTAAGTATTATGTATTGTATAAACCTACAATATTTAAAACACCTGTGACAACTTGCCCCATGCTGACATTTGTGAAAATAGCTTTGATGTAGTTTAACCTTTTAGATAAAATCTAGTTTAGTTTGCAGGACAAAATGTACAAAACTATTCTGTTTAAAATCTAAATCCTCATACATACCCTCATGCAAGTTTTAAAAAAAATTAACAAATTAAATGACATTTAATTTAATTTCATTTAAAAACGAAGTTAAAAATCCCAGATTTTCAATGCGATCTTTTCATTTTCTCTCAAAGACCAAATCATTAGGCCTCTGACCCCCTGCAGTGCCTGTGTACTCAAAGGGTCCCTCCTTACCTGGATTTATGATGAGGAACCCCAAACAGCAGGAGGTTTCAGAAGCAGTAGTCCGGTGGCTGGCGGAGACTCCAGCAGGGCAGTAAGTGAACCCAGCAGTGCCACTGTTGTTTCCTGCCACCCCTCCAGCCCCCTTCATTTCTCTCCACCGGGCAGCACACACAGGAAATGTCTTTTCTGTTCCCCGTAAAGGCAAGCTTCTAGTGACCTTGCTGTTGCCAAGGTAACACATCTGCCATGCATTTTCACGTAATTTGGCATCCCATTTAAAAGCATCTTTTGGGGTTCTTAAGATCATTTTGAATTGTTCATAATGAGACTTGGCCAATATTTTTATTGTCAGTAAATACCTAATTTAGTTAAACCCACTAAATTTGTAATCGACTATGGCTCTTTCATACACACACCATGGCTCTTTAATAAAGGCATTTTCCTTTCCGTGAGAAGCTAAACGTCAGCGTTACAGTCAGTATCATCAGAGGAACAGATTGTGTTTCTTTCTCCATGTGTTTGTTAAACATTTGGACCCTGTTCCCTCTCCATATGATGTGAGTCTCTCTATAGAAGGCTAAAGGAAACCAGGTGTGGACAAGCTGAACTCCAGAGGTCAGGAGTGGAAATGTGCAACACAAAGTTTTATGCACTGTTTTCACTCACGGGCTTCTAAGGAATGCTAATCAAATGCAGCATACTGAACCGGTTCATAACACTTTCGAAGAACCAGCAATGCAACACATCTGCTCCCAACAAACAAACAGAAACCTTTGTGGAAGATAAATTCTTTGTGGAAAAGCTCTAGTTGTCAAGACAGGCAGGACGGGAATGTGATTTGAAGAGAGAGAGAGAGAGAGAGAGAGAGAGAGAGGAAGAGCCTGACAGAGATGTTGTCTGCTGGAGAGACCATTTGCTCAATCCTCTCATAATTCCTGGATTTCTGCAAGGCCAGTCTGGTTGTATTGCAGACCAAATGGGAAAGAGCCTTCTGGGAAGGTCATACTATTTTTAAAACAATCAGAATGTGTTTGTGTATACTGTATACAGCTCAGTATACTTTTGCATGTCCCTTTTATCTCCTAAAAAATTATTCTTGCAGAATTTATACAAATATAAGACAAAATATATTTTATTATAATAAATTATATAATATTTTAGATTACATTTTTGAAAATATTTACAATACTCAGTTGAAAATGTGTATGTTTCGATTTTCCACAAAATAAAATAATAAAAAATTGCGCCAGTCATCCTGTTAACAAATGTTTACATCCCTTTGTTTCTTAATATAGTTCTTGAGAATCAATGAATGTTTACACATACACACAATAAAAGTTTGGGGTCAGTAAGATTTTTTAAATATTTTTGTCTCTTATGCTCACCATGGTTGCATTTATTTGATCAAAAATACATTAAAAAAAATAATAGTAATATAGTGAAATATTATTACAATTTAAAATATCTGTCCTCTATTTTAATATATTTTAAAATGTAATTTATTCTTGTGATGCAAAGCTGAATTTTCAGCATCATTTCTCTTCAGTGTCACATGATCCTTCAGAAATCCTCCTAACATGTTGATTTACTGCTCAAGAAACACTCTTATTATTAATATTGTCAAATTAAAAACGGCTTCTTGATATTTTTTGTGTTATATTTTTTCTTTGATGAATAGAAAGTTCGAAAGAAAGAGAAATCTTGTGTAACATTATACATCACTTTTAATGTACCCTGGGTGAATAAAAGTATTAATTTCTTCACAAAAAAATAAAAAATAAAAATGCCAATGACTCCCAGCTTTCGAATGGTAGTATGTATATATATACATATTTTTATAAAATGAAGATTAAACCATGTGATATTCATTGAATACCATTTCAACAGCACTACTTTAAGGCCAAATTGGATAATTTACTTTTTTTACATCTTTTGAACTCCAAATTCCTCCATCAGATTTATGCGTTAAACCAGATCAGGTTGTTTATGAAATAATTTTAAGTTGCATAGCATGCCTGTCCTGATCCTAACATGTTGATTTACTGCTCAAGAAACACTCTTATTATTAATATTGTCAAATTAAAAACAGCTTCTTGATATTTTTTGTGTTATATTTTTTCTTTGATGAATAGAAAGTTCGAAAGAAAGAGAAATCTTGTGTAACATTATACATCACTTTTGATCAATTTAATGTGCCCTGGCTGAATAAAAGTATTAATTTCTTCACAAAAAAATAAAAAATAAAAATGCCAATGACTCCCAGCTTTCGAATGGTAGTATGTATATATATACATATTTTTATAAAATGAAGATTAAACCATGTGATATTCATTGAATACCATTTCAACAGCACTACTTTAAGGCCAAATTGGATAATTTACTTTTTTTACATCTTTTGAACTCCAAATTCCTCCATCAGATTTATGCGTTAAACCAGATCAGGTTGTTTATGAAATAATTTTAAGTTGCATAGCATGCCTGTCCTGAAAGCCAGGGGATTTCACAGAGATTCAATAGAGGAATCCCTGTCTCAAAGCTCATCTCTTTCTTGAAAGCCCTATCAGTCATTTACAATTGAGATGCAGGTGATGGGCCGACGTTTCTATCGGACAGATGTGCCCGCAGCCCTTTAGTTCACCAGGGCTGTTCTAACTGTTGGATCACAGAGCCCTCTGTTTTCATATTTATGAAAACACATGCATCATAACGTACATTATTAATGCATCATAAAGGCTACAAAGAAAAGGGTTACCCAAAATATTTGTTAAAAATCAAAACGGTGACGAATTGTGGTAGTAACTTGTGTAGTTATACTGATCTGCATGCTCAGAATCGATTCTGATAGCCTTGTGCCAACTCAGAGGTGTTTAATTGCTTCCCTCCAACACGGTGAATACACACAAGCGTGTAATTTCAGAGCAGAAGTGAGACGGTTACTGAGATTAACTGTGCAGTTAGTTCAAACTGCACTGTGATCAGTTTAGGCCTATGTAAGAGTTAAATAACAGTCATCAGAGAAAACCGGGGCAATACTACTAAGCAAAAAGCAATTGAAACCTACATTTAGAAGTGAATTTGGCCTACTATGATGAGGTTCTATCAGCAGTGTGGTCAGTTTTTATGCTAGAGGAGGTCTGCCGCAACACATTTGCAGATGGGCGTTATATAAATCATAGAAATAAATATATAAATGTGGATGTGTAATTGCAGGGCTGGTGTAATTTTGACTACTAATAATGTAGTTTAAAGGCTTGAAATAAACATTTTCGCCTAATAAAGGCTTGCCATTATGTGACATTATCTCTCTTATCTTTAACGTCCTCCGTGAAAATGAATTTACAGTCTAATTACAGAACACGGCACGTGTGGAAGGGACACAAATGAGCCATCATTAAGAAATGACAGAAAACTGCCATTTTGTAATTGAAGTATAGGTCAGAATCAATATTTAGAAGTCCCAGTAGGTTACAGAGTGACACAGGAACGAGTACAGAAAATTATGGTGTTGAACAGAATTTATTAAAATAGAAAAGTTTTAAACTGTGTAAAATTTTTTCAATATTAATATATTACATTAATGTATAAAGTATAATTAGCTGAACAAATTGCAGTTAACTATAGCTAAACAAATGATTATTAACTAAATTTATTATTAAAACAATATTAAATATATATTATATGTATATATTAAATAGTTATTTTAAATTGTAATAATTTTTCACAATATGAATAATTTCATTATATATAATATATTTAATATATATAATAAATGCAATTTATAACATTAAACATTGGTCACAAACTGATCATAGCCAAATGCTCCACAAATCTTAATGAAAGTATTAAAATGAATATTTATGATTTAGATGCCCAGATTTTTATAATTAGAATGTCCTTAAGGGATGTAATATTTCAACAACGAAACTCGTCGTGCAGCGCGCTGTAAATAATGCATACAAAGTAATATAATGATTTGCTCAAAGCTAATTTTAAAAAGCCCATGAATCAGTTCATAGAGCAATACACACTGACATTTACTCTGCGCTCATTCAGCTCCCTGCCTCCAAAAGCTCCAGCACCAGAATGGGCCGTTCATACAGAGCTTTGCTATTAAACCCAGCTCTAATAGGCTTTCTCGCCACGCTGTATCTTCTTCCTCCCTCCGAGCACCTCCGTATAGCAAAACTCGCGCTGTCTATGTTGTCCCCTGCCCCACCCTATCTCAGCTTTTACCTCCGGCCTGTTAAAAATGATATCAGCTCGTGGAGGGCGAGCATTAGCATTTGCATTTTATTGGAGGCATGGAGATTTAGAGCAGTGGATACATCAGCTCTGAGCAGACAGAATTAGTTAACAATGCATTATCTGCCTTTTATGGCGGCCATAATTCTCTCACTCCCCCGACTAGGGGAAGAGATGGGGGTGGAGGAGGACTGGACGTAACGCCAGACTGCTCACTCCACGTGAGGGGGGATGGGGCTGCTGGGAGAGGTTGGGCTTTGTTTCTGGATGCTTTGCTGCACATTGAACGCAAAGAGCATCGCCGCGGCATTACGGTTCACGATTCGAACAACTACCCAATAGAGGGCCGATAAGTGTCTCGAAAGGTCACGTCTAACGATGTGACCTTGCGTTCTTAATGACGCTGCACATAATCTTGCACTAAAATTCAGCAGAATCGTGGTGTAATTGCACTTGCGTGTGCGTTTAGGTTTTTTAGGTTCGGAAAGGGATTCGGAAAACCGTCACATATCGTACTTATGAGGCCTACTGATGAAGCTGAATGCTGATCCAAAGGAAGTGACGGTGCTCAAATGCATGTGTGTGTGTGCGTGTGTGTGTTCTGGCGGTTTGAATGGTGGTGCAGTGTGGATTGGACACTGCTGCAGTCTTCCCCTCCCAAACTCCAGCCCTCGACCACAGCTGTTCAGTGGTCCCCTTGACAGCCATCTATTAGAGCTTATGCGCAGCAAAAACCCATCAGACCACATGCATCCCAGAAATCATGCACACAGACTCTATTCGCCGCTTGCTGACTTTTTTCGCTTCAGCAAACATATTCAAAGCGTGCACTCTTTGCTTATTGGTAAAAACATCGCTCAGGAAAGGCAAACCCCAACGTTCGGCTCGTAGTTCAACATTGTGGCTTTCACCATGGGGATTATGACTTTAAAGAAATAGTTTGTCCAAAAGTTAAAATTCTGTGATCATTTACTCACCCTTAGGTCATTCCAAACCTGTATGACTTTCTTCGGTGAAACAAAGAGATATTTTGAAGAAATAAATACAGAAAGAAAGTCATACACTAAATGTAATGTCATGAACAGTTTTTTTTTCAGCGATGCCATAACCATTCAGTGAACAGTTTTTAAAAGAACATTTTAATAATCTAAAGAATATTTTGTGTATTGGAAAGGATCCATGAATGATTCTTCATGTCAATAAAGACCTTCGGTTTTAATAATGTAGAACCACGATTATTGGTTCCCCCGGACAATTTGTCTGTGAAAAATTCTTAAAAGAAGCACTTTTTCTTAGTGTGAAGAACATTCTAATAATCTAAAGCACTTTTGTGGATTAGAAGGGTTCTGTTTATGAAAGGTTCTTCGTGGAACCATCATTGCCAATAAAGAATCTGTTGTTTTAAAAGAATCTTTCAGTAATCAGTTCTTAAAATTGTAAAAAAAAAATTCTTAGTGTGAAGGACATTTTAATAATCTACAGAACCTTTTTCCACTTTAAAGAACCTTTTGTGCAATGGAAAGGTTCCATGCTCTTAAAAATAATGTTTTTTATTGGTTCCATAAAGAACCTTCAATATCTATGGAACCTTTCCATTGGACAAAAGGTCCTAGAGTGGAAAATTTTTCTTTAGAATAAAATGTTCTTCACAATAAGAAAATAATGGTTCTTTTAAGAACTGATCACTGAAAGGTTCTTTGGGGAACCAAAAAAACTGCAAAAACCCACTTTTTATATGGATGTTAAGGAACCATCAATGCCAGTCAAGAACCTTTCATTTAAGAACATACAGGTTTGATTATAGATTTTTTTTTATTTTTGGTCAAACTATTAATTTAACACACTAATCCTAATGCATTTCAACAGTCATTTTGTTCCCGTTTTCAAATGTGTCCACATATTCTACACTCCGTCTCTCCTGATCTTACATTCCTCGAGTCCTGGTGGAGCAGAGCGAGTGTGACAGCTCTCCAGCATTCAATAAAGCATAAATGCAGCCTCTCAGCTATCTGCTGAGACTTCTGCTGCCCAGGGCTGAAAATTTACTAGAGACCTCTGCATTCCATTTCAGAGCTCAACCGCTTCCCCCATTTACCCTTTGGGAAATTCCACTGCCACTGAGGTAGTCGAGAAAACGGCATTACAGGGAGGTGTTACAGCTCGGACGTTAGACTCTTAGGCCATGAAGGAGCTACAAGCCACATTCACAATAGAAACATTAGAAAATAGTGAACTGAAAGCCTATATAATGAGGCTAAAAAATCCGCAGGGCTTGGCTATTGTCGTCATCCATAAGATAGGACTGCGATATTGAATATCTGTGAAATTGAGCAAGAGTGGACTATGGAAAAAATGTATGGCATTCATGTTCTGCATGGGGAAGTTGCATGAAGCGGAGTAAAACTGGCATTAAAGGCACAATATGTAATTTT
>NW_015505192.1:1977819-1998554 GCF_001515645.1 Sinocyclocheilus grahami
AACATTGAACAAAATAAAACAAGTAAAACCATTTTTTTTTTCAAATTACTTTCCAAATTTAGAAATAATTTTCCTTCATTTAAGTAGTGTGTGAGCGCAACGATGCTCTAAATGTGTTGGCATAGCAACGCGATACTTCCGGTTTCCTTTTCCGCCTGTCCTACAAAGGCCGTCTCGTTTAATTCTAGGTTGAGGACACTTCCTATATGCATCCTACAGAGGATGCGACCTCCAGAGGATTCGACCTCCGGAGGGTGCAGCCTTCTAAATGAGACACAGCTTATGAACACAGTCCGTGTCACTAATTAAAATTGTTTATTTCTCTGGATTTAAACATTCTTCGAAACATTTGGAATGATCTTAGTACACAAGTCAGCATAATATATAACACTGTTCTAGTGGTTTTTGGATATTTTAATAAAAAAAAATCTTACATATTGTGCCTTTAAACTGCATCAAGACTAGGTCAAATTAGAGAAATAAGTTGATATATGAGCTCTTAAATATCAGTTAATATAATGCATTTAAATAGGCCAAATATTTTACTTTTATTTAGGATAAAATGTACAAATAAGCCCAAGAATCCTTTTTTTCTTCTTCACTGTATTACTTCAGAATCCCTATGCAGCTTTTATGGAGTATATTTTTTGAGCAGTAGAAACAAACAGGCAAGACTTGCTCCATTATGACATCTGCTGGTGCATATCAGCAGTGCTTTTCAGGCCAAACTTAATACTGCACTGCAATGACAACTGGACTTGTTTTAAAATGAGTTTTTTCACAAACATTGCATAGAGTGAAACTTTATAATCTCAGCACTACAATGACATTTATTTTGTAAAAAAAAAAGCCAGGGTTAAGGGTTTCCAGAAACGTTCAACTGTTAGTGTTGAAACTAGATTTACTACAATATGGTACAGGACAGGCTATGCATTTAACATAGCAAAAGACAACTATCGTTGCACATTGTAAAAACAACTGCTAGAACTGAGTCATGTGTATAAATGATCATGATCATTACAAAAGGACCATCCTCTTTTGTAATATAACAAAACAAACCAAAAAGAAAAAAGTAACTACACATCATGTTCAACCAGGTTTAAAAACTCCCCCTCATTACAAACAACTCAAACTAAGCCGTTCTCCCTGTTCTACTGCTGTGAGTGGACTGCATCCATACATTTAAAATAAAACAAGCTCTTCCTGTTGTAAATGATCTCAAAGGAATAGCTTTTGTTCAGTGGCTTTGCAAAGCACACAAAAAAGCACTACAGGGCACAAAACTCTAGTATAGGCATGTAACCTTGATAAACACCATTTTATTGAGTCAACTCTAGGTTAAAAAAGTAATAAGAACCCGACATATGCTTAAACTACCACGTGAATGAGAACAGCTCTGAGTTCATGAGGTCAAACAGGGAATGTGTTCACCAAATCAGCCACAAGAGGGAGTATATCAGTTAAACTTATGGAGCAAAATGAATATCATGGAAAAAGTGTGTAGATAAAAAAATGTCCCATTACACACTCGCATGATGAAGATTGTCTGCCCTCCTGCAAGCAACAGTGATAAGTTCAAAGGTAAGAGTGGTTAAAAAAGAGCCAATTCTGAAAGTAGGAGAGTTTTGCAAAGACATTAGAGGGAGAAAGGGAAAAAA
Organism: Sinocyclocheilus grahami; assembly: GCF_001515645.1. NCBI lineage: Eukaryota > Metazoa > Chordata > Actinopteri > Cypriniformes > Cyprinidae > Sinocyclocheilus > Sinocyclocheilus grahami. The sequence goes on from NW_015505192.1 coordinate 1,979,478, forward strand.
TGGATGTCAATATTCTAATTTTAATATGGGGAAAGTGATTATACGGTATAGTTCTTTTATGTGGCTTTACTGACAATCAGAAACAAAAAAACTAAACAAAAATCACAGAATTTTGGCCCACATGGGAGATTATTAGTCAAAAATTGTAATACAGCTAAATTAATTCTACCTGATTGAAAAAACAAAGCAGAAATCAGAAGAGAGGGTGACAGCTTGAAATAAAACCAACAGCGTCACGTCTTTATCCAGCGTTATAGATGTTAAATGCAAAACACAACTGATACTTTATGTGGCTTTACTGACAATCAGAAACAAAAAAACTAAACAAAAATCACAGAATTTTGGCCCACATGGGAGATTATTAGAGTCAAAAATTGTAATACAGCAAAATTAATTCTACCTGATTGAAAAAACAAAGCAGAAATCAGAAGAGAGGGTGACAGCTTGAAATAAAACCAACAGCGTCACGTCTTTATCCAGCGTTATAGATGTTAAATGCAAAACACAACTGATATTTTCAGTCATGTCCAGCACCACTACAAAATCAACTGTGTGAATAAAAGTTAAAAGTTTGACATGTACGGGTTTTCATCATTTCACATCTACACTAGCACACAACACATCATAAGAACATAGTTGTAGGAGCACAAATACACAAATTATGACAAAATAGAAGATCAGAGAGAGTAAGAGAAAAGAGATCACATTCCACCGCTCTGCTGCAGTCGCTGTTCGCCATGGCCTTTCGGTTTGTCTGGTGAGAGATGCTTTTTCATGAAGGGTGGACGGATGTTGTCATGGTGGGCAGTAACCTCCATTGCTTGCTGGCCGTTTTTAAATTTTTTACTAAATGGTCCGTTAAAGTTGGCTATGAGAGTGTCACCAGTGTGACAAAGGGCACAAGGTTTGGAGGACTCAGCGTCTTTCCTCCCCCCTCTGCCCTTTAAACCGGCGTGGTACTCTTTTCCTTCTTGTCGCCGTCTTCGTGCCAGGTCAGACGCTCCTCGTAGAAGGCAATGACGATCTGTGGGCACTTGTGATTGGCTTCCTTTGCAAGCACAAGGTCTGCCTCATCAGAGTCTTTCCTGTGGTGGGACATCAGCAACAAAGGAAAGACAAATTTGCATTAAGTGGACAACTGCACAATGTTATATATCAGCATTAGCTCCAGTTCTAATTGAAAATGTATGACATTAAAATCCTCAAATACACTTAATTTGTTAGTTAAAGCTTCTTAAAGCTTAAACGGAATTAAACAGATCTCTAGATGTAAAAGACCTCATGATTGGCTAACCTCCAGATACTACAGCAGTTCAAACTGCTAATACAATAGGCATTGATTTTGTTTACATTTGCATATTTCACCATCATAAAAATCAGGGTTACTTTCTACAGAGTTTTTAAAATCAGATGTAATACTTCAACACCTATTAAGATCTGCACAAATAAAATGAACACTGTAGAAATGTACACATATAATCTCAAAATAAATCACGTAATCCGGATTATTTTACTCTTACTTAATAAACAGACTGGGTCTTACATTCAACTGCAAAAGAGTGTCACTGCCAGATTAAAATAATCAAGACTTTTTTTTTTATATATACACATCTGTTTTGAAATGTTATTAAAGTTTATGTACTAATGTACCAATACATAGAAAAAATCAGACCTTGCTAATACAATTATGTAATTCATCAACAGTATAAGTGTTCTCTTAGCATCAATGTGTGGTATCCATTGATTGTGAACTGCTCGGAAACTGCCAGCCTGTAGAACGCATAACAGCCCTGAGTTTTGACTATGAATGTGCAGCAATTTAAGTCAAAGCCTTATGAAATTTAATAATCACATTAGGTCGAATAGTGACCCATTTCTCCATCTGCAAATTTAAAGCCTCTAAATATTATAATCAATACTTTTGTTATACCAGTTATGGCCTTAAGTTTGATCAAACAAAAATGAAAGACTTTTTAAGGACCAGTGGAAACCCTGAAAAATGTATTCAACCCTAAGAAGCTACGCATATTTGATTGCAGCTTTATATTTAAAAAAAAAAACCATTACAGCAATAATAATGTCTAAATTTGTAAAATCTGTGAACACCAAAACATTTATTTATTTTATTGTATTAGGCCAGTGTAAATAACTAATAACATTTGACCAACGGAACATTTAGGCAATTAGGATTATATATGGTGTATAGTGCTTAACGCTATACTATGCAAAAGTTAGGCCTGTCACGATAACAACTTTTTGTTGTGCGATATATTGCCCCAGAAATAATTGCGATAAGCGATATTATTGTCATATTAAAGACCATTTTATGCCACTGAGTACATAATCAATGTAACAGCATAATAATGCAAGAAGGCCTACACACTTCCAAATGACAACAAACTTTTAATTTTTAAGAATATTTAGATTATGGAAATTAAGTATCAAGTATTAAGATACCTTAAAAAAACCTGAATAAATAGTAAAACGTTTTTTTTAACAAAAAGTGCAAAAAAAGTACAAAAAAAGAAAAATGCACAAAGAACTTGTATGGATATTTTTCCATCTACAGATTTTCCCCTGACCTTGTTTTCTCTGTAAATGAAGGGTGCGCACTATTGCTGAAAAACACAATCACTACTTAGCAGTCAGATGTCTATATGCACAAAGGCACAGATCCTAAACAAGGCCATATCTGCAGATGAAACTTTGTTTGTAGAAGCATTTTTAAATTTGAACTAGCACAGACTACACCACGCTATGTACGAGAAGCTGCAAAAGACACAGGCGCAAGTGGAATGTACAAACCATGGTGACATTCATTTTTAAGTAAATATAATGGGCGATATATTGTGTCACCAAAAATGATTGAGGTCATGTATATATATTGCGCGATAAGTCGATATATTGATTATTGCAACCATTACAGCAATAATAATGTCTAAATTTGTAAAATCTGTGAACACCAAAACATTTATTTATTTTATTGTATTAGGCCAGTGTAAATAACTAATAACATTTGACCAACGGAACATTTAGGCAATTAGGATTATATATGGTGTATAGTGCTTAACGCTATACTATGCAAAAGTTAGGCCTGTCACGATAACAACTTTTTGTTGTGCGATATATTGCCCCAGAAATAATTGCGATAAGCGATATTATTGTCATATTAAAGACCATTTTATGCCACTGAGTACATAATCAATGTAACAGCATAATAATGCAAGAAGGCCTACACACTTCCAAATGACAACAAACTTTTAATTTTTAAGAATATTTAGATTATGGAAATTAAGTATCAAGTATTAAGATACCTTAAAAAACCTGAATAAATAGTAAAACGTTTTTTTTAACAAAAAGTGCAAAAAAGTACAAAAAAAGAAAAATGCACAAAGAACTTGTATGGATATTTTTCCATCTACAGATTTTCCCCTGACCTTGTTTTCTCTGTAAATGAAGGGTGCGCACTATTGCTGAAAAACACAATCACTACTTAGCAGTGAGATGTCTATATGCACAAAGGCACAGATCCTAAACAAGGCCATATCTGCAGATGAAACTTTGTTTGTAGAAGCACTTTTTAAATTTGAACTAGCACAGACTACACCACGCTATGTACGAGAAGCTGCAAAAGACACAGGCGCAAGTGGAATGTACAAACCATGGTGACATTCATTTTTAAGTAAATATAATGGGCGATATATTGTGTTACCAAAAATTATTGAGGTCATGTATATATATTGCGCGATAAGTCGATATATTGATTATTGCGACAGGCCTAGCTGCACCTGAAATAAACACTGCATTTTCTGCCCCATTCTATGAAGAAAATGCACACATAAAAGGAACATGTTTATGGACTCGGTGTTTGTAATTTACGTAGTCTGTCAAAGTGAACACTTTTTATGTATGTTAAGCTAAATATAGCCTGTACAGTTTGTGTACCAGTCAGGAACTGGAATTATATTTGAATTAAAACACAAACACACACACACAAGCTTAGAAATGCAGAAACTGTAAAGCAAATATAATTAAATGCAGAGTGGAGACTATAATGACGGGTTTCGAATGTACAGGCGTAAATAGGTGTAGAACGGTGACAAAAGAATAATGTTTTTTCAGTCTCTCAACAGGGTAGGACAAAGAAACAAGAATGGGGCAGTTTGCATCATTTCAGACATAATACAAGATGTAAATGTGGCCATTGACACTATTGTCCTAACATCCATCTCGGGTGATCCAATCACAACTGGTCAGTTGTGGCACTTCCCTGTTTACTCCTGGTATCAACAGGCATCTCCTGTGACCACTTGTGATGGAATTTAAATCAAATTTCAATGTCAAACACTGACTATTATTCTAACTAGAATATGGTCAGACTTGTGGCTTTGGTTCCAATGTGTTTCTAAGCTCTAATAAGGAGTTTCATTCAAATAAATTGCTCCTGATATGTAAAGAGCTGCTATACTCACCACTTCATAAGGAACATAAGGTCTCCACAGGAGTCTGTTGCTCCAATAATCTTCTCAGGCTCCAGGCCTCGCTCAAACCCTCTTGCTACAAGGATCTCATCCTAGAAAGAACAAAGACAACAATTAAAAATCGTAATATTACTTCATTACTTTTATTTTTACAACATCACATTAAATACACTGGCCACCACAACATAACGCTTAAAGGAATAGTTCACCCAAAAATGAACATTTACTGAAAAGCATTACATCACTTGGTCAACCAATGGACCCTCTAATAGAACATAAGATGTTTATCAAAAACCAATCCATCATAAAGGCATTTAACTGTAAACCTCTGCTTTTGTCTGAGTTCACAATGCAAAATAATTCTGGCGGCACGCATCTACTGCAGAGGATCCATTGGTGAGCAAGTGATGTAATGCTAAATATCTTCAAGAATCTCTCTCAAAGAAAAGACAAACTCATCTACATCTTGGATAGCCTGAGGGTGAGTACATTTTAAGTCAATTTTCATTTTTGGTTGATCTAATCCTTTAAGCGAAGAATTAATTAAGAAACAAATTTTAGAGAGAATTTCAACTAGGCCTGGGTGATAAAACGGTATCGATATTTATCGACAGTACACCCTCATCGATAACGATAGAAAACATTTTCGATATAGCGCACGATAGTTTCACGCTTTTTTCATTTAAAGGCACGTGTTATGAGTGACAAGCAGACATCCAACAGAACACAAACACATGCTGAAATGAGTGCCGTGCCTGCCTGAGATGACGAGACTGAATAAAAAAAGGAATATTAGTCGAATTTAAAATAAAAATTCGCATTCGAATGCAAAAATTCTGTATCTGAAGTATCTGTATTTTAGGTGTGCGTCGAGGAACCTTATAAGAGGTGCACAAGATATCTTCTCCGCTTTGAGCTTCTATATTTCTCTAATATTTTGAATGGAAAACGACATTTACATCATCATCACCACATCTTGTGCGCCACTGATAAGGCTCCCTGGCACACCTAAAATTCAAATACACCGTTTTTGCATTCTAATGAGAATTTTTATTTTAAATTCAACTAATATTCCTTTTTTTATTCACAGTCTCCTCATCTCAGGCAGGCACGGCACTCATTTCAGCATGTGTTTGTGTGTTCTGTTGGATGTCTGCTTGTCACTATTAATGTGCCTTTAAATGAAATAAGCGAGAAACTATCATGCGCTATATCGAACATTTTTTCTATCATTAACAATGACGGTGTATCGTCGATAAATATCGATACCGTTTTATCGCACAGGCCCAGACCTTTTCTTGTTAAGCTCTTACCTCCTTTTTCTTTTTGGGTTTGCTGCCACTCCCATTCTCTTCCTCTGAGTTTTTCCTCTTGCTGGTGCTGCTGCTACTGTCTTTGGGACGGGCCGAAGAAGAGCCTGTGCTGGAGGGCTTGCTGCTGGGTGTGCTTGCACTGCTTCCCTTTGTATAGGTCTTCATGAACTCTGAGATAAGCTCTGGACAGTCCAGGTTCTTCTCTGGTTCCCATGTGTTGTGTTTTCTGCAAAACAATGCAGCCACTGGATTTCCTCACATCATAGATATGCCTTCAGGATGTTCACATACTATGACAAAACTGTGAGGGTTCTTCAAACTAGTTAACCTTAAATCACTTGAAAATTTTGACTTGTCCACATCATCTCAATGTAAACTTCTGATGTTTTTCATAGTCATGCATTTTAAGACTTTTACATGCAGTAACACACATCCACCTCTTCTTGAGTTGAAATCGTCTATACTACTGCTTAGACACTATTAGTTTATTATGAAGTACAATGAAGACTTACTCTGAAAAGCCTTTCCACTTCAGGAAATATTCCACACGGCCCTTCACAACTCGCCTGTCCAAGACCTTCTCCACTACATACTCTTCCTCTTCTGAGGAAGCTGCCTCATCATCTTCACGGTTCTGGTTCTTCTTTCCCATGGCTGATTCTGAATGTTTTTCCTATGAGCAAATGTGACCTGTGAGGCTCCCTGGTCTGGGGAGGAAAGTGTTCCCACTGGGGGAAAAAAAATGTTATTAAAGTTATACATAGGGCTGGGTAAATGGAGCCCATTTACCATATAAAATACAAAAAGAGTAATAAACTCAGCAAGGAGTGTATTTGACTGATCAGATGCATATTCATTTCAAATACATCTTAAATATAAACAAACATCGGACGTCAAAATAGATCTGTGCATTAGGTCTTACAGTGTAAACGTCTAAATAAGTCTAATGCTGTCAGTTATGTAATTAATATTAATCAAACAATAATATCGACAAGAAAATATCATAGCTTTGGGCTACATACCTTTTAATGTAAGTATTAATGCACTACATCTTAATTCATACAGTGAAGCCTATGCTAGTGGTTTATTTTAGATTCGATAATTTCTACTTACAATATGATAGAACTGAATGTAGAAAAAAGAGTTCATTCATTCTATTGTCTTTACTTGTAATTTGTCTCTTCAATTATATTTTATTACTCGCTGTTCATTTTAATGATTGCCTGAAGACAAGGCACAATGTTTACTTAGCATTAGTTTCTGCTGTGAGACTGAAAATCATGAAACTTCACTAGTATAAGTATTACCTATATTATATGGCATTAATATGGACTGTTGTCTATACTGTGAAAATTCTATTTCCAGCAAAAATAACCATAACATGAACTAAAGTTACTTTTAACATGATAACAACAAAGGCTGGACAGTATGAGCAAAATCTTACGACTTAAACCTTGCTTACCTTAACTGCAATGACAAAAGTCAATATTTATTTTTCGACACTCACCTACAGGTATTATATTGGAGGACGTGACCTCTTAAAGTGCAGAGATTACAGCATTCAGAGCTCCCCTAAACAAATACAATTCATTTAAACATTACTGCACTTAAATATACCCATAATGTATATCAATAAACATGCATAAGGCATGCAAACGCATACACTGCTCTAATACATAATTCTAGAGGACTCTAACAAATAGACACACAAAAGATCAGCATGTCTTTGATTTGAGTAACTGCAAAAGTTATTTTAAAGCTAATATGCATAATAATAATAAGAAGAAGAAGAGGAAGAAAAATAAATAAACTCCAAAAGATGCTTACTTGTTAATAAACATTGTGCACATTCTGTTATCAAAGCTAAAGAAACAACACTGCATGCAGTCTGAATATATTACATTCAAATCAAGCGGTTATATCGGGATGCAATACCTATATTCATTTACTAAGATACATATTTAATCAACCACACACTAGAAATGCGATAAACCAGCCATGTGATCTTATCTTAATGTCATGAGGGATCTTAGCAAGCAATGCCAAACAATGTGAAAACATTGAACAGCCCTGCACGACTCTCACATTTTCATACTTTCACATCGCATGCCATACGCGATCTAACTCCCAGTGCATTTATTCCAAAACACAAAACATAATTCACACCGTAAACGGGTTTAAACGCAGTGCTAGCTGCGCTGCTAACATTTAGCTACAGTAACGTTAGTACAGTCCCATTGATTGCTACTGCTTGCCTCGCTATGAGCTCATTCTGAAATAGCAACGAACTGCAAAAGTTATTTTAAAGCTAATATGCATAATAATAATAATAATAAGAAGAAGAAAAATAAATAAACTCCAAAAGATGCTTACTTGTTAATAAACATTGTGCACATTCTGTTATCAAAGCTAAAGAAACAACAATGCATGCAGTCTGAATATATTACATTCAAATCAAGCGGTTATATCGGGATGCAATACCTATATTCATTTACTAAGATACATATTTAATCAACCACACACTAGAAATGCGATAAACCAGCCATGTGATCTTATCTTAATGTCATGAGGGATCTTAGCAAGCAATGCCAAACAATGTGAAAACATTGAACAGCCCTGCACGACTCTCACATTTTCATACTTTCACATCGCATGCCATACGCGATCTAACTCCCAGTGCATTTATTCCAAAACACAAAACATAATTCACACCGTAAACGGGTTTAAACGCAGTGCTAGCTGCGCTGCTAACATTTAGCTACAGTAACGTTAGTACAGTCCCATTGATTGCTACTGCTTGCCTCGCTATGAGCTCATTCTGAAATAGCAACAGAACAAAAACAATGAGAGACAAGAGGTTAGAAAAATTAATTCACGCGTTCGCTGGTGTCGTGCTAAATGCGTATAACGCAAGCTCAGCTAGCCAATGCCTGCAAAAACAATAAACAAGGCTCACAGATATCCAGGCGCACATGATAGCAGACTAATTTAGCTTAATTAGCATAAACGCGCTACTTCTTTCTTCGGTTCTCTGCGTCTGACCGCAGCAAGCAACGCATTTGTGCGCTTTTTCGCATTTATTTGAATACTATCATCGTGCGCGCTAACGCAGTTGAGGCTTTGCTTAGCAACAGCGCGGGCCGAGCCGAACAGATTTCACCTGATCCTATCATGTTAAAGCGTAGCGCTGACGGATTAAATCATTCCTAGTGCAAGGGGAATCTACAATAACATATTCTGACGTTAATGTGGATGATTACTGTATACTTACTGAGATATTTTTCGATGTTTTCTTATTCGTGTTGGATAATGAGGCTGAGGCGGCGGAGGCTTCTTCCCTGCACACAGGAGTTTGCTACCTCTCGCACACGCATCCGTCCAGTGGCGCGTCCAGCCAATCAGCGTGCGTCTCAGCGAGCCGCTCTCGCGCCAAAAACGGCCTCACGCGTCACACGGCACCTTAAACCACAGACTTTGCTGGACGTTTCTGATATTTTAAAAAATATCTACATTTAATCACACCTTTTTAGAAAAATACATATTTTCGAAGAAAGGTATGATCGAGTGCCTTTGCATAAGGGTTGAACGTGATATCGAAGCTATATGAATCAAATCATAACTTGTAATAAATTATTAATATAACGTATTTTGTTTTAGCTTTTATAAAAAACAGTTTTTTTTTTTTTTTGAGAAAGATGTATAAAAGTACTAACCTCTGTTCCAGGGATTGACTTGAGTGTCAGCCAATCAGGTATCCTCAAAACGCACAACAAAAGCGTTAGCGGGAAGCGTAACCAATCATCGTCTGCAGTAGGCGGGGACTGTATTTACCCGAGCTGTTAATATTATCTCCCCAGTCCTCGGTGTGTGTTTCACCGACAAGCGTGTGGCGCAGCACAGCACAGTCAGAAATAGTCGGTAGGATGTCCAAAGAGGTAGGTAGTTTTTAAAAATGTATTCAGTTTTGTTTGATAAAAGCTACGTAGTTTTAATGTTCTGAACGTGTTCCGATTTAACTCGGCTCTCCTTCGTGGCGCTTTGTTAATGTAAATAGCGCGTTCAGCCGCCATTTTAACTCTTGTACTATGCACACAGGCCGCGTGCTTGCATTGACGGTCGTGTTTCAAAAATCGTAGTTTCTTTGTTTTAATTATTCATTGGCCATAACTGTGATGGTTTGCATCAATTTATTCTCTCGATTGTTTCACTGAAACAAAGCTACTGTTTATAAATGGGCCGCATTGTCCGACACCAACATGGCGGAGGTGTTTGTTCACCTCCCCCCAGATAGTCTGTTACCTAAAGGTTTCCTGACGCTTCGCGCATGAATAAATTGTTAGTTTAATATCAGTTGCAGATAATACACACGACGGACTTAGTTTCAATTGTACTAAGTTATTACGGGTTGATATTTTCAGGGCCAACCACGTGAGCCAGAGCAGCTGCGGAAGCTCTTCATTGGAGGGCTCAGCTTTGAAACCACAGACGATAGTTTGCGGGCGCATTTTGAACAATGGGGCGCCTTGACGGATTGTGTGGTAAGTTCCTTACGTCTTATCTACAGGGTTAAACAATATGGATCGTGTCTTCGCATAATCTTACACTAAGTATTGTGTTTTAATTGTATGATGACCACTAGGTGTTAACCCTCATTATGCTTGATTATGTGCTGCTGTAGGTGATGAAAGATCCAAACACCAAACGCTCCAGGGGCTTTGGGTTTGTCACTTATTGCGGTGTGGGTGAAGTCGATGCTGCTATGGATGCACGTCCCCACAAGGTTGACGGTAGGCTCGTGGAGCCCAAGCGAGCTGTGTCTCGAGAGGTGAGGTTTTGCACCCCAAGCTTTTGTAATGCAAAGACTTTTTTAAAGATGTGTATGAGTGCAGTTGCCTAATTGCATGTATCGATTTCAGGACTCCAACAAGCCATTTGCTCACACAACTGTGAAGAAGATCTTTGTGGGTGGCATTAAGGATGACACTGAGGAGAACCATCTTCGTGATTACTTCACAGAGTTTGGCAAACTTGAGGCCATTGAGATTATGGTTGACCACAAGACTGGAAACAAAAGGGGCTTTGCCTTCGTTACATTTGATGACCATGACTCTGTTGATCGTATCGTCAGTAAGTGCTATCATTCAAGTGTCACTTGTAATGTCTTAATATTGTGGGTCTTGTTAATATAAATTAAAACGATTCTTCCCCTTAGTTCAGAAATACCACACGGTGAATGGGCACAACTGTGAAGTCAGAAAAGCTCTGTCTAAACAAGAGATGCAAAACACTGGCATGAACATGAGAGGTAAGTTGATCAAGGGTTTTTTTCCCCCCTCCACCTCGGTTTTAATGTGCTTGCGTGTATTAGACTTTCACTTTTTTTATTTTATTATTATTTTTTTTAATCTGCAGGCCGTGGTGGTGGTGGAGGAGGAGGAGGTGGAAACTTCAACAGATATGGCAACAATGGCGGCTACAACAATGACTTTGGAGGCAGTGGAGGCGGCAACCGCGATGGATATTTTGGAAGAGGTACATGCCTAAGTAGACGTTGAAGTGTTTCGAATGGTGTATTTAAGTTTTCGTGTTGACTTTTAAAGCACTTTTCACAATCCTTTTCAGGAGGCAGAAGTGGGGGAGGTGGTGGTGGTGGTGGTTATGGAGGCGACTGCTACAACAATGGATTTGGCAGCGGAGATGGTATACAGTGGTTTCTTAGTTCTTTGAAAGTACAATTTGGTAAAATGTTCTGATTGTTAATATAAAGTAACTTGTTCCTTTTGCTTTCTCCAGGTGGTTATGGTGGCAGTCCTGGTAACTACGGTGGAAATCGTGGATATGGAGGTGGTAGTGGTGGCGGAGGAGGACAGGGTTATGGTAACCAGGGCGGTGGTTATGGTGGCGGCGGCGGCGGAGGCAGCAACAGTGGTGGTGGCTATAATGACAATTACAACAATGGCAATGGAAACTTTGGAGGTGGTGAGTAGATACCAGTCTGAATTCTTAATTTCCATACAAATAACTTGAATTTTCAGCAGTAACCAGGTGTATGTGGTTTTTAACTATGAATAGGCAACTTTGGAGGTGGTAGTAGTGGCGGCGGTGGTGGAGGTGGTAACTATGACTTTGGCAACTATAACAACCAGCAGTCCAACTATGGTCCCATGAAAGGGAACTTTGGAGGTGGCGGAGGAAGAAACAGTGGCCCATATAGTGGTGAGTTGTTCATAATAGTCTTTTCCATTTCTCTTTTGGTTTAAGTCTGCTTATTTAAACAACTTGAATCCTAAATGACATGCTATCTGTTTTAGGTGGCTATGGTGGTGGATCTGGTGGTGGATATGGAGGCGGCTCTGGTGGTAGACGGTTTTAAGCTCAGAAAGGTTGGTTTCAAATTCTTTTGTCTAATTTTAAATAGATTTTCAGATGGCTTGGTTTACTGATTAACAAACCCAATACGTTAGTCTTGGATTGAATGCTCATTGCTATACTGTAACCTTGCTGTATATCTGGTGTAGAAACAAACCTCAGGTAGTGTGCAGCTTAACATTTGTTGTTCATATTGTTCAACAGGACTGAGTGCTTTAGGAGAGGAGAGCAAGAGAAGTGACAGGGCAGATGCAGGTTTACATCCCTAGATCTGCTCAGCCAAACAGGTTTGGCAGATTTACAGCTGCCACCAGAAGAAGTGTACAGTAGCGCTATCATGTGTGGGACATCATGAATTTGTCATGTAGACTTATTTTATATTGTCTATGGGAAAAGCATTCCAATGAGGTTTTATGTAGAATTATTTTCAGTCTTTATGGTTTTGATTTTTATGTAACCAATCAAGGTGAAATAAAACATCCTTTTTGTTTTTTTTTAAAAAGATGTGCGTTTTAGTCATTTATTTTCTGGGGGTTTTAGTGTAGTACACTTGAACTTGATGGAGCGCTTCTTTGAGCCCTTCTAGTAGAAAGTAAACTCAAGACTGTCATCTGGCTCTTTAAAAAATGGAAACCTGTTCTCTTAAGGGAACATGAGGTAAATGGTCAAAATTGGTTCAAAAAGCATAGGCTGTTTAATGCAAATGCCTAGAGTAGTGTGGCTGCATATCAGTCTAGCCATGGGAGCAGGCTGAGAAAGGAGTAGCAAGATCATCGCCCTGTGACGAAGCAGGGAGTACAGGGCGCCACTCAAAGACTAGCAGGCAGCGCTTTTATAACTCCTGTAGGTAAGAACAGACTTCTCAACTACTGCTGGTAATTGTAAAACAATTTATTAGCAGAAGCTGTACAGTTAATGTCAACTTCCCATTCAGTGTTGTGTATGTTACAGGGGAAGTAACTGCAGTCAGCATAGTTTGGTGCACAAGATTTTGTAAAACTTATACACTTTTTAATGCATGCCCACTGGTTTTTCATGTTCTATGTTTAATGTGCTGACCATGTTATGCTTGCTTTTTCAGGATCTGACAAGTGAAAATCATCTCTTGAAATGAAAAGGCATTTGTCTTTCTAAACTGGTGAAATGATAAAGGTACTTGCTATTGTAGTGCAATATCTTGTTTACAATATTCCAAATTAAAAAAAATTGTGTTTTCTTTTCTAGGACCAAAATGCAGCTGAAGAGATTTTATTTTTGTTACCGTTTTTAGCTTTTTTTTACCAATAAAAATTGTAATGCTACAAATGTGATCCATGTATAACTCATTTACTGAAAGCATGCGTTTTGTATGTTGGACATGATTCCGTTTTAGACCAATGTTTTAATGTACAAAAGTTGTCCCCCCCCCCCCCCCCCCCCCCCCCAATTAACACAAGTTTGGAAGGGTTTTCTTAATCATAAAAGCTCTTCGCAATTTCTGTAGTTATACTGGCCTAAACTACTTTGGTTAAATTCCTGTTTGTGTGATCTCTTAAGTGATTAAGTCTTTATCCATTTATTTATTTGAATTAATTAATTGGTCATTAAGTGTAGGAACTTCACGACTTTATTTAAAAAAAAAAAACATTAGTTCATTCACCCTCCAGGGCTGTGTTCCGTGGCACCAAGTAAATGTTGCCATTAGCTTGTTGTAGTGAAAACTCGTCAACTGAATAAAGGTGTCCCTCCTCATCACGAAGCTGTGAAAACACTTGGGTGTAAAGATCTGAGAGCTGACATTTGATAATGGCTAGGTTTTGCTGAAACTCAAGTCTCTCTCTGCTTAAATGTTCTCTTTGGGCTCTAAGCTGTCCCAACTCGTTTTCTAAATGCACAATGTTCTCAAACTTCCGCTTGCGGCAGTTCTGAGCAGCCACTTTGTTCTTCCCTCGTCTGCGAATGTCCCTCACTAGTGCCAGCTGAGCGTCGCTCAGTGTGAACTGGGACAAGAGCTCACTGAAGTCATCCACTGGTAGGTTCACAATCTTTTCCAGTGAGAATGGGATTTTGAGAGCGAGGGCTCGCCGCTCATCTCTGCTCAGGTGTACAGGAACACTGCTCGACTTTTGATTTGGATACATAGATTGATATGAACCAAGTCTTGTTAAACCTGAGCTGTTTAGTTGCAGAGCTGTGGGTAAAACTGGTTGCTTCATTGATGCAATTGGTTGGTAAGTCTGCTGGTTGATGGGTTGCATGTTTGCAGTTGTGGGATAAGAAGTTCCAGGGTATGAACTGTAGGACTGCTGGTAGTCAACAGACCCAAGCAAACTCGGCCGCATGCAACATTGCTCCCCAATACTTTCGCTTTCAGTGTAGCCCATCGTACGATCTGCAGGTAAGTACAAAGGTACTCCATGCACTGCATTCTCAGGAGAGGCAAGTGGTGGGCTTGAACCAAGCGATAAACCGGAATCTGACTCAAGATCATCTGCACAACCCTGTTTGATTTGTCCTGTGCAGTGAAGGTTGATAACGCTGTCTTTCACAATCCCATGACTGCGTGTTGTCATGTTCATGTGCTCCAAAAGACTCATGAGAGGTGGATGAAGAGCTTGCGTATTCGCAAGCATTCTTGAGGAACCGTGGCTGACAGGGAGGCTGTAGTGCATATCCATGTGTGGGTTCAAACGCTGATAGGGTGGCATTTCAGGGTATGCATTTTCATAAACACCAGTAGAATGGGCATCACAAGTGGCAGGGATGGATTCTGGCTGCGGTTGACTCATTCCGAACCCCCCTTGAGAAACCATGGGCTCCATGGACAGGTATGGAATAGCTTCAAAGGGATTCTCATTGGGTACCTCAAACTCCTGTGACAAAAATAATGTTTTAATAACAAGAACTTCCAGTTTCACTCAAACTTGACCTTGGAGGTGATTCAGATCAAACTCTTTTACAATAAAACTAGTAAAATGAAGGTTTTCAGTTGATTTGTGCTGCAGAGGAGGGTTGTATTCTGCTCACTACAGGACCAGCCCACCTGGGTGAATGTGCCACCCGTAGCTTATGCAGGTCTTATTTGGGAGCGCTCAGGTTTCATGTCGAAACAGATGGTCATTGTGCTATGCAGGGGTCTGTCGGCAATATACAGCACTCACCCTCTTTCTCTGTCTGCCTTTATCCTTGCATCACTCAATTGGCCCATTGTTGCAGATCATAGCATAATGTGTTATCAGAGGATTCAGCATTAGAAAAATGTTATAAGGCCACCATTTCATTAAGACTCTAAAACGACTGGCTGTATCCGACCACAAAATAATCAGACATTTTCTTGAGTTTTGACATTTGTGCATGTAAAAGAGGAAGCTTAGTGGGTTGTTCCAGTGTACCCACCTGAAGTTCTGTGATGGCCATCAGTTCCTGCCAGGCCAAGTCCATCTCCATGTGCTGGGGGGAGCGATGTGCCCGGAATCCAGTGACATTGGTGGACACCTCCCCATGCAGTCTTCCAGGGTTTGCCAGTCCCTTAACGTTGATAAACGTTGATTATTTTTGTCATTTAAATGTCTTTATTTATTAAAATATATAATTATTTCAAATCCTTGAAACAAGATAGATTTACTGCATAAGACTTGTTTTCAACCACATACACACACGTGTATATATATACACATTTATAAAATACACATTTGCATTATACTCATTTTTGAATTTTTATATATTTAAATTTTATATATTAATTTTTTCAAGTGTTTTAAGTATCCAGTAAAAAATCTGCTAGTGCAGTAAGACCAAATATATCTGTAAAATAAATATGCATTCTCACAAGTTTTGTTTTTAAATATTTTTCAGTAGAGAAAGTACTAATTCGGCTTATTAAGAAGTAATTTTTGCGGGGTACAGATAGATTTTACAGCATTTATTCATTCATTTAAAAAAATAATTTTTATTTTTCGTCTTTTCTCACTGGGAAAACGTAGCTGAATTATAATATATTTTTTCCTCATAAAGATACTGACCTCACAGCTGATCCTCAGGGGAAGTACACTGTTGATTGCTGAACACATTCAGGACAGACACCTGATGCAGTCTAAAACATTAAATGAAATCAGAAACTTCTTGTATTTTGTCAAGCACGAATGTCAAGTCAAATGCATTTGTAGAGTTAAAAATAAAGAGAAAAAGACACAAACAATGCAAGCGTTAACATAAAGGGTAATATAGGTCAGTTGTGACTGCATGCTAACAATTTTAAAAACAAATTTAGTTCAACTTGACCACATTTTCTACACACCTGTAAACGGACGATAATGTCAAACTGTTGAAACTTCAAAAAACTGACATTTACCATAAGAATATATCTCGTTTTAAACTGTTTCATGTTTCTCTTCCCATGTGCTCCAATTGTCATATTGTGCGACTGGACATGAAGTTTCGTTGGGCTGGATTTGTCCTATCAGCTGGCTTTGCGAACAGTAATGTCAACCCTTGATAAGACAATCTTTTGGGAGCCAGCCTGTTCTCCAGTAAACGAAGGCAGGGGCCTAACCACAGACATCAGAATGTCAGGAAGAGTTTCTCAGCATACTCCCTCACGTCGAAAATAAATGAATTAGTTTATGTTGATGCTTAATATGCATCGATATATGCATTAATAAGTATCACTTTTTATTTCTCCTCTTTCCTACTACTTGTTTAGCTTCTGTTTCAGTTTTTATAACCATTTCTTACTATGTGTCATTAAGTTGTTGTTTTTTAGCATGTGTGTTTGGCAGTGTTATTTTTTAGGATTACTGATGAACTGCTGTCATTTGATTTGTATTATTTGTATTTGTTATTTATTTTAATTTGAGTTAAATTATGTCTGTATAGGTCTTTTATTAAGTTTCAGTTTTATTTAATTTGAGTTATTTTACTACTTCAACAAACTAAATGGAAATTAAATAATATATACAGTATATTGAATTTATAAATGTGTATGTATGTATATATATATATATATATATATATGTATGTGTGTATGGTTGTATATACACATATATGTAGTTGTTTTTTTGGTGTTTGGCTTAGTGTTATGGTAGAATCATTATTATACTCATAGCTTTTGTTCTTTAATATTTTGAATTGTTTTTAGCTTTATTCTTTGTTTTTCATTTAAATGTTAAGTTTAGAAATTTTGTTGTATGCATTTGTCATTTTTATTTAATCTCTTTATTTTTAAAATGTGTACAAGTAGTATTTATAAAGTCTTAGCTTTTAGTTTTGGATCTGTTTTTAGTTGTTTTAACACTACAATTGATTGCTTGTCCTCATTTGTAAGTCGCTTTGGATAAAAGCATCTGCTAAATGACTAAATAAATAAATATGCATTTGCAGTCATTCTGGTTACCACCCAGTTTCATTTCCTTTAGCTATATCATTGTGTAAAACAAATTAAACTTGTTCCTCGTCTGTTGGTTTGCTTTTATTGGTGCTATATTACAGCCTTTTATACACATCCGTTTTAAACTTTAATTGTTGGTTTCCTGTTAAATTGGACATATATTTTGGTACAGTAAAAACTATGAAGCTACAATAATAATTTTGCATTCAAATGTCATTATTCTGTTACTATTTGCAAGTGTAACAATGAGAAAAACATATCAAACGAACAATTTTACAAAAGAGTGAAAATGTAGTATAATTTAGAAAATGTTATATATGTTATATATATATATGCACTGCCTGATTGAACTGTCAGGTACAAGTTTGACAGGATGTGGCAGCAATAATGCTGTATAACATCCAATGGTTTGGCATTTCATGTGTGGTGAAGTATTTAACAAAACATGTCTTTCCTTTTGTCATATTGAGGGTAAAAAACATATATCCTGCCTTTACAGCGGTGTCTAGCTTATTTCCTTTGACTATAGTTTCTGAAATGATGAGGGGACAGGGCTGTGGGACCGGCCTCCCAAGTTTCAACATCAGCTGTGGTACTAACATGAGCCAACAGTGAGCAAGAAAACATAAAAAATGTAAAAAAAAAATTTACCTTTATATAATACATTTCTCTCTCGTTTTAAACATTACTCTAAACCATGTGTGCAATATTTGTGATAATCAAAAAGTGATAGCAGTGGGTAGCATCTAATGAAAAATAAAGAAAATTTTAGACCAAATAAAAGTAAAAAAAAAAAAATGTTTGTACATTTTTTTTTATTATTAAACCTTTTAAACAAAATTCACATCTCATAAAAATGATAACATTATAAAATTAATAATTTAAGGGGGAAAAGTAATATAGTAAAATAGAATTTATTTACAGTATAACACTACACTTAACACTTTAATCTAGTTTATAATACTTGTCAACGTCTGTATTGAGCTTCTAAAGCAAAAAAAAAAAAGTTTACACACTCTTTTTATGTCCTTAGTTCTTAAAACACCACAATGCTTTGGGATTTGGTGTGTTCCAACCTAAACAGCAGTTCTGACTCTCTCTGCACATAGTTCAGGTCACCGAGTCGCTCGAACAGTTCTATATCTCACTGGTGTGTAACCTTTTTGTCATTTCCATCTATTCATTCTGGCCATTCATTGTTCAGTTTAACATGTTAGCTTGTATTTTTGTATTCATTACACCCGCTGCCACGTTGTGGGATCGTGATGCTCTTAACCCTTTTGGTTTGACCAAAGGAAGTGAAACAGCTCCTTGACACCACCCTGACCCATCCAACTATTCCTATTCTTCCTGCTTCCCATAGGTAGGAGGAAACTCACAGGATTTGTTTTTAGAAGAAACTCAGAAACCCAATGGTTTCTAAATATAGTAATGTTTTCTATAACCCATGTCAATAATTTAATATATAGGGGAAAAAAAGAAATTATATATATATATATATATATATATATATAGAGAGAGAGAGAGAGAGAGAGTTTTTTGTGTTATT
>NW_015505192.1:1998763-2024438 GCF_001515645.1 Sinocyclocheilus grahami
AGAGAGAGTTTTTTCAGTTATTACACACAGAATAACAAATCATAATTCTATTTAATATATCTATATAGGCTATTTTTTGTATATATAGAATTTTGTGTGTAAATATACACACACACAAAATTAAGCTTTGCATCACAGGAATAATATACATACATACATACCTACATATATATATATTTATATACATACACTCACATATATATATATATATATATACAGTATATATACATATATATACTTTCAACTACTATTTTTAAATATATATATATATATATATAACATCACTATCAAAGTGGCATTAGCCACAAGCAAACATGAGAACACGTTTTCAATTACACGGAAAAACCTCACAAGCTACTTATGATGAGAGCATTTGTGTCTTTGGTTTGTGGTCCATTGGGAAAATTCATCCAAGCCTACTGCTGGGAAAAGTGGAAAATTTGTGTATGAGTAATCAAGAGTAACGTAATTTCATCCAATGCAAAACATATATACTCTAGCAGCACTCAATTAAATAAATAGCATTCTCTTAAACCCCAAATATTGTATATTTTAAATATACAACTTTAATTCAACTACAGCCCAACCACAACTACAGGATTTTTAAATATTTAAGACAAATAAAAAGTTAGGATGTAAAATGCAGAAAAATCCACACAATTTCGAGGCCACGTTTGCACACCAAATAAGCAAATTTGTGACATTCACTATGTCAGATTTCCCCGCTTACATGCACTTTTTGGCCCCACTGTATGGTATGTGCTTTATTGTGCAATAAAGAAGGCCGGGTGACTTAAAGTACACAGCGATACTGTACACAGCTCCCCTCAACCACCGTCTCATGCCAGAAACCACAACAGTTAGCATGAGCACCTAGACAAGCTTTTATCAGTGCTCAGCAGAGCTTCCGCCACCCAACATCCCCTTTCCTCCGCTCTCCTCTCCTTCTGCAGCCTCAGGCTCCAACCACAAAGGCAGCACTGCTCTCACACACCCATCCCCACACTGGGAAACTGACGGGATACAGAGACACTTCCATGTCCGACACTCATCACAGGCCAGTATGATGATGATCATGTCCATAACTGCCCTTCTGATACGGTGTGAAAAAAGATAAGTGGACACATACTCTGCCGTGACCGCACAGATAAAGATGTGATTGTGAAAGATGTCTGATTATCTTTTTATCTGAAGCACTATTGAGACACAGTTGCTATGCGCAATGATACTGTGGGTGCTGGTTCCTCATTTGGAGACCTTCAGGTATAACGATTGTTTGGTGACAAATATTCTTCTAAACTGAGTTCTGAGAAGATCAGCTCTGTTGAAAATATTTCCACTGTACATTTGACTAGATGAACCATAAAGTCACTGCTATTTGAGGAGTACTTATCATTTATTATATTATTAGTTAATCCAGAACTAATAATAATTTAGTAACGGATTCATAATAAATCAACTGCTGAGCACTGTAGGCCATATGAATGTAATAAAGAAAAAATGACTTACAGCAAGTACAACAAGCTCTAAACGGCTGCAACTATAAACACAAAGATCTACTATAAACACACCCATATGAAATACTTCACATACAGAAAGGCAAAGACAAAAAAGGGTTTTTCAAGAATAAAAACAACAAAAGTTTAATACAGCTTTCATTTTTTTATACATTCGAATGTATCTTGTTTAATTAATTCATAATTTTTTTTCCTGAGCAAAAAAATAATGACTGTCATTCATTTTTATTATGATTTACAGAACAAAATTTCAGTCAGTGTAACAATAGTTTGTACACCAGAAAATCTTGTCAGGAGTATTTAGAACAAGAATCTTTAGATGACATCAAAAGACTCTATTCAAGGATCACAGTGCAGCCCCTAAAAACTAATTCATTCTCATTTTAAATCTTTACCAATCTTTGCCACTATCCTTCAAATCACTGTCAGCAAGAAGTTTTTAATCATTTAAAATATAATAAAATTGAGTATGATCACTTGTTCATTTCTATATACGCTTATTCTGCTGGTCAGAATAAATATGTTGTTTAATTTTTACATGATGTATTTTAAATTATTTTAAGTTATTATCTATCTATCTATCTATCTATCTATCTATCTACATACATACATACATACATATATACATTTGTGAATTTGTATTTGAATTTATAATGCAAACCAACTTTTGAACTAATATATACAGTATATCTATATATATATACTGTATATGTTTTTTTATACACATTAAAATCAGTAATTTCGCAAAATATTATTTCAATTTAAAATAACTTTTTTATTTTAACACATTTTAATATGAAATGTATTCTTGTAATGGCAAAGCTGAATTTTCAGCAGTCATTACTTCAGTCACATGATCCTTCAGAAATCATTCTAATGAAAACTCGAAGACCTTTATAGTTTTTTTTTCAAGATTCTTTGATGAATAATAAACAAGGATTGTAAAAACAGCACTTGTCATTACTTGTCACTTTTATTCGATTTAATGCTAAGTATTAATTTCTTTTTAAAATGAAAAAAAAAAAAGTTAATTGGCCAAACATTTATACAGTAGTTTATATAGCAAATGAGGAACATAATAATACAAAAGATATGAATAAAAACTGAACAAATAATTATTGTTCTGTGAACAGCATTGTGAAGTTATGATTCTCATATACGCTGGGTGAC
This sequence comes from Sinocyclocheilus grahami, assembly GCF_001515645.1. Classification (NCBI taxonomy): domain Eukaryota; kingdom Metazoa; phylum Chordata; class Actinopteri; order Cypriniformes; family Cyprinidae; genus Sinocyclocheilus; species Sinocyclocheilus grahami. The sequence continues at coordinate 2,001,451 of NW_015505192.1, forward strand.
ATTAAAAACATACCTGAAAAAAAGTACACTAAGAAAACACATACTGTATCCTCTTTGATATAACACGAGGTAATTTCGAAATGCTCTTCGTGGTAAAATTGTGAAAACCCAGTGTTTCATTGTGAAACTCACTGGTGAGCCACCTTACTGAAGCATACATTATAAAGAAAATATTTATGCAGAACACTTTGTCCTTTTTGCTTCGGGACTCATTTTGGACACAGAATTAAATGTAGCCAACATGCTCAGCATAGTATTGTGAGTTTTACTTACAAATTAGCCCACCACAGATCTCTAGATTAAACCATTTCTGATGTGAGTGTAGTTGCTGTGAACTGTGCGCAGGGAAAACCCCTGTTAGGATTAGTTTTCACAGTGGTGCTTCCCAGAAAAAGTGACCAGTGTAATTATGATGCCCAGTTGTAGGAGGATCTCTTAAATTATCACAGAGAAAAACAGGACAGGCTGGAAGCATATGCAATTTTGAGGAGGACTTGTGTCATTGAGGCCAGTGTGTCATTCACGGAGGGCAAACAGATTCCAAACCCAATCAGTTCAGAATCAGGATCCGAATCACTCATTATCTTTGACTAAGCGTCTGCTCATGAGAGCCTGAGGTTTACTTCAGGTTAGAACTACTGCTCAGCTTTTTTTCCATAGCTGAAAGCATGATGAAGTCACTGTACCCAGGTAGAGTGTTGACTTTATAGTGAATCACCTTTAGTAAAGCTCCTTTGACACACTATGTAAATGGGAGTCATTTTTGTTTTTAAATTCTAAAATATTGTTTTAAGCCTTTTATATGACGCATCTTCCTTTAAACTTACTCAAAATGTAACACATAGGTAGTTTCACATAACGATACTAATGAAACATATGAATATATATATATATATATATATATATATATATATATACACAGTATATATGTATATATATATATATATATATTAACATAGATTGTACTCCATTTTATACATTTGGCTTTTCTTAACATCTGTATCTTTGTTAGATTACATTTCAAGTGAACAGGCCTAATAAGTAGTCAATAATCAGATGAATGCAGACGAAAATAGGCTCAAATGTTGAAGAGGTGTCAGGAGAAAAAAACAATATGTTCTTATTAGAAGACAGAATATTTTATAGATACAATTCAGACAAAATGCTGGATGTCAATAGCAAAGCTTAAGGAACAGAGTTGACCATACAAGAAAAATCACTAAATGAGTTTTCAGTGTTCGTGATTGTTTATTTTTCCGCCAGTCATCTGCTAAATGCATGTGTTTTTTTCTACCCTGTAATACTACAACATGTGTAGTTAACTAAATGTGCTCAGAGTCTATTTATCTCTCTTTTATTTTATATTTATACTTTAGCCTAGGCCTATATGTCATATTGCATGTTTTTACCCCACACCTGCCAATGTTTAATAAATAAAAATTGCTATGGTTCACCAGGTTGTGTGGTCAGACACATAAACTTTCAAGCATCAACATCAGTATTGCTTCAATATAGGCTAAGTTATTAAATATCAGATATTTTTGATTCTGCACTAGTGTAGGAGAATTGTTTCTTTAAAGGGCTCATATGATGCTGCTAAAAAGAACATTATTTTGTGTATTCGGTGTAATGAAATGTGTTTATGCGGTTTAAGGTTAAAAAAACATTATTTTCCACATACTGTACATTATTGTTTCTCTTCTATGCCCCGCCTTTCTGAAATGCGTCGATTTTTACAAAGCTCATCGGTCTGAAAAAGCGAGGTGTGCTGTGATTGGTTGAAGGCCAAACAAAGTAGTTTCGCTTTCACCACGAAGCACACAGCGTCACACACGGCGGCCTTGAGTGAGAGGAGGCCGGTGGGCTTGAGAACGGCGCGGCCGGCAGATTCGACGACGTTATGCAAATCTTCCCACATAGTGAGGTAGATATGGAGGGGCGTGTTAGAACGAGCTGTTTCAGGTAGGCGTGGTTGACTCTTAACTTTTATAAAGAATATCTCTTTGGAGTTGAGACTTTAGTCTTTGCAACTTTACAGATCTTCTTTATGCACCAAGAGCTTGTAACACTCCAAAGAGAAAGGAAAACTTGAAATCGCATCATATGACCCCTTTAATTATTCTTTATTCATTTTTTTTAATTAGTACATTTACCCTCAAAGTCTTTGAGCCTGTTTGCATTAGTTTACTGGTTTAAAGTGATTAAATATGCTTGATAAAATACAACTATTTAAATATAACATTAAATACATATTGCATGATGTTTGTGAGGATATTTACAAACATTTATTTGGCTCTCATAAGTAGCTAAACCCCTACTGACACACACACACAAATTTTACACAACTGAATACGATTTTCTGTTTTACAGATCGTATTGCAATGCTCACGTCATTATTTAAAAAAAATGTTCCTCGATGTTTTAAACTTTTCTGTTATTATTACTACTAATAACTGATGTGGGGCATGTTGGCCAATTCAAAATATTATTTTATTATTGTTATTATTATTATTATTAATTTCCCCCAATATTTTCCGCAATCTTTAATGACGTCGAAAAGTACTTCCGCTTAGTTTTGCCCTTTTACCTCATGTCGTAAGCGGAAGTACACATTCGCAGAAATTCAATACACGGAGCTTGAGTGAGCGACATTTGTACAGTACAAGATGGATACGCTAATATTGGTAAAATTATTTTATCTTTATGCGTCCAATATATGCATTTAAAGTGTAAACCATCCGCTATCAGTTAACTTAAACCCGCTCTGTTTCCTCTTCAAATAGCGTTTCTGCTAACTTACATCCGCTAAATTATGAATCAGTTATCGATCTTACGAGTGTTAAAACGAGTAATAAAAGATATTTATTATCCTGCAGATTAGTATACTGTTGCAGGAAAATATATAAAAATATTGAGTTCACAGTTTGAGCAGTTGCTGATGGACAGCTCTATGCCTGTCTGCTCAACCTTTGCCCTGAAGTTCACTGATGATTCATATCTGTGTGTGTTGTGACAGGAACCCTCTCTGTACACTGTAAAAGCTGTTCTGATCATGGACAATGATGGAGAGAGACTGTATGCTAAGGTGAGATCTTCACAGGAACATCAGGGTCATGATCAGGTTTGAGCTGATATACAGGGAGATTTCATTTAACCCTGTAAAGCCTGGCATATGAAATCATAGTCAGAAAACTTCATTTAACCTTAATAAAAGACTAAATAAAGGAAACAAAAATAAAGTTTACAATTGTGTTTTGTGTTATATTTGATATATCAGGCTTTTACGGCTCATATAATATCTGATATAGTGAGAATAAGGAGCTCACACTTAAAGAAAAACTATTTTTGGAGTAAAAAAAATTTACTCAGCAGCCCAAACTGAGTAAATCTTGAAAATCAATGAGATTTTTATAACAGTATAGCAGGCTACTTGCTTAAAAATGCATATGAGTAATTTGAGTATGAGTTGTTACTCTATATTTCCTAATAATATGTCCTAGTAAGATATTTATGCTTAGTTTTGTGATCAAAGCTCTGTAGTTTTAATTGTGGGGGAAAAACATATAATGCAGTGTAATTCGATGATGATTGAGAGATGAACAAATAAACATTTATCAAAATCTTTATGTCTCATATCTGATATTCACATTTTAACATGATTTTTTCAAAGATCCTGTATGTATAATCAAGTAAACCTAAGTGGCTTCAGTCCAGTAAATGTTCATCTTGACATATTACTAACACAGGGTTCCCACACCTTGTTTAAAGGGGTCATATGATGCTTTTTTAAAGATCATTATTTTGTGTATTTGGTGTAACAGAATATGTTGACATGCTTTAATGTTCAAAAAACACATTATTTTTCAAATACTGTACATTATTGTAGGTCCTCTGTGCCCCGCCTCTCTCAAACGCTTCGTTTTCTACAAAGTTCCTCCTTCCGACAAGCGCAGTCTGCTCTGATTGGCCAGCTGACCCAGTGCATTGTGATTGGCCGAACACCGCAAGCACTCGTCGGAAATGTAACGCCCCTTACCATAATCGTGAGCTTCATCTTTCAAAATAAATGTAAAGACAGTAAATAATGTCATTAGTTTTACCATCAGTTCAAGCCTGAAAGGGGAACAGAGTCGCGTGACACACAGTGATGAAGCAGTACACAAGCAGCGGTTAAGACAGCTGACTCTACTGTGATGTGATTCAAGGACCTTTCAAGGATTTTCCAGGTCCAATACCCTCAAATTCAAGGACTTAATGTGGAGACACATTTCAAGTGAGAGCAAGGTTACATCGTGTTATCTTATAAGATACATTGTTACAGTTTTCATGTGTCAAACACAACTATGCAAAAAGCTTTTTTTTTTTGCATTTATTTTTGGCCGTATGACAGAGATCTGATATTCTATTTGTCATATTTCCGTTTCGCATAAAACTGAAGAATATTCAGTACATCCTATACTGATATTTCTATATAAATGATCTGATATTAACTTTGGAATGGATTTTTTTTTAAAGAGCTTAGGCTCATGTAATCAGAAGTTTTAAGATATATGAATATGCTTTTAAGTTTTTTTTTCTCATGGGTTTACATTATCTTAACAAGCAAAGCAATTCAACATTAATTTCACGGTGTGTCTGAAACGTTGAGGTACTATCATAGTAGTCATGGCCACGTACAACACAAAGTACCTCACGCAGGAAACCCTTAACGTTACGCGTAATAAAGCAATAAGCCCCAAGAAGCCGTGGTTCTGTTCCTCAGAAACAGTTGTGGTTCCAACAAAGTGCCGAGCAACACACAGAAGTAAACAAAAGGTGTAATGTTACTTTGTAGAGTAATTTACAACAGCTTCGAACGCGGCTCAACCAATCAGAATCAAGGACCGGAACTATCCGTTTTATAAACGCACGTAACTAACGTACATCAAGCAAGCTAGTATGCATAGGCCAAATAACACATTAACGGACCAGAGGGAATAATATGGATTTTTTTCACCTGTATCAATGTATGTTTATTTTCAAAAACGTTCCAGGGCCTTGAATTTTTTATATTTTTTTTCCAGATTCACAAACTTTCAAGACACATTTCAAGTGAGAGCAAGGTTACATCGTGTTATCTTATAAGATACATTGTTACAGTTTTCATGTGTCAAACACAACTATGCAAAAAGCTTTTTTTTTTTGCATTTATTTTTGGCCGTATGACAGAGATCTGATATTCTATTTGTCATATTTCCGTTTCGCATAAAACTGAAGAATATTCAGTACATCCTATACTGATATTTCTATATAAATGATCTGATATTAACTTTGGAATGGATTTTTTTTTAAAGAGCTTAGGCTCATGTAATCAGAAGTTTTAAGATATATGAATATGCTTTTAAGTTTTTTTTCTCATGGGTTTACATTATCCTAACAAGCAAAGCAATTCAACATTAATTTCACGGTGTGTCTGAAACGTTGAGGTACTATCATAGTAGTCATGGCCACGTACAACACAAAGTACCTCACGCAGGAAACCCTTAACGTTACGCGTAATAAAGCAATAAGCCCCAAGAAGCCGTGGTTCTGTTCCTCAGAAACAGTTGTGGTTCCAACAAAGTGCCGAGCAACACACAGAAGTAAACAAAAGGTGTAATGTTACTTTGTAGAGTAATTTACAACAGCTTCGAACGCGGCTCAACCAATCAGAATCAAGGACCGGAACTATCCGTTTTATAAACGCACGTAACTAACGTACATCAAGCAAGCTAGTATGCATAGGCCAAATAACACATTAACGGACCAGAGGGAATAATATGGATTTTTTTCACCTGTATCAATGTATGTTTATTTTCAAAAAGCCCCAAGAAGCCGTGGTTTACAGTAAATTTATAACAGCTAAGGGGTGTTGTTAGGTACGACGTGAAGCGGAGTTATAATATATACCCCCTTAGCTGTTATAAATTCACTGTAAACCATGGCTTCACGGGGCTTATTGCTTTTATAAAACGGTTATTCCATATATGTAGTAAGGTTTCATAAAATAAAACGGAGCAAATAACGTGTAATGATATTAATAAAAACATTATTCTTTCGCCAAACAATGTAGTTCCTCAGAAACAGTTGTGGTTCCAACAAAGTGCCGAGCAACACACAGAAGTAAACAAAAGGTGTAATGTTACTTTGTAGAGTAATTTACAACAGCTTCGAACGCGGCTCAACCAATCAGAATCAAGGACCGGAACTATCCGTTTTATAAACGCACGTAACTAACGTACATCAAGCAAGCTAGTATGCATAGGCCAAATAACACATTAACGGACCAGAGGGAATAATATGGATTTTTTTCACCTGTATCAATGTATGTTTATTTTCAAAAACGTTCCAGGGCCTTGAATTTTTTATATTTTTTTTCCAGATTCACAAACTTTCAAGGAATTCAAGGACCCTGCTAACATTATCCACCTTATTTTTCCCATGCGAGCAGGCGTGGCCATTTGTAAATTTTATTTGCGAGGCTTTCAGCTATTTTTATGGCTGTACAACAGTTTTGATGCTTGATGTTGGAAACTGGTGTGTCTTACCATATTATTTTATTATTTATGTATTATCTTAATTATGGTTTGTAGTGCAAACAGTTTTACTATTTGCTGCACTGCTATTCTTCTCGCTATTTCCCTACAGTGGCAAATCAACCGGAAATCTCGCACATTTACAGAAAATGGCTTACTTCTGCGTTGAAAAATAAGGTGGATAGAAGTCATTCCTATGTTTACTTTATAAAAAAAAATCACAGCCAAAAGACACTTGTAGCACAACCTGAAGGGGGGGCATTTTTAGAGTTATACTAAAAGGCCTTTTACTTGTTAAAAAAGTATAAACTGTCAATCAGACAGAAGGTGTGTGGTAGAACAGGTTTTTAGGAAAGTTTTGGTCATGTTAATAATTTAGAAGCCTTAGAAATGCATGTATTAAATATGATGCAGCAGGTTTTATAGGATTAAACCTGAAAGTAAACATAGGTTTAGGATTTGCGGTCGTTTACTCACCTTGAGAACCCATATAACATGGTTTTTAACCGTGCAGTCTATAATTTTCACACTCACACCCTTGGAAACATAACAACTGGCTTTTTGTTTGCATAAGGTGTATGGATGAGTTTTTATTAGCTCTTTATTTGTCATCGTCTTCCACTTCAGAAATCTAGACCTGTTACTGTGTTATAAGCTTTATATATTAGTTTGTGACTGTGTTGTTGTGTTCACGTTTCAGTATTACGATGACACGTATCCCACAGTGAAAGAGCAGAAAGCCTTTGAGAAGAACATCTTTAACAAGACACACAGAACAGACAGTAAGTGATTCTGTTGTGTTCTCTAACATAAAGTCACGTGGACTCATCCTTCCTCTCTTTGACACAGGTGAAATAGCACTGCTGGAGGGTCTAACGGTTGTGTACAAGAGCAATATTGATTTATATTTCTATGTCATCGGCAGCTCCCATGAAAATGAGGTAATGGTTTATACTTCGTCCAGTATGGTGTCTTTACATCATAACCATGCAAATCTCATAAGTGTTGTTGTCTTTTCTCCCACAGTTGATGCTTATGTCCGTGTTGAATTGTCTCTTTGATTCCCTGAGCCAAATGTTGAGGTAGGAAAGATTGTAAAAGACTGGTCTCTCTCAGCTACCAAACTAACAACAGTTTGATCTTGATTGTTTTCTTCTTTTTTAGGAAAAATGTGGAAAAGAGAGCCCTGCTTGAAAATATGGAGGGTCTTTTCCTGGCCGTTGATGAGATTGTTGATGGAGGGTAAGTCATAATGAATGTATTCAAATGTAATACATTTGTGAACAAGTAAACAATTTTGTTACACGGAGATCGTTGATGTTGCTGTTTATAGACTAAAATTCAAAAGTTCAATAAGACTCTTGACAAGATTTTATGTTTTTGAACATAATCCTGATCCTTCAGAAATCATTCTAATATGCTGATTTGCTGCTCAAGAAACATGTCTTATTATTATCGATGTTGAAAACCGTTGTGCTGCTTAATATTTCTGTGGAAACCGTGATGCATTGTTTTTCAGGATTGTTTGATGAATAGAAAGTTCAAAAGAACAGCATTTATTCAAAATATAAATCTTTTCTAACAATATAAATCTTTGCTATCACTTCTTAACAATTTAACACATCCTTGCTGAATAAAAGTTTTAATTTCTTTAAAAAAAAAAGAATACAAATGTACTGACCCCACACTTTTGAACGGTAGTGTATATTGTTAGAACAGATTTCTATTTTAAATAAATGCTCTTCTTTTTTAACTTTTTATTCATCAAAGAATCCTGAAAAAAAGTATCACAGGTTCCAAAAAAATATTAAGCAGCACAACAGTTTCCAGCACTGATAATAAATCAGCATATTATACTGATTTCTGAAGATCATGTGACTCTGAAGACTGGAGTAATGATGCTGAAAATTCAGCTTTGCATCACAGGAATAAATTAGATTTTAATGTATATTAAAATAGAAAAATGTTATTTTACATCATAATAATATTTCACAATATTAAATTTTTTCCCTGTATTTTTGATCAAATAAATGCAGCCTTGATGAGCATCAGAAACTCCTGTAAAAAACATAAAAAATCATTCTGATCCCAAACTTTTGACCGGTAGTGTATATATAATATATATATTATTATTATTATTATTATATTGGACATCAGCAGGCCCACAGACATACATTCTCGTCATTCATAAAATACTATAAATCGACTGCTCCTTTCACTCATGTATTGAATATTCTGGCTGTTTTGTTAATGCTTTCAGCTACCAATAAGACTGTAGCATGGCATGGCGCTAGCAACACCCAGATCATGGCTTCGATTTCCAGGGAATGAATGTACTAATAATATAAATACCTTAAATGCAGCGCAAGTCGCTTTGGATAAAAGCATCTGCCAAATTCCACGGATTCTTGCCAAAAATGATTGCAGAAAAGTCTATAGATTCCTTCTGGGCCTAGACATCGGTCATTAAAAACCCACTGTGACCACATAAGTTTGTTATTTCCTGATCCTCTTCCTCCCTTTTGTCCACATCCTTTCTCTGCATTTTCTCTATCAAGTCAAACTCACAAAAAGGCCAAAAAAGCCTTTGCTAAAACAGAAAAGTGTCTAAAAATCACATTGCATTGGTTGCACAACTGATCACACATTAATTGTCTGTTTTACAGTGTGATCCTGGAGAGCGATCCACAGCAGGTGGTTCACCGTGTCGCTCTGAGGGTATCTACTTCCTGTTCTCCTCTATTGACTTTCATTATGCTGTTGTAAATGTTAATCTGCTTAGTATTTCTTGGCTCTGCTTCATCTCATGCTCTGACGCCACTGATGAGCATTATGGTCCTGCTAGGCAGCTATTAAGTTTGATTTCCAATAATCTTGCATGTATGAGACAGGAAGCAAGCCAGCAGTCCTAAAGTCCTCGGCACCCTCTCTCATGTCGTTTCAGGGCGATGACGTGCCTCTAACGGAACAGACAGTCACTCAGGTGAGAGCAGTCGACACACTTCCTTCAGCGACACCTGTCGCCATCACGGCTCTTATGTTTTATAGTGGCTCTGAGATTTACCCATGATTCATTTAGAAAATGAGTCCGTGGTGATCTGGTTTCACAGCTCCCACATTAAGAACGTTTCATCACGCTTTCCGGGTTCCCGTGTGTGTCTGCCGCATGTAAACATGATGGCTAATTATTGGCGGCTGTCTGCCAGCGATGGCTCCCCGTGGCTGCCGTACTCGTGAGTGCGGACTGATTAATGTTCTCATTTAAGAGGCCCGGCGACAGGCTGCCTGTATGGCTTTCGTGTCTGTGATTAATGGCTGTCTCCCCGTCTTCCCTGCTATACGGTTCTACTTTGCCTCGCCTCATGCAAATTAAGATGATGAATTAATTCCTGGATGTTTTGCTGCACCTGCATTAATCGATTACAGGGTTCCCCTCAATGTTAGCACCTTCATATGATGGGTTTGAGTTTGGCTTTTTCACTTCTGTAGTTTCTCATTTTAGATACACTAGCGTTGAAAAGTTTGTCAGTAAGATTTTTTTTAAAGAAAGAAAGAATTTAATACTTGCATTAAAGGGTGCATTAAATTGATCAAAAGTGACAGGAAGGGCATTTATAATGTTACAAAATATTTCTATTTTAAATAAATGCTGTTCTTTTGAACTTTCTATAGATCAAAGAAAATAACTGAAAGAAATCATCAGTAAAAAGCCAAAGTTTTCACAAAATGATGATGATGAAGACTGGAGTAATGATGCTGAAAATTCAGCTTTGCATCACAGGAATAAATGACATTAAAGCAGTTGTTTTAATTAATTAAAATAAAAAAATACTTTTTTTATCGAATAAATGCAGCTTTGGTTAGCATGAGAGATGTATTTTTTAAAAACATAAAAAAATCTTACCGCCCCCAAACATTTGAACAAACCCCCGCCCCCCTTTTGTTTTGTTTTAGTATTTTGAAAAATAAGGGAAAAAATGCAAGTAATTTCACCCATAGTTTGAGGTTTTTAGACCACACTGTATCTTAAATGTGCTAATAGTTTGCCTTGTTCTCTGCATTTTTAAAACCATAAACCAGAATCCTGATGGATGCATGTCTTTTAAGATAAATTATGGCATTAATGAGTCAAGAACACAAACACGTTAAAATTCAATTACCTGTTGTAGCTTTGGAGACAAGTGAGGTTTTTTTGGGAGTGGTTTGGTCTATCCGTCTTCATTGAGTGATTGGATTTACTGAAGAGGAACACAAAGCACTTCAAATAAATGATTCTGAGGCTGGCAATTCATTCTAATTAAATTTGACTAATTATTTGGCATTTAAAACATCAGGTTATAATAAATTGGCAGAACCCACTTTCATATATTCGTTTTTAAGATCCTAATGGCACCTCAAATTAATTATAACAACTATTATAAGTGGATTTAAAGAAGCACCCAGTGATGTTTTTTCCATTTAATGTTTGACATCTAAAAACTTAATAGTACGAATGACACGAGATTCCAATTCTATTCTACTTTTCTCCCTTTATCTCACATTATTATAGTTTCAAATGAAATTTGGTACTAATATAATGTACTAATATTGCAGGTAAATGTCTTGGTTCTGACTTTACTGGATGGTTTTGTTTTTTCTAGGTGCTACAGTCAGCTAAGGAGCAGATCAAATGGTCACTACTCCGATAGGACACTTTTGATCCCGTTCTTGAACTGAGACGAGGAGAACAAATACAATTTGACCACTTTTCATCACTACTGTCCTCTATCTGCCCTTTTTTCCATGAGTGTTTTCTTGACTGTTAAAATGCACATCCATTAAAAATGACTTCTAGTGTTTCTCTCACTCGAAGATAAGACCAAGAACATGAGAATTTCAAAAGAATGTCAAGGCAAAAGGAGGAAGCTGGAATATTGTCTTGGCGGGACTTTTTTTTTTTTAGGGAAAAGTACCGGGGTGTTTTTTTTTTTTATTCCATTCCAGTAAGCGCTTGAATATATGGCTGGTTTTGTGAATGATATCACTGTTGTACTGTGAGATTTTCATTACGATTCATGTACATTCCAGTGGTTGATCTTGTTCTCTGTTCTTTCCTCTGACTCTTGTTTTGATTGAAGTAAAGAAACAGTTTCATCCTAGTTCTGCTGCGGCGTGTTTACCTCTTTTCGGATACTCTTTGGTTTGCAGAGCGGCAGTGACGTTTCCTTTTCCAATATTTTGAGGTCACTTTGTTTACTGTTTTGTTTAAGTCAATAATCACTATTACTACTGCTCACACGTAGAATTATATATAGAGCATATGTATATATATATATATATATATATATACACACACACATACATACATACATATATATATATATATTAAAAAGATTATAATAATGTATATACATGTGTGAAAGTATAAATTGAATAAATGTATTTATATGGTCAGACAAGATATGTTTTTTGTGTCTACATCAAATTACAAAAGTGATTTCATGTTACATAAAAAGCATATTAAATGCAAGTAAATGTCTGCTTTAATGTTTCAAATAACATTTTTAAAAATAAAATGTCAAAACATGGGTGAAATAATGTTCTATCTTAATTCAGCGTAACATATTTATGTGCAAATGAAACTACATACTTATTCTGACCTGTACTTATTAAAATATAAGAATAAGTGATCATAAATTTTATTATATTTCAAATGATTAAAAACTTATTGCAGACAAATGGGTAAAACCTAGTGGTTTGAAGGATAGTGGCAAAGTTAAAATTACAATTAATTCGTTTTTGGGGTTGCACTGTGATTTTTTTTAAATCAATGTTTTTTTGGTATATGAACTATTGTTAAACTGAATGACATTTTAGTGGGTGTCTTCTGTAAATTATGGTAAAAATGTATAATAGTAATTTTAGCTGGACATATAATGTATGAAAAAAAATTAATCTATATTAAACTTTTATTGTTTTGATTATAGGAAACCCCTCATCTTATTGATTAAATATATTTATCAAAAAGAATATAATTATATATATGAATTCCAATTGTTCCCTGTTTTCCTTCCTATTCTATCAGTGACTCAAAGTCAATCCAAGAGCGCCCTCTTCTGGTTTTGAATGAGACACAGACCTGAGGCTGAACTGCACTTAGCATTTACTACACTGGTTTGACTTTGTTTTTGTTGCCGTTATGCTTCTCAGGCACATTTTACTCCATTATGCATGTAAAATTACAAGTGTTTTAATACATCCACAACTGTGAGGTTAATTAGTATTTTTTCCTCTAAATTAATTGCCAATTTTGATTTGGTTGTAAATAACATGCAGCATATGGTACAATTTTAAGAGGCCCTAAAACAGGCTGTTATTTAAAAACCCAGAATAGCTGTTTTGTCCGCAAGCCCTTTTACTCTGCATGAGGAAAGTGTTATATTCCACTAAATATTCTGGAATAAAAATTGGTTGTTGCTAAACACCCATAATTAACAAGTGTGTGTGTGTGTGTGTGTGCATGTTTTTGTGACAAATGAGGACATAAATCTGTATAATGACAAAGGTATGACATAGGTATTACAAGGAGAAGGTGACTTTTCAGGACATTACCCCATGTCCCCACTTTTCAAAACGCTTATAAATCACACAGAATGGAGTGTATTGAAAATCTAAAAATGCAGAAAGTTTCCTGTGAGGGGTAGGTTTAGGGGTAGGATTGGTGTAGGGCAATAGAATATACGAACTGTACAGTATAAAAACCATTACGCCTATGGGATGTCCCCACTTTTCACAAAAACAAACCTGTGTGTGTGTGTGTGTGTCAAAATGCTGCAAGGAGGTTTGGCAGCTTCGCATACCTGCTTTTTCTCTGATGGATTCCTCCCCTGTCTCTCATCTTAATGCAAATGAAAGGTTCCCCCTGGAGAAATGGTTGTAAAAATAGTAGTATATCACATACATGTCTCAGAATCATACCTAGGACACAGTTATCGCACTGGGGGCGGAGACGAGACATCTGCAGTCTCAGGGGTCACCGTGATCAATGCTTTGAACGAGTTCACTAAGATTTTATCAGGCTACATGCAAAGAGCCGATGCAATGACTGTGTCTGAAACCGAAGGAGCTGCGCACTCAGTCGATGACTTAGAGAGCATATTTGTATTTTCTACCAGTTACCGTATTCGGCACCATAATGGCTTGTCTAATGATCTACAGCAAATTAAAGAGAGCTTTAGACATAACCAGACATAAAGCAAATATTTGGAATGACTGACTTTATTTCTTTCTGTTCCATCAGACGCCATTTTTATTCTTTCCACCAACCACCAAACCATCTAGAGCAAATGTATTATTGCCAAGTAAATATTTAATGACTTCAATGCCTGTTTCACTGTAGAAATGGAATCTTAAGTTGAAAAAAAGACATTCATAATAAATTAGTTTACTTCTTTAAAACTGTAATATTTTAGTATTACTAATATACTAGTTTTTTATTACAATTTTAAATTAGATTTTATATTTATATTTTCTGTTTTCATATTAATTTTAGTTATTTGGTTATGTGTTTTTGCCATTTTAATTAATTTTTGTTTTGTTTTTAAAAATGTGTATATAATTTTTATTAGGTTTTAGCTTTTAGTTTCCGAATTTTAGTTATTTTAGTACTTCAACTAAACAAAAACAAGAAATGTTGTGTTGGCAACCAGCTAAAAATAAGTTGTTTTATTTAATTATTTTTTACATTTTATTTTATTTCAGGTGATGTGTATTTTATTTCAAGTGATGAAAATGTTTTATTTTTTATGGTTTTAGATATGGTTTTTAGTTAACGATAATAATAATCTTGCTTTAAACTGCTACATTAGACACCAATTCTATTCTTTCCAGCAAACAATAAAACACACAAGTTTGATGAAGAAATTCAAATGAGGTTAAGAAATGATCAAGCAAATACATAATTACTAATATTTTGTGATAGAAATGGAATCAAATTCTGACAAAAATTTAAATTTAAAATAAATGAATGAGCGAATAAATTCACTTTCAAGCACTATATCAGATGCCATTTTTAAGGTTTTAAATCTTATGATTCTAAATCAAATAAAAATGTTTGTAATACTTTTTTCATCAGGATGTTTCTGTTGAAAAGTCACATTTGAATGGTTTTACTGTATGCTTATCCCTCACAGCCTTGTTTTCATTCACAAAAAAACAAAACAAAATATGGCTTCTATCCTGACTAAGACCCATTCTCCTGATTTGTGTACGACTGCAGAAGCTGGAATGGAAGCTGATCTTCAGCAGCTTTGACTTAAGGTTACAAAAGTTCACCGTCATGTGGGATATTCAGTTGTAATGAGAGACAGGTTTAGGCCAGTCTGGTTCCATAACAAACAGCTGCAGACGGAGAACTTCCTTGGCACTGGTTCAGCACACCTCCTCAACCTTCTATCCCTCTCTGTCTTCCTCTTTAATAATGCTTTGGCATCCATATGAAAGTAGTTGGGAAAGTTTTCATTGTCTCGGCTGATATGCTTTTTTTGAGGAATGAAACATGACGTTGGCCCCTGAGCGCCCCACCCTCCCAGAGGGAGTTCCCTAACCCCGTCTCCAAAAGGCTTGTGGATGCTGGTGTCTTATCTCCAAAGCATGAGAGCCTTCAGCTCCAAATTGAGTTAAGTAGCTCTTTCATTATAAGGTCATTCATTATGATTCATTAGCGGATGGGTAAGAGTCACAGATAAAACCACAACGTCTTGCTCATCTGTGTGTTATGAAGTGTACAACATTCTCCCATTGAATAAAGCAAAGTGCTGTGGGACAGTAGAATAAGGTTTTAAAGATATTAACACCCGCAATAAAAGAAAAAAAGTCATCAAGGGTCGGTGGGTCACGCCGACACAGTTGGGAGCTGCATGTGTTTGATTCACTAAAAATACGGAGTTCATAAGAGTCATTCTTTCCGGAATTTGACTACAGTGGTTGCGCTGTACGTTTTTGATTCACCAAAACAACCGTATCATGAGATACAATCACTCAGGAATCAGACTACACTGACTGTGCTGGTGCGCTGTATGTTTTTGATTCATTAAAAGAACAAACTCAAAAGAGTCAATTGATCAGGAATTGGACAACGCTGGTCATGCTCTGTTTTTGATTCGCTAAAAAGAACGGGCACATATAAGTCATTCTTTCGGAGCTGCACAACACTGGTTTCATTGAATGTTTTTGATTCACTAAAAGAACCGGCTCATTAGAGTTATTCTTTTGGTGTCGGGCTACACTGGTCATGCTGAATGTTTTTTGATTCACAAATAAAGAGCCGGCACATAAGAGTCATTCATTCACAATTGGAAATCAGACTAAACTGGTCACGGTGGGTTTTTGTGCTGTAGATTCAGTAACATTTTTAAATGAACCTGTCAGGGTTTTTGTACATTATTTTGTCTGCATCTGCAGAAAAACGAATGCGCGAGAAACGCTGACAGAACTGAACATCAATTTTTATGTTATTTGCAAAAACAAAACAAACAAACAAAAATAAACTATACATTTCAGTTCAGAAGCATGATGTTTATTTGCCAGCATCTATTAGTCAAGCCAACCAACCGAAATCATCCCAAACAGCCGGACATCGGTTCACCCAATTGGGGTGGTATTATACACACCTCAGAAATGATTTGACCACCCAAGTGTGCTGGTGCGCTGTATGTTTTTGATTCATTAAAAGAACAAACTCAAAAGAGTCAATTGATCAGGAATTGGACAACGCTGGTCATGCTCTGTTTTTGATTCGCTAAAAAGAACGGGCACATATAAGTCATTCTTTCGGAGCGGCACAACACTGGTTTCATTGAATGTTTTTGATTCACTAAAAGAACCGGCTCATTAGAGTTATTCTTTTGGTGTCGGGCTATACTGGTCATGCTGAATGTTTTTTGATTCACAAATAAAGAGCCGGCACATAAGAGTCATTCATTCACAATTGGAAATCAGACTAAACTGGTCACGGTGGGTTTTTGTGCTGTAGATTCAGTAACATTTTTAAATGAACCTGTCAGGGTTTTTGTACATTATTTTGTCTGCATCTGCAGAAAAACGAATGCGCGAGAAACGCTGACAGAACTGAATATCAATTTTTATGTTATTTGCAAAAACAAAACAAACAAACAAAAATAAACTATACATTTCAGTTCAGAAGCATGATGTTTATTTGCCAGCATCTATTAGTCAAGCCAACCAACCGAAATCATCCCAAACAGCCGGGCATCGGTTCACCCAATTGGGGTGGTATTATACACACCTCAGAAATGATTTGACCACCCAAGCCACACTTAAAAATACATTGGTGTCTTTGCATTATATTTTTTAATACATGCTAGGACACCTGTTTGAACAGGAAACTTCATACAACCAATAAAATACACCAACTGGATTACATTAGTTTATAGCTGCCACATGTAATTTTCATTATTATTATTTCATCTATTCTATGAAATTCAGGCATAAAATTCAGTCTGTTTAAAGTTTCAAAAGAGTCTAAATACTCTTTGAGGCCACTGTGTGATTATCTGGCCGATGAGAGGCCTGTTTGAAAAAGTATTTAATTTTAGTGCAGAAACTACATGTACCTTGACCATATGCTAATACACCTGAAAAAAGTGCATTGCCCTCAGGAACAATATGTTCCCTCGGATTATGACCTGAAGAAATCACTATATTGATGCAGCTGATTTGAATACCATGTTCTTAACCCTTTATGGAATATGTGAGGTATGGGCGGTGTCAAGGTTATGGAGGATGATAGATGTATCTGTATAAATAGCAAAAGGGCAGGTGTTGAGATAAGACTTCTGTATGACCCTAGCAAGGCAGAAATGAGGTAAAATTTGACTCCCATTTTTGTCTACGCCCCACTAACATGCCTGACGCTCATGTGGCCTTTCATCTAGATATTCCAGCAGCACCTACGGGCAGCCGATGAATGCCTTTCATCGGCTAATTACAGCGGCACGGCTGTAAAAAGGCAAAAAGGTAATTTATATTAATTATAGAGGAATGAGCATAATAGACTGAAACAGCACGGCTTGACACGCTGTACAAAACATGCAGTAAAATTGTCAGAGGCGTATGGACTAGAAGCCTATAATTGATAGATGCTGTTTGTGTGTGTGTGTAGTGGTGAACGGGTGCAGCAGTCAATAAATTATCATCGTCTGCAAGTTTACAGTCTGTATGTCACCGAATGAGCATTCCAGACTCAGGCTTTTTCAGGGAAAATCTTGCACGCTTATTGCAATCAGAGTTATTTTCTATTCTCAGGTGAAAGGGAGGGCGACACAAAAGCGTCAGTGTTTTGTATCAATCATGCATGCAGCTCAGGGCCCAAGCTGAGCAAACAGCTCGCCTGCGATAAATGTAGGTAAATTACGGCATGCTCTCGGAACAGGCGGATTTAGATGGGCCAAATTCATCAAAAGACCATAGAAAATGACTGGGACTAGAGGACGGGTAATGCACGAATGGCTTCGGACACAACCAGGCCGAGATAAGAGCGCTGCTCGCCATCGCCACAGTCCCCAGGTTCAAAGTGTTCACTAACGGAAACGCCTCCATAAGGCCTGATGTGTTTTATGGTGCCTCTCGCCCTCACAGGACCTGTTTACGGATTCCCGTTGAATAGAAAATCATTTCACCTTGACGGCCAAAATCAACAGCAATGCCACAGCTCTTGCTGATCCAGTAGTATTTCAGCAAGTTATTCAATCCGGTGTAAAAATAACATCTTCTTTGCAGTATTTTACTTCAGTTAGCCTATTTGTCTCTTGAAATCATCAGAAGCTGTGAATTTTGCAGATACGTGAAAAATCCTTGAGATAAATCTGGTATCCCGTGCATTAAAAGTCAAATCCTGTTCGTATTCTTTTCATAATTGCACAATATTTACTCAAGAGCACATTAAGCATTTCAAACGTGCCATTCGGAATGGCTAAGATGTTATTCCTCTGGCTGGATTGGCGGGTGAGAGTAGTAGGCTACACCCTATTTTCATATCACATGACGGAGAGTTTAAAAACACATAAATTCAAGCGAAGGCATGCTACATTTATCAGCCAGGCAGTTGGATATGTCCACAAGCCTGCATAGACATTTCTATTTTCGATTCGCATGCGCCATTAGTCACTGAATTTGGCCGTGCTCCGCCGTTGAAAATGGGTGCCGTCGATCTGAGTTGGAGATGTTTGCGGAGTATAAGCTGCAGCCTGTTGACATTTTAAAAGAGGAGGCCCTTCTTTCCCTTAACCTTGATTTAGAGAACAGGACTCAAATCCCTGTAGAGTCCGTCCTGCTGCGTTACATCTGCACACGCACGTGCGTTCGCACACAAACGGGCTCTTATAGCCGCGCACGTCCGAGCGTGTGAGAACATCTGGTCTGCACCCTTGCAGCAACCTGAAAAGGCCCACAGGTCATCGTTTCACACACTCCGACATGTTTCGTTCTCATTTTTATGTCATATCGTATAAAGAAGTGTTTAAGGTTTGCGTCTGACAAGCTATTACAAATGGACCAAATGTGTATAATGAGTGTCGTGAACTGAAATAATCGTGACAGAGTCGGTGATTAAGATAGTGATGTAATTGTAGAGTGAGACGCGGCCGTATTTCACTTTTGTTGCAGACACTCAATGTCACACAGCAGTGGTAGCAATTAAGCTTTATGAAGTTTTTCTTCCGCGTGTTCGTCTGCGTCTTCACTTTCTCATGTGGTCGTGTTTGGTCTTGTTCCACTCGAGTTTTCACGGCTTACTGCTTACAAAACACTTTGATTTTTGGCCATTATGGGTTTCAGAAATGAATCTTTGGGTAACCAAAGCAAGATTTTTGCACGCTTTAGCTCTAAGTGCTCAGCTTTCTCCCTCCCTCCTTCCATCTTTCCATCTCTCTCTCATTTATATACTTTCATTCCCCCCTCACCCTAGTGGATTCCCCATCTGCACCACAGCACCCGTTAACAGACGCTCTCCTGACAGATTTACCGCCGCCATCCCACCATTGGCTGCCTGCGTGACAGAGTTGATTTAATGCTCGTTTCTGATTGGTCCGTGAGCGACAGGCAAATTTATGTCCGTGCTGTGATTCGACGCTGGCTGTCTTTGATGTGAGTTACCGCTCTGTTGCTTATGGGACACAGAAACGGTGTCAGGTTTCAATCGTAAAACCCTCTCCCCAAGGGAAGGAGCAGGGAGTGCTCGACATTCCTGACGTCATGAGAGCAAGAGGAGGAGGAGGAGGAGGAGGAGAATGCCACAGCTCTTGCTGATCCAGTAGTATTTCAGCAAGTTATTCAATCCGGTGTAAAAATAACATCTTCTTTGCAGTATTTTACTTCAGTTAGCCTATTTGTCTCTTGAAATCATCAGAAGCTGTGAATTTTGCAGATACGTGAAAAATCCTTGAGATAAATCTGGTATCCCGTGCATTAAAAGTCAAATCCTGTTCGTATTCTTTTCATAATTGCACAATATTTACTCAAGAGCACATTAAGCATTTCAAACGTGCCATTCGGAATGGCTAAGATGTTATTCCTCTGGCTGGATTGGCGGGTGAGAGTAGTAGGCTACACCCTATTTTCATATCACATGACGGAGAGTTTAAAAACACATAAATTCAAGCGAAGGCATGCTACATTTATCAGCCAGGCAGTTGGATATGTCCACAAGCCTGCATAGACATTTCTATTTTCGATTCGCATGCGCCATTAGTCACTGAATTTGGCCGTGCTCCGCCGTTGAAAATGGGTGCCGTCGATCTGAGTTGGAGATGTTTGCGGAGTATAAGCTGCAGCCTGTTGACATTTTAAAAGAGGAGGCCCTTCTTTCCCTTAACCTTGATTTAGAGAACAGGACTCAAATCCCTGTAGAGTCCGTCCTGCTGCGTTACATCTGCACACGCACGTGCGTTCGCACACAAACGGGCTCTTATAGCCGCGCACGTCCGAGCGTGTGAGAACATCTGGTCTGCACCCTTGCAGCAACCTGAAAAGGCCCACAGGTCATCGTTTCACACACTCCGACATGTTTCGTTCTCATTTTTATGTCATATCGTATAAAGAAGTGTTTAAGGTTTGCGTCTGACAAGCTATTACAAATGGACCAAATGTGTATAATGAGTGTCGTGAACTGAAATAATCATGACAGAGGCTGTGATTAAGATAGTGATGTAATTGTAGAGTGAGACGCGGCCGTAATTCACTTTTGTTGTAGACACTCAATGTCACACAGCATTGGTAGCAATTAAGCTTTATGACCTTTTTGTTTCGCGCTTTCGTTCGCGTCTTTCTCTTGTGGTCGTGTTTGGTCTTGTTCCACTCGAGTTTTCACGGCTTACTGCTTACAAAACACTTTGATTTTTGGCCATTATGGGTTTCAGAAATGAATCTTTGGGTAACCAAAGCAAGATTTTTGCACGCTTTAGCTCTAAGTGCTCAGCTTTCTCCCTCCCTCCTTCCATCTTTCCATCTCTCTCTCATTTATATACTTTCATTCCCCCCTCACCCTAGTGGATTCCCCATCTGCACCACAGCACCCGTTAACAGACGCTCTCCTGACAGATTTACCGCCGCCGTCCCACCATTGGCTGCCTGCGTGACAGAGTTGATTTAATGCTCGTTTCTGATTGGTCCGTGAGCGACAGGCAAATTTATGTCCGTGCTGTGATTCGACGCTGGCTGTCTTTGATGTGGGTTACCGCTCTGTTGCTTATGGGACACAGAAACGGTGTCAGGTTTCAATCGTAAAACCCTCTCCCCAAGTGAAGGAGCAGGGAGTGCTCGACATTCCTGACGTCATGAGAGCAAGAGGAGGAGGAGGAGGAGGAGGAGGAGAGAAAGAGAGAGAGAGAGTGATTTGTAGCTGCAGTCATTTTCACTCACACAGGCCTGCTGCAGTTTCTTTGTGGAATGTGTTCACATCCAAGTCTCCAACTCCAAAATAATATCCTGTTTCGACACCCGACACTCAAAGAAAACAACTCATTTGAGAAGCAAAAATGCGGACGATCTGACTTGGCCGATTCATCTCAATCAACACACATCAGAAACGTAATCACGACTGTCATCGCCGTATCCCATTACTGTTGGGTTGATGTTTGGTAAAGATAAATTTGTGGCCTGCCACTGATAACCACATATATGCAATAATTCTCATGGTTAAATCCTCACAGTGTGAATTTTGTGATAAATGATGCATTTAGGCAAAGAGTTCCATTCTCAGTTTTCCCTATTTTGCATCATTTAACTATAATGGCAGTATAGTACAACTTGATTTTTACTTTACTTTCTTTTTTTTTTTGAAGAAGAAGATATCTCACCTCTACGATGCTAGGGTGGTTGCCAGGGTGTTGCTATGTACTATGAACATTCTGTCATCATTGTCTTTATTTTGTGGAACACAAAAGAATATTTTTCGAAAAATGTCTAATGAAAGTCAATGAGATCCAATGTTTTTGGGCCCCACTGACTTTCATTGTTTAGACAAAAACAGTTGAAACATTATTCCAACTTGTTTCTTTAGTGTTCCACAGAATAAAGAAAGTCGGACAGGTGAGTCAGTGATGACAGACTAATCATTTCTGAGTAAACCTCAATCACTTCAATCATTTCTTAACAGGTGATAGGTTGTTTTAGGTATAGTTATAGATGATTTTTCAACTGTTTATCTTTCACCAGGCAAAAATTGTCTGGGCCATTGAAAACATAAAAGCACACATCTCCTCAACAAGCCACATGATTTGAGGTATTAAGAATAATGCCTTTCTATAGCTCAAACATTAGAGCCTGCCACTGGCAACACCAAGGTCATGGGTTCGATTTGCTAGGGAATGCATGAATTTAAAAATGTATAGCTTGAATGCAGCATAGTTTGCTTCGGATAAATCATCTGCAAAATGAATAAATGTAAATGTTGGACAATTTGCACAGTGAAGTACAATATGCAATAGTGTTGCTTGCTTTAGCAAACGTATCTAACGCATTTATTATCCAGTGTTATACTATACTTTATTGAAACAATACTGCTGAAGAAGCAGTAAACACAGCTTGCGTGTTTAAATTGGCTTCTGAACTGCAACATATTGTTTCCATGAGGAAAGATTCTTTTACAATCAAATGAACATGAGTGCTTTGACAGCTTAAAGGGATAGTTCACCCAAAAATGAAAATTCACCCTCATGTTGTTCCAAACCTTTATGACTGACTTTCTTCTGTGAAGCACAAAAAAACATATATTTTGTCTCAGCATTTTTTTTTTCGTCTGTGTTTTTTGTTGTTTTTGTTAATGCAATGAACCTCAGTGTGCACCAATGTTCTATGGACCTCAATGTTCTTCAAAAATATTTTCTTTTATCTTCTTTTAACTTTCTTTCTTTTGTAAAGCACAAATATATATATATA
>NW_015505192.1:2024523-2038917 GCF_001515645.1 Sinocyclocheilus grahami
ACACACATATATATATATATATATATATATATATATATATATATATATATATATATATATATATATATATATATATATGTTTTGGGAAATGTTTCCATGACTTTTTTTTTCCTCTCGATTGGAACGGTCAACAGTTCCAATGTTGTTTGGACGCAGTGTTCTTCAAAATATCTTCTTTTGTGAACAAAAAATTCATACAGGTTTGGTACAACATGAAGGCTTGGTAAATGATGAGAGTATTTTCATTTTATCCCTTTAAAATGCCATTTCTTTCTCACCTAACATTCAAGGTGTCCTTTAAATGAGTTTTATTGCAGTTATTAACCTCATGCAACATACATTCCATTTACATTTGATAGGAAATCCAGCCTTTTTTGTACTCGAACTTTAACTTGCTTAAAATTCCATATAATGGTGTGCAGTAAGTATATTTCTTCTGATATAATTGTTAAAAACCATGAGAAAGGATCGGGTGTCAGTTCCTAAAGACAAATGGCAGCATGCAATTAGTTCACTGTCACATAAATCTTCACTCGATCTCTTTATCTGCATGCGTGTCTATGTGTGTGTATTTGTGTGAGGGTGTGTCTTGCCCGCGAACTCTTACTCCTTTGAAAGATGAGAATGCATCGAGCTATGCCTTAAAACTTCCTTGAAATTATCAAAAGCAGCTCTCTAGCCATTTATTTCCCCATACACCATTATTCCTCACAGATATTCACGTCGTATAACCGTGCGGCTTTAGTCTTAAGACATCATAAGGATGTCTGCTCATATCAGAAACGTTTTTTAACCATAGTCCCCTCCTGCTGCCCCTGAGATTAGTGAGGATGTATATGACTCATATCTCTTCAAAGCACTTGAAACTGTCTGGTATAAATCAATGTATCATAAAGCTGATCAATAGCAGCGTACTGCCAAAGTCACTTTGGCCTACTGTCTTTCTGTAGTCTCATCTCCCTAAACGCTTCCCCTCGTGCATCTATCCCCTTTATCTGTGCATCAGTCGCCGAGGAGATCAGCGGCGGTGTGAGTGAACCCCCTGTAACAGCCGTGACCCGTGAAAATTTCTAAGGGTAAATAGCAAGCCTGGTACCGTCTGTCAAAAGCTCAAGGATTCATAAGACGTGCACCTCCACCTCACCTCTCGCCTCACCTCGCCTGTTCAGGTGGAAAATTGCAGTGGGACGAAATGAAGGTGCACAGAGGCCTTCCCATGCTCGCGTGTAATTGCATAACATCTAAAGAGATGCATTAGGGCTTTTTAACATGCACGCCAGCATGCCAGTCGCAGTGTGAACTCTGCTGGAGGCATATTGCATACTTGCGCACTATGTGTTATGCTTCTCTCTGAACAAACAGGACTCATAAACGTTTCAGTGCGGAAACAATGACACAAGCTGTTTATGGAAGGTCAGGGAGGTGCGAATATTCAAATCTTTATTAGTTTAATCAATTTTTCTATAGAGTTCATAAACAAATCACAACTGGGAGCAGAAAACGCCTGTGCAACAACAACAACAAAAAAGCGAATCAGCAGTGAAAAGGGGAAAAGTTTAATATTACTTAATCCACATGAAAATGGCAAAGGAGCTGTCTTGCCTTATTCAGTATCGAAGCAAAACTGTTAAGGCTCATAAACATTTGATATACTGGTGATAAGTTCAAGAATTCCCATTAAGCACAACTTCACGCAGGGAAAAAGTAGCAGTCAAAGATATATCATGTTTAGGGGGGCTGGTTACGTTTTAATCTGGTATTTGCAAAAAAAAAAAACAGCAGCTTTAGCAGTAGGCTTGTGGTTTAGAATCTTGGCTAGTGATAGTTTTAAATATTTCTGAAAATCTCGCATTAGGGCTTTTTAACATGCACGCCAGCATGCCAGTCGCAGTGTGAACTCTGCTGGAGGCATATTGCATACTTGCGCACTATGTGTTATGCTCCTCTCTGAACAAACAGGACTCATAAACGTTTCAGTGCGGAAACAATGACACAAGCTGTTTATGGAAGGTCAGGGAGGTGCGAATATTCAAATCTTTATTAGTTTAATCAATTTTTCTATAGAGTTCATAAACAAATCACAACTGGGAGCAGAAAACGCCTGTGCAACAACAACAACAAAAAAGCGAATCAGCAGTGAAAAGGGGAAAAGTTTAATATTACTTAATCCACATGAAAATGGCAAAGGAGCTGTCTTGTCTTATTCAGTATCGAAGCAAAACTGTTAAGGCTCATAAACATTTGATATACTGGTGATGAGTTCAAGAATTCCCATTAAGCACAACTTCACGCAGGGAAAAAGTAGCAGTCAAAGATATATCATGTTTAGGGGGGCTGGTTACGTTTTAATCTGGTATTTGCACAAAAAAAAACAGCAGCTTTAGCAGTAGGCTTGTGGTTTAGAATCTTGGCTAGTGATAGTTTTAAATTGCATTAGGGCTTTTTAACATGCACGCCAGCATGCCAGTCGCAGTGTGAACTCTGCTGGAGGCATATTGCATACTTGCGCACTATGTGTTATGCTTCTCTCTGAACAAACAGGACTCATAAACGTTTCAGTGCGGAAACAATGACACAAGCTGTTTATGGAAGGTCAGGGAGGTGCGAATATTCAAATCTTTATTAGTTTAATCAATTTTTCTATAGAGTTCATAAACAAATCACAACTGGGAGCAGAAAACGCCTGTGCAACAACAACAACAAAAAAGCGAATCAGCAGTGAAAAGGGGAAAAGTTTAATATTACTTAATCCACATGAAAATGGCAAAGGAGCTGTCTTGCCTTATTCAGTATCGAAGCAAAACTGTTAAGGCTCATAAACATTTGATATACTGGTGATAAGTTCAAGAATTCCCATTAAGCACAACTTCACGCAGGGAAAAAGTAGCAGTCAAAGATATATCATGTTTAGGGGGGCTGGTTACGTTTTAATCTGGTATTTGCACAAAAAAAAACAGCAGCTTTAGCAGTAGGCTTGTGGTTTAGAATCTTGGCTAGTGATAGTTTTAAATATTTCTGAAAATCTCTAATGCTTGCCAAGGCTGCATTTATTTGATAAAAAATACAGTAAAAATTGTAATATTGTTAAAAATCATTACAATTTAAAATAACTGTTTTCTGTTTAAATATATTTCAGCAAAGCTGAATTTTCAGCAGCCATTACCCCGTTACTGGGAGCAGAAATCACACCATGTGCAAAAATTAAAATGAGAATAAGAAATCAATAAGGAGAATGTTTAATATCACTTAATCCACATGAAAAAAATGAAAAAAAAACTTTTTCAGGCTTTTCCGCCAAGTTTATCATTCAATATCGAAGCAGATTCATAAAGACACTTGATCTACTGCAAAAGATAATGGTGATAAATTAAAGAATTCCCATTAAGTACAACAAAAAGCAGCCATCAAAGATATATCATGTTTAGAGAGGCCAGTTACGTATTAATCTGGTATTTGCAAAAAAAAAAAATATAGCACTATTAGCGGCAGTCTTGTGATTAAGGATCTTGACTAGTGATAAAAAGAGCAGAAACACTAAATAACAGCTAATAAACTCAACATCTACAATGTAAAAATTATTTTTGAAAGTTTTCAAAGTAAATAAAACAGATTATCGGTGTATGTTTTACAAGAAAATACAACATTTCATCTTTAATTCAATGTTACTTGCACGTTCTAATTATTTGTGAAATTTACTAACAATTTCTGAGTGTAGGCTTTGTAGTTGAAGTTAAGTTCTCATGACCTGCATTGAGGCCCCAAGTACAACAAAAAGCAGCCATCAAAGATATATCATGTTTAGAGAGGCCAGTTACGTATTAATCTGGTATTTGCAAAAAAAAAAATATAGCACTATTAGCGGCAGTCTTGTGATTAAGGATCTTGACTAGTGATAAAAAGAGCAGAAACACTAAATAACAGCTAATAAACTCAACATCTACAATGTAAAAATTATTTTTGAAAGTTTTCAAAGTAAATAAAACAGATTATCGGTGTATGTTTTACAAGAAAATACAACATTTCATCTTTAATTCAATGTTACTTGCACGTTCTAATTATTTGTGAAATTTACTAACAATTTCTGAGTGTAGGCTTTGTAGTTGAAGTTAAGTTCTCATGACCTGCATTGAGGCCCCTGAAAGGTTCCTGTGGCCTAGACTATATCATCTACAGACCCCTGACTCAAAAATGGCCACCACTGCCCGAGTCGGGCCTGTGGGCTTCTACAGGGAGGCCCGAAGCAGCGATGGTGGGTCCCAACAAGCGCAGATTGATGGAGTAGCGCGGGGCCAGTGTATGTTAATGTATCTGTCGAGGCGAAATGTGCTTCAGCGTGAGAGTGATTTTAATGCTCTCGGCAGGATGCCGAGGCATTCGTCCTGTCATCAGGAATGTGGATGACTCTCGAGCGAGATAAATCTTGACAATGAGGCGCTGGTCAACTGAGCCAGTCCCGGCACTTTGGGTTTCCCTCGTAAAACAGAGTTTAAGGGTTTGACAAAAGAATCTTCAAACACATTTTTAAAACATATGTATTGTTTTTAATTTGCATCATGGATATGATGATTAAGCCTTTTTCAAAATAAGTCTTGCATTTTTTCCACAATCAATGACTAATTTAAGTAGTTACAACGTGTATCGTGAACACTACTGTTCAAAAGTTTGTAGACAGTTATATTTTTTAATATTTTTCAATGAAGTCTCTTATGCTCAACAAGGCTGCATTTATTTGATCAAAAACACAATAAAATTATTATATTTCAATACAATAATATAAAATATTATTACAGTAAAAATAAATATTATTACAATTTAAACTAACCACTTTCTATTGGCATATATCTTAAAATGTAATTTATTCCTGTGATGCAAAGCTGAATTTTCAGCATTATTACTCCAGTCTTCAGTGTGACATGACCCTTCAGAAATCATTCTAATATGCTGATTTGCTGCTCAAGAAACATCTCTTATTATTATCAATGCTGAAAACAGTTAATATTTTTGTCTGTGATGTGCAACATTTGTGTGCTAAGAAGCCATTTTAGGACCTTCAACAACGTTTTAAGGGTCTCCAATTGTATAAATGTAGCACGGCCATGTCTAAGAATCTCTTCTCGTCCGCCTTGGCTTTAAGAGCGAGTGTGTTAAGTGCTCTCAGCCCACGGGTGTAATATTTTTGTCTGTGAAACTGTGATACATTTGATCAGGATTCTTTGATTAGTAGAAAGTTTGAAAGAACAGCATTAATTAAAATTTAGAAATGATTCAAATAAATTTGAAATAAAAATATTTTGTTGCATTATAAATGTCTTTTATAAATCACACTGACCCCAAACATTTGAATGGAGGGGTATACAGATAACAGGTTCCACTATAGTTATATACAATTACATATATCAAGGTGACGTGAGGCCAAGTATGGTGTCCCACACCCAGAATTTGTGCTCTGCATTTAACCCCTCCAAGTGCACACATGCAGTATTGAGTAGTGAACACACACACACACACACACATGCCCAGAGCAATGAAAATATTTTTTTATATATAAAATTGCAAACTGTGGTGTAACCTGGTTAGATCCTATCTAGTGCTAAAATGTCATCCCTCATGGCAGCTTTTGATGGCATCCTGATGTTGATACAGCAGAAAACACAGGAGATGCTGTATCTGTGTGATTTCTTTCTCTTCATTAAACCCAACAGCATTCAGATAATAACATGAGGGTGCAATTTATCATTTCTCAACTTCCTGTGTGCTCTGTGTGAGGGCTGCAAAAGTGCTGAAAGGAAACTAATTGTGCTGTTGCACATAAAAGTGAAATTTTCACATGAATATGCATGAACTATTTGGACAGAAAAGTAGGTCAAAGAACATGCTGTGAATTCCCGGTCTGCCATCAGCAGTCGGTGACAGTCATTCTTTTTGTGAAAACATGGCCAAAAAAAAAAAAAAGCTGGTTAATTAATCTTCATCAGCTCCATGAAAGGCTGTATTTTGTTCTAACTCACTTGTTTTTGTATCTTCCATTTAAAAAGAATGACTAAAAGTCAGCAAAATGTATAAAAGTTGTAATTTCTGTGACATTTGTAGCAATTTGTAGTAATTATTTGACACATTTATGAGTCACATTTCCTTTGCCATGATTGTGAGTCCAAAATTATTTGACTTGTAAATTAATGAATACTTTTATTAATTGAAGCATTAAACTGAACGCTAAAACGATTTCTATTTCAAATAAATGCTGTTTCCTTAAACTATCAATTCATCAAAGAATCCTGAAAAACGTATCACCATTTCCATAAAAATATTAAGCAGCACAACTGTTTTCAACATTGATAATAATATGAAATGTTTCTTGAGCAGCAAATCAGTATATTAGAATGATTTCTAAAGGATCGTGTGACACTGAAGACTGGAGTAATGATGCTGAAAATTCAGCTTTGCATCACAGGAATAAATAACATTTTAAAATATATTCAAATAGGAAACAGTTATTTTAAATTGTAATAATATTTCACAATATTAATGATTTTAGTGTATTTGTAATCAAATAAATGCAGTCTTGGTGAGACTTCTTTCAAAAACATTAAAAATCTTTAAAAGAACCATGATTGTGAATGTTGAACGTAAGGAAATAAATATACACTATAACCAAATATTCAATACTGGAGGGAAATCAAAAATAATTTTGGTTTACTGTAAAAACCAACATTGATTATCCACTAATCTAGTATCAGAAAAGCCCCTAAATGTCAATGCACTTATTACACACTCAAATCCTGAACTATCTTAATGATAACAGTTCAAGATCACTTTTAGGACAGTGTAAACCTACAGCCTTACAGTTACCAGCCCATATGTTTAACCACCACGCCGCTCTGAAAGAAGTCCCAAGACTTTAATATTTCACTTCCATCATTTTGGGGCCACTGTATTAATCTGTAGCCCATGCATGCAGCTGTATCAGAGAAGACTGAAATTTTAATTAAGATGGCTGCCTCACTGACGGGCACTGCACACCTCTGCTTGGTTAAATATCATCATTAATTAACACGTAAAGGTACGCTGTCAGCAGAGTGACAGATGGCAGCAGCGTATACGAGAAGGTTGATTAATCTATGAATTAAACATTAAATACTACTGTACTGTGAATTAGGCCCTACATTAAGGGTTTTGGGCAGGGTTGCATGTGAAATAAGGCCATTCTGACTAATTTGAATAATGCTGTATCGCCATACTAGTATACAAATTTGTGCATGTATTCTATGAGAATGTGTCTGCTGTCACTACAGCTGACTTCTCCATAATTCCGTAAATTCTGTGAAATTTTGTGGACAAAAAAGGCCCACTGTCTATTGTCAATAGTGTAGTGATGCATGTAGTACAAGTCATTTTAAAACCAAGTAGCTCTCTGTTGGTCTATGCAGCGAATTTGTGTGACCAACTTAAAAAGAAGCTAAATCTGCATGGGGAACTTTCCCGGCCTCATGCGAAACTCCCGATTGTGCAGATTCCTATTGAAATGACTGGAAATTTCGCAGAGCAACGGTAAATGTGAGCGCACTGTGACACTGAGAATCTCAACAATCTACAGTCCTGCATGGGAACTACAAAAGGAAGCGTTTCTAAACTACCAGAAATCATTATTGCCTGTATTGAATGCACAACTAACCCGCCTGCTGATCACAGTACCATCTAACACAAAATACGCTATTTCCCAGAGTCTAAGCAATATAAAAGAGTCCAATGTGGTTGAGCTGGATGGATCAGAGCTGGACACGTTGGGGTCTTTAAATAGTTTACAGGCTCAGACCCCCGGTCAGGTCATGTTGGCGAGTCCATTGTGTTTGCTGGGAAGTGGTTTGTACGAGCGATCGGAAGGCTGTCACACCGCCAGCCTGCTGCTGTTTGTCTGCAGTGGGCTCCAGGACGCCGAGTGCTGGGAGGGGTCCTGAGAATACGGCCGTCCCTCACAGCACGGCTGGTTCTCCTCTTTAGGGATGCCCACGGCACACAAACGTCGATGCCGTAGTAACCGGTCGGTTCTGGAAAAGTTCTGTGTGATGGAAGTGGTTCAGAGTTAGCCTCTTTTTTGATAAGAGAAGACACGCGATTTACATGAAATGGTTCTTTTGGACATGCTTTTAATGAACTGACTGACTGATTCTCAGTGTCAAAACTTTCCCAAAAGCACCAGCATGCCATTTAAAGTGTTCTTTTGTTGTGACTACTGTTTATTGTTTGGTTACATACTTCTGTAATCACTGTTTTCAAGTATATGAATTACATTGTGTATGTATGTATAAAAATACACCACTGTTCAAAAGTTTGGGGTCAGTAATATTTTTAATGGTAATGTTCAAGGCTGCAACTATTTGATCAGAAATGCGTACAGTAAAACCGTAATACTGTGAAATGTTACTACAATTTAAAATAACTGTTTTCTATTTGCATATATTTTAAAATGTAATATATTCCTGTGATGCAAAGCTGTATTTTCAGCATCATTGCTCCAGTCTTCAGAGTCACATGATCCTTCAGAAATTATTTTGATATGCTGTTTTGGTGCTCAAGAAACATCTTATAATTATCAATGTTTAAAAACAGCTTAATATTTTTGTGGAAACTGATTTTTTTTCATGACTCTTTGATGAATAGAAAGAAGAACAACATTTATTTGAAACATAATTTTTTTGCAAGAGTACTGTCAGTTTTAATCAAATTAATGCATCCTTGTTGAATAAAAGTATTAAAATTTGTCAAAAAAATTAAATAAAAAAAATTATTGACCTCAAACTTTTAAACGGTAGTGTATAGATCCAGTTTGCAGACCAAAACAGACTCAGATCATGATTTTTGCAAGTTAAAATATCCTACTAGCTTGAAATCAACATTGTCAAATTTATTACATAATTAAGGCATATGCATTATGATTTTGTTAATAATCTGCTGTCACAATAAAAGCAGTCATAAGATAAAGGCAAAATCAACGTGAAAGCAAAACTAACTGTATTTACTTTCTTAATACACATTTCTAGTCTTATTGTGCACAATGTATTAGTTATCAGTGTTTATCAATCATTCAAAATAAAAAACTCTTCAATTGTCCAACATCTAAATGTAATATCGTGCTTTATCTTTTTTTACACAACTTTTTTTTTTTTTTTTTAGTTAGCATCTTATTTAGTTAGCAAGCTATCTTATTTCTAATGATCAAATTTATTCACAATTAAGCTTTTGCTCCTTAAATATCCTGTTTCACTTCAAAATATGTCATATTCCCAACATAAAAAGCCCCCATTTGTTGCCAGACACTAAAAATTGCTGTACTACTCTAATAAAGACATACATTTATGCATGTCATAGGCAAACAGCAAGCTCCCTGTGAATACAACCGCCTGTGTTTGTCATGTCTCACCTGTTGGCAGCGGTCACACTGATAAGGCTTCTCACCGCTGTGAACACGCTTATGTCTTTCCAGGTGGTAGCGTTGAATAAACCTCATGTCACACATATCACACCCGAATGGCTTTTCCCCTAAAACAACACACACACACAGATGTGCACACAATTACTTCATGCAACTCTTTGTATGAAACGTAAGATGGTGTGAGAGCAGAAAGGCTCGTGGCGTACCCGTATGGGTGAGAATGTGCCGTTTGAGGTGGTAGCTACTGCGGAAAGCACTGTAGCAGTGCTCACATATGAAATTCTTCTGCACTTGAGAGCTGAGTGAGTTATCGTCATTAACGTCAGGAATCTCCACCTTCACATCACATACAGAAGAAAAGAGCATTTGGTCAGAATATGAGCGGAAGTGTGTAAATGTGATAAACAGGCAAACTCGCAGAGCAATAATGCAGAAAGACTGAATGCATGCCTGGGGTTTTTCTCTCATTTTGGTGGGAAGTCCAGACTTCCTGTTCTTCTTCTTTGGCTGCACGTTCTGGCTGACTTGAATGTCTTTCTCATCCAAGAGCCTGGACGAGTGAAACTCTCCATCCTTGCGGATGAGCTGTTCAAAAACAGTATACAACTCAACGGTTTGAAAGCAAATTATTTCTTAAAATATGAAGTTAACTAATGTAAATGTTTAATTTAAATCAGTGCACAGTTTAAGAAGTATTTCTAAAAATATATATCAAGCCTCTAGAATTTAAACATACACTACTTTTCAAAAGTTTGGGATCGGAAAGATTTTTAAATGCTTTTATGCTTTCCCAGGTTGAATTAATTTGATCAAAAATACGGCCAAACTGAAATATTATGAAATAATAATATTACAATTTTAAAAAACTGTTTTCTATTTTAATTTATTTAAAAATATAAATTATTCCTGTGATGCAAAACCGAATTTTCAGCAGCCATCGCTCTAGTCGTGAGTTTTTATCTTTGATGAATAGAAAGTTCTTAGAAAGAAATCTTTTGTAATATTATAAATGTCTTTATTGTCAACTGATCAAT
This sequence comes from Sinocyclocheilus grahami, assembly GCF_001515645.1. Lineage (NCBI taxonomy): Eukaryota > Metazoa > Chordata > Actinopteri > Cypriniformes > Cyprinidae > Sinocyclocheilus > Sinocyclocheilus grahami. The sequence goes on from NW_015505192.1 coordinate 2,034,988, forward strand.
TTAATGCATCCTTGTTGAATAAAAGTATTCATTTCTTTCTTTAAAAAAAAAAATCGTACGGATCCCAACCTTTTGAACAGTAGTTGTACATTTATGCATTTGGTAGTTTTTATCCAAACAAAGCAATTCATATTGCACTCAAGACATATTTGATCATTTCATGCATTCCCTGGGAATTGAACCCATGACCTTAGCATTAGCTACAGGATTCTATGGAAGACTTTCAAAATTGAAATGAAGAGTTCACCCCAAAAATTCATTCCAAACCAATATGACTTTCTTTCCCAACACAAATCATGTCTTTGTCTCTTACCAGTGGTGGGCAGCTGACTCCTGAGGGAAGCACCATGTGGCCGTGTTGGCTGTGTGTGTCCTGGTTGTGATTGTTTTCTCTCTGTCCCTGGCCCAGATGAGAGCCCATCTTCTTATGGCTGGGCATGGAGCTGGCCTGCATGAGTGCCATGCTGGACAGCACCGCTTCACAGCCGAGCAACCCAGCCTGTGTAGAAATACAACCACAAACATACACATCTGTTCAAAAAGGCACTAAAGGCACTCATCTAATGAGTTGGAAATTTAGCTTGAAATTTGACAAACGTGACCCAGTTAACTCTTCACAGTCACGATTTGTCAGATTAATTCAGAGGCCACAGTTATGCAAATATGTCAAGAACATGCCCAGGTCATTTTACAATAATAATAATAATAACAATAATAATATCTTAATCATCCTAAATAGACAATTTATGCAAAATAATAATAATTTTGCAAAAATAAAGTCTCTATTTAAGATTCAGATTTTTGCATTACGACAATTCACAGTACTGTATTATTCACAAAGGTCATTCTCATTACTGCAAAAGTGTACTGAAGTAAACTAAAATCTTCAACCATATAAAGATAGATATTTTTAATACTACAACAATTTGAAATGTGCTTAATTGTCATGAAAAAAAAATCCTAAATGGCCCTAAAAATGGCTTAATTTTCATCATGCAAAATATGATCCAGACACGTTCTTGACAGCTTTTGTGAGTACAATCTCTGTACGTTTTGTGTCAAGTCGCGCTGTGGAAGTGAATTACAAAGAGTTAATATGCAGAAACGGCAAGCAAAAAAAAATGATGGCCTTCTTTTTCAAACAAATGTGGACAAATGCAGAAAATGCAAATGAAGAAGAGGAAAAAAAAACACACTGACCCATTTCATGTGATCTCGCACTGAGCTGTTGGAAAGGTGTGACATCGCAGTGGTGTGTGTATGTGTGTGTGTTGGGGTACAGAGGGCTTCGCTCGGGGCAGGGAGAGTGTTTAGAGACCACACAAACCCCAACCATCAGGGGCCCAAGCCTAGAAACAGAAGGGGGGGGGGGGAAAAAGCCAGGGAAATATCCATCTTTGTCTATGATGTTGCCACACATCTAGCCCACCACTAACAGAAGTTGTCAACCGTGGACAAATCAAAGCTTTTATTCGCTAGAATCAGACATTTTCCATGTCTGCATTGCCAAGCCTTTGTTTATGTAGGCTTATAGGGCTGTGTTTTTAAGCCATAAGAGTTTGGCTTCAGATTGGTGTCAAGAGTCCCTAAATGACATCTGGAAACAAACCAGGTCAAAACTGAAACTGAGTGGAGTGGATTCTCATTGGTTCTGTCAAACTGAAATGGTAGGAATACATCCGAGCATTTATGCCCTGTTGATTTTGGATTTGGTTGGTCGGATTCTGGGACTAATTGGAATAAAGAACAGATTTATTTCAACCACCCTCTTTCCTTCCATCGCTTATTCCTGTGCATTAGTCTTACTAACTCACCCTCAAAGATCCAGATAAACACAACCATAAATCATGAATGAACAAAATGAGGCACGGAAGCCACTGGACAATGAAAGCAATTGCACTGCTCAAAACGAACATAGCATGCTTGCAACGACATTAAGATCAAGGTGAGTGGGTGAATATTGTATGTTGAGTTTTCCATTCGTTTGGCTCTTGAGGGGATTTGGCAACCAACAGGGTCCTGAAGGTTAAATTAATTCCAGGAGATAAAAAATAAAATCACATCAGTCTTATCACATGGCAAACAGACTGCAGTCTGAAGCGAACCAAGCCAAAGAAAACAAACTTTACAAGACTTTACAAAACTCAATTGCATGTAATACACTCCATTATAACTAATTTAGCCTGTAATTTTAGGTAATAAATCAAACTGCTTATTAGAAACCATGATATATGTATGCAAAATTAAAGCAAGTAGTAACCCGTTCAGACCTAGTGAATGTTACAGTGGACATCACTTGTATTTATTTATTTTTATTTACAGCACAAGATATGACATAAGTACACGGATTCATATAACAGTCAATATTATATGCAACATGATCGAAAGATTGCAGGTCTGAACCACAAAGAGCTTTTAATGATCTTTAATGCGTTTACAAACATAATGGTTTAGCTTTACTTGCTCCCAAGAGTGAAATTCATAATAAATATTCATTTAAATGTAACTACTATTAAAATGCAATATTTATACATTTCACTTAAAAACACTTGATTTAAAAACAACTTGAGAGTACAACAATTTATCATTAGCATTATTAAAATTAATTTTATAAAATTTATGAAATGTATTTAAAGTTCTTCATTAACTTATCAAATCCAATAACAATTTACTCAAATTGTTACTGTTCACAAACAATGTCCGCTGTAATGAAATAACTATTAAAAGTAACCATTTATATATATATATATATATATATATATATATGACAGAATCATATGCTATAATATATGGCTAAATCATAAAATTAAAATTGCCTACAGCTGAATTGAGAGTAGAGATAAAGCACTGCCATATTATTTGTGTCTGGAACAGAATTCAGGTCTGAACGGGTTGAAAGTAACAAAGTGCACGAATTCAGATATGTATAATCTCTTTATCTGAGTGAAATTGATTTGTCTTCGGTCTGAGCTGTAAACACATTACTAATGTAAACTCCTCCATTCATCCTGCAGCACAACAGGGCGTGAGTTCACGGTCTATTTAACTTCACATTTCAATCCTAATAAAACCTTGAATCTCCTTTAAAATGTTGTTTTATGTTTCATAAGCAGTACGGCAGGCTGTGCGCATTTGTTTTACCTTACTCTTCTCGGTTTACAGTAGCCCAATATTTTCTTGTCGGACAATTTTTAGTTTACAAACACAGGAAACGTTACCGGAAGTGCTCTCTAGGGAGAGCGCATATAGACTGTCACGTGATCACCACACTGGCAACAAATTACAGGCTGCTTCCGGTATAAATAAAGTCCACGAGCGTTAAGAGGGAACTTTTTTTTATTAATATGTAAAATGATGAGGTACTTGCGAAAAAAATGTTATTTGATATTTGGAAACGAGAAAAATATACTTTATATCCTTTATAATATAAAGGTTTTTGTGTCAAATATGGACGTTTTCATTGACAAATTTCAAAACAAAGTAAAACAAAAGACACAAAAAAAGCCTTTCAGAAATGGTCAGCCGATCACATATTGACCTATATTTTTGGTAAGACTCCTTTATAAAGGAGACTAAAGCAAAATAACATTGTGCCGAACAAAAGGTCACAAATCACAATCAAGTCATTATCATCATCAACTAATTTATAAAATATCCATATTAAATTATGGACACACAAAAAAAAGTAATTTACTAAAATAAAAATATTTAGCTAATTTAAAGGAAAGCTTTTTTTCACACATAAATTCAGATATCACTGAAAGAAGTGCCATAAAATTGGCATAAAAATTACACTTGTTCTGTTCGAGAGAGAGAGAGAAAAGAGAGAGAGAGAGAGAGAGAAAAGAGAGAGAGAGAGAGAGAGAAAGAGAGAAAAAAGAGAGAGAGAGAGAGAGAAAAGAGAGAGAGAGAGAGAGAGAGAGAGAGAAA
>NW_015505192.1:2038949-2078085 GCF_001515645.1 Sinocyclocheilus grahami
AGAGAAGAGAGAGAGAGAGAGAGAGAGAGAGAGAGAAGCCACACTTTAGCCAACCAGTGGGGAAGTAGTGGCCTAATGGTTAGAGAGTCAGACTTGTAACCCAAGTCTCATACTGGCAGGAATTGTAGGTGGGGGGGAGTGAATGTACAGCGCTCTCTTCCACCTTCAATACCACGACTGAGGTGTCCTTGAGCAAGGTGCCGCAACAAAAAATGGCTGCCCACTGCTCCACGTGTGTGTTCACTGCTGTGTGTGTGCACTTTGGATGGGCTAAATGCAGAGCACTAATTCTGAGTATGGGTCACCATACTAGACCACATGTCACGTCACTTTCACTTTTTTTCCACTTTCAGAAACGCGTTCTGCCTTTAAATCATTTTGCACATTCAGTTTCAGTTTCACAGTGCTTCTCAATCCTGGTCCTGGAGGCCCCTGCAGTGCACATTTTGGATGCCGCCCTTATTTAATACAGATGATTAGTAAATTAGTAAAATTAGTAAAAGCCCTAAGATCTAAATTGGGTTTTCCAAATGAATTCAATACCTACATGGGCCAGAATCTATGAGATTCATTCACACACATTTATTTGCTGGCTTAATCATTGAAGTCAGTATTGTGTACCGCTTACAAGTCAACATTTTAGCAACCTTTAGAAAATGGCAAATTAAAAATATCAAGATGTGACATTGTCTATTGGTAGACCACTGACATTCAAACTAACTACAGGTCCTTCCCTAGCTTTTCTATCTCATCAAGGAAGAAATCCATGTCCTTGGTGGTCAGCTGAGGAGAAAGAACAACCATACGGAAGAAGTTGACACGTCCATCCATGGGCTGGTATCCCACCATCATTGTTCCACGCTTCATCATTCTCTCTTTGATGACTGGCGCCACCTGATGGCATACATTGAGCATGACAATAATTCAGTGCTCAATAATTAATTTCTCTGGCATTTTATTTGTCATTCTACATTAAACAATGCTGACCTTTGATAACCTTTCCTGGTAATCCGGACTGTTCTCCTTCCCTTTCAGACTGGGTGGAATGAACCAGAAGCAAACGTTCACAAAATGCCCCTATTAGAAAACACAAACCATATATAAATATATAAACATGCATTATATTTACGTAAACACAAGTACACTACTTCAGGTTTGCATACAGTGCAACACTGTACCTTACAGACCAACTTGAAATTCTCCCTTTTCTCCATTTCTTCAACTAAATACCTGGTGCAGACATAAATAATATATTATTAAAATGCACACACATATATATGTATATTTATTAATATATATATATAAGCATAAATAAATAAAATAATATATACAGTAACATTCAAAAGTTTGGGGTCAGTGAGTTTTTTATCTTTTATTTACAGTTTTTTTCAAATGCTAACATCCTTTTGTCCAATCTCTAGTCACATTTTCAAAACTCTAAACACAATTAGCACAACATCCATCTGTTGTGACCATACCATTAACACGATTCATGTTGTTTTCACACAATATGCAGTCAATTACCATGTTTCTTTTATCTTCTTTTCATACAAGCTTACCCAAAACCAAAATCATGGATGTTTTTAGTCTTATTTACAAATGCTTAAACACAGCATGACCTAATGTTCCGAACCTTAAATATAGTATAAAGCTTCTACCTCTGCAACAACAGCAGCTCAAAGGTATTGAAAAAAATCTCTCTGTATAAAATATTCTAACGACTGATAAGCATTTTTAAGTAACAGATCACTGAAATATTTAGAAACAGCTGATTCCAGGCTCAGTTGGAGGAATAGTCTGATGTTGAAGCTCTTTCCATTACATCAACAACATAGAGTAAAAAAAGACCTCTTTGAAATGGTTTTGTGGATGCAGAACAACACAGCACTACAGAGAGAGAGAGAAATAATGCCTGGGAGAGGGAGAGGAATAGCTGTAGGAGGTAGAGAAGTAGATGGATCAGAAAAAAGGGAGAAGAGGTATAGGAGAGAAGTGAGAATGTGTGTTGGACGGTGCATTTTTATGTTTGTTTATTGGTTTGTTTTTTCCCCACATGTGGAACCTATGAAAGCTTATTTCTGCCTTGGAATATAAAGGGTAAGGATAATTGTGACTATCTCAGAATTCTAACTTTTTTCTTGCAATTGTGAATTGACAGTATCTCACAATTCGGATAAATTCTGAATTGCAAGACGTAAACGTGCAATTCCAATAATAGAAGTCCGAATTATGAGATATAAAGGTCATAGTTACTGTTTTTACTTTTTTTATTCTGTGACGGAAACAAGCTTGCATAGTAAGCAAAGGCCATGTATGCTGGAATTTTTGTTGATCACTGGCATCAGCTACCATGGGGGCACCATCCACATCCAACCCCCACCCACTGGAAAGCAATTTCAATCAAGGTTCCAATTGAGTTTCTGCATAGGGGACCCTATTTTTTTTCTATTGTACAGTCTATAAAGTAATGACTCATTCAGTTTTAGATAGTATGCTGCCAAGAATGAACACATTCAACATTTACAAATGTAAAATGGGTTTCAGTTGAAGATAAACTGAAGGCTAAATTACAAAAAAAACTATGGATTTTTATATTGTCATTATATGCAGGAAGAACTGAAACATGACAAGTAATGCAGTTTTTGTAAAGCCATCAACTGTTAGTATTTTGACAGTCACTGTGTTATGATTGACTATATGTTTCTGTTGGATAGAAACTAGTGCTAATGTTTTGACCGAATGACTCGATTTTGAATCGGGTTTGCTGTGTTTTGATAGAGTTAGTATATGTAGAAAAACATATTCAGCATTTTGAAATGTAGAGTTTGTATTTATTTAACTAAATGCGGTTTTGGCCAGAAAATTAACTATTTGGCTAATTGTGTGATGTAGGTGTGTTGCTGTGTTAAGAGTTTAGAAAAAGTACTTTAAGTATTGGTAAACACTTGTTAGAAATGAAAAGAAACTGTAATGTTACAAAAGATTAATATTTCAAATGAATGCTCATTTTCTTTTTTCTATTCATCAAAAATCCTGGAAAAGTGGATCACAGATGCCACAAAAATTCTAAGCAGCACAACTGTGTTCAACAAAATCAGCATATTAGAATGATTTCTGAAGGATCATGTGACATTGAAGACTAGAGTAATGATGCTGAAAATTCAGCTTTGCATCACAGGAATAAATTGCATTTTAAAATATATTCAAATAGAAAACAGTTATTTTAAATTGTAATAATATTTCACATATTATATATTTTTTAATCTTTTTTTTCTTTCAAAAACATTTAAAAAATCTCACCAATCCCTACATTTTTAACAATACTGTATACATTAATAATATATTGCAATGCGTTTAATGATATAAGTCAATAGTGTTTAAGAAAATGCAACATTAAAAAGATTGATAGTATTTTAATAAACAACATCATCTAACAGATGCATCAAATACCTTGCGAGGGCAAAGGTCTTATCCACTCGCTCTGAAAGCCCATGTGTTCCTATTGCTTTCCACATTAACCAGAGCTTCAAACAATCCACCTTGCGGCCACACTGGATAGATTTGTCTCCCGTGTCTAGACTTGTATCGTAGAACTTGTCTTGCTGGAATAAGTAGGTTGCGTTGGCACTGTGACAGTGCATTAGCAGATTCTACATATTGAGATGAGGAAAATCAAATTAGGAACAGTCAAGTGCACTTGTGGACAAGTCAATATAACACATTCATTTGACTAATGAGCAAAACACTGCATGAATAGACTTGCACGGGTTTAGAGGTAAAAGAAAAGATAGATGGATTGCTACATTCCATAAGCATTCCTACCGTGGTATCTCTAAACAAAATCACAGAGCACTGCAATCCCGCTAGAAGCATTTTGTGAGGGTTCCAAGTCACAGAGTTTGCTCTGAGTGTAAAAAAAAAGAATCATTAAATGATATAGTCAAAGATGGGCTACTTCTCTACCCAAAGCACATTAAATTCAGGGCTCATTCTGTAAGCCCACAGTACACAAGAGTTCAAACCTTTCTATTCCTGCAACCAGATGCTTGTGTTTTTTGGAAAACAGCACGCTTCCTCCCCAAGCGGCCTGTAAAGGAGAGAGATTCAGATTGTAACAGTTAGGAACGGGTGAAATTCTGCAAACAACTGGATACACTGAAAGTGGGGGCCACATGCATATAGACATGTTGCACAATGATGTTACATAAGGTAAACGTGCTGCACTTACATCAATGTGCATCCACATGCCGTTTCTTTCACTTATGTCAGCTATGTGGTTCAGAGGATCAAAGGCGCCCTGCACTGTGGTACCCGCTGTGGCATTAACGAAAAATGGGACAGCATCCTGAAGGAGACACATTAGTCAAACACCATTAACTTTTGACCCTTGGATATTTCATGCAAAAAAAAATAAAAAAGTATTGGTTTATCACCCTAATGTCTTTTCAAACCTGTATGTCCTTTTATTTCCATATAACACAAAAGGAGAAGTGTTGCATAATGTTCACGCTGCTCTTTTCCATACATGAAAGCAGACTATGTTGGGTTCTATCTCAAAAAAGCAATCAGATGTCTTTAGAACACTTTCTGGTCATTGTCTGCATTCTACAAAACACTTCCTTTAGTGTTCCATAGAAGGAAGAAATGAAAATGGATTTGGAATGAGATAAATCATAACAGAATTTTAATTGATGTTCTCACTTATACAAACTGCTTCAAATTGACCATATTCATTATAAAATGATAAACGCTAACATTCAAAAATTTGGGTTCAAATGAGTCGAAAAGTGAAAATTGAAATGTATCATGTTTTACAATTTTACTTTCCATTCATCAAAGAATCCTGAAATACTTATCACACGTTTCCACAAAAATATTAAGCGGCACAACTGTTTTCAACATGAATGATTTCTGAAGGATCATGTGACACTGAAGACTGGAGTAATTATGCTGAAAATTCAGCTTTGCATCACAGGAATAAATTACTTTTTATAATATATTATAATTAAATTATAATAATATTACCTTTTTTTAATCACCTTACTGATATAATTAAAATATTTACTTTTGATTTTGCTTGCACAATTTTTGCCTCCAGGTCCTCTGGTATCATGCTGCCGCTGTAGAGGAACAAAGAAACATTTTAAACAATTTAAAGTGAACCTCTGGTTTTCCAAAATGTGTTAGAGATAAGATCAGGTACCTCTCATCCACTTGTACAATGAAAACATTGTCTGTTCCGATACCAAGAAAAGTAGCAGCTTTTTTCATTGAGTAATGACTCTAAAAGAAAAAAAAAGACATAAAATTTAATGGTACAATTTCGATAATACTGCATTATATACCCTTTTATATCTAAGATCTAAGAACAAGTAACTTCTGACTTTTTACCTGTTGTGATGTAAATATAGCCATGCGTGGTGTGGCCCACAAGCCTTGTGTCTTCACTTGAGGGAAGGCCCAGTACCGTGCGATGTTCATGGCGTACATGTTGGACACTGAACCCCCGGGACAAAATATCCCATCTCCTTCTGACCAGCCAACCAGAGAGCGAAGCTGACGGAGCACTTCCTCCTCCATCAGGACAAACACCGGAGCCACTTCATAGGTGTATCTGAAACAACTTCACACTGAGTACTTTGAGCATGATATGTGTATGTATTTGTATCAGTGTTATTTTAGTATCATCAATATGCTATTATAATAGTTTGGAGAAATTTAGCAGTACATCACTTGTTCACCAATGGATCATCTGCAGTGAATGGGTGCCGTCAGAATGAGAGTCCAAACAGCTGATAAAAACCAAAATAATCCACACCACTCCAATTCATCAATTAACATCTTGTGTAGTGAAAAGCTCCGTGTTTGTTATGACATTTTTAACTGCTTCTGGCTAAAATAGCCTATCCATAATATCTAAAGTAGTCTATCCATAATATTGCTTCCTCCAGTGAAAGAGTTGTCTTGTCTGAATCAGAAGAGAAATATGCACAGATCAAGCACAGGTTACATGCAAAACCAGTCTTAAACTGTTATGTGTCGGTGGATTTTTTTATGTAAGAGGACAACAGGAGATTGACTTTTTCAATGGACAAAGCGTTATTATGGATTATGGACTTTGGTCAGAAGCGATGGGTTGAAGTTAAAATATCTTGATGGATTTGTTTCGTACAAACACGCAGCTTTTCACTTCACAAGATGTTAACTGATGGACTGGAGCGGTGTGGATTATTGGGATGTTTTTATCAGCTGTTTGGACTCTCATTCTGACGGCACCCATTCACTTCAGAGGATCCATTGGGGAGTAAGTGATGTAATGCTAAATTACTCCAAATATTTTGCCATGAAGAAACAAATTAATCTACATCTTGGATGGCCTAAGGGTGAGTACATTTTTAGAAAAATTTAATTTTGGGGTGTACTATTCCTTTAAGATTTTGAAGTAGTTTTTATTTTCTGTTTTCAGTTTTAACAATTTTGTTGTGTGCTTTGGTTGTTTTATAAAAATTTTTTTTTTCAAATTTATAAAGTGCATGTAATTTTTCAAATAAAAAAAATATCTTAGTTTTAGTTAATGATAACAACACTGTTTGCATTATCTAAAAATTCCAGATCCTAATTTAATCAATCTCTAATCAAATCACAGTTTTTAGATGAAAACTGTGGCTCCATGCTGTTATCAAACAGTGTCATCTGATAATTTCAAGTGCTCTGATAAGTTACTTATTACTATGACAACAGGATTTAATGGGACAGTGGCCCACAAGCCTTGTGTCTTCACTTGAGGGAAGGCCCAGTACCGTGCGATGTTCATGGCGTACATGTTGGACACTGAACCCCCGGGACAAAATATCCCATCTCCTTCTGACCAGCCAACCAGAGAGCGAAGCTGACGGAGCACTTCCTCCTCCATCAGGACAAACACCGGAGCCACTTCATAGGTGTATCTGAAACAACTTCACACTGAGTACTTTGAGCATGATATGTGTATGTATTTGTATCAGTGTTATTTTAGTATCATCAATATGCTATTATAATAGTTTGGAGAAATTTAGCAGTACATCACTTGTTCACCAATGGATCATCTGCAGTGAATGGGTGCCGTCAGAATGAGAGTCCAAACAGCTGATAAAAACATAAAAATAATCCACACCACTCCAATTCATCAATTAACATCTTGTGTAGTGAAAAGCTCCATGTTTGTTATGACATTTTTAACTGCTTCTGGCTAAAATAGCCTATCCATAATATCTAAAGTAGTCTATCCACAATATTGCTTCCTCCAGTGAAAGAGTTGTCTTGTCTGAATCAGAAGAGAAATATGCACAGATCAAGCACAGGTTACATGCAAAACCAGTCTTAAACTGTTATGTGTCGGTGGATTTTTTTATGTAAGAGGACAACAGGAGATTGACTTTTTCAATGGACAAAGCGTTATTATGGATTATGGACTTTGGTCAGAAGCGATGGGTTGAAGTTAAAATATCTTGATGGATTTGTTTCGTACAAACACGCAGCTTTTCACTTCACAAGATGTTAACTGATGGACTGGAGCGGTGTGGATTATTGGGATGTTTTTATCAGCTGTTTGGACTCTCATTCTGACGGCACCCATTCACTTCAGAGGATCCATTGGGGAGTAAGTGATGTAATGCTAAATTACTCCAAATATTTTGCCATGAAGAAACAAATTAATCTACATCTTGGATGGCCTAAGGGTGAGTACATTTTTAGAAAAATTTAATTTTGGGGTGTACTATTCCTTTAAGATTTTGAAGTAGTTTTTATTTTCTGTTTTCAGTTTTAACAATTTTGTTGTGTGCTTTGGTTGTTTTATAAAAATTTTTTTTTTCAAATTTATAAAGTGCATGTAATTTTTCAAATAAAAAAAATATCTTAGTTTTAGTTAATGATAACAACACTGTTTGCATTATCTAAAAATTCCAGATCCTAATTTAATCAATCTCTAATCAAATCACAGTTTTTAGATGAAAACTGTGGCTCCATGCTGTTATCAAACAGTGTCATCTGATAATTTCAAGTGCTCTGATAAGTTACTTATTACTATGACAACAGGATTTAATGGGACACTTCAGAAACAGTGTAACAGTTTACAATTTACTCCAAGTTTAACACTTATGAACCCTTCAGTTAATGAAACGCCATACAGACCATCTTACAACCCACATCTGAGGATCTAGGATGGCACATTCACTGTAACACTTTAACATGAACACCTGAAAATATATACATGAAAGTGCATCCACACGTACTGGCTGGTGTTGAGCGTTTCAGTGAGGAGCCGTCCTGTCAATGCATGGTAGTCCACGCCAGCAAACAGCTGATTGAAGAACCGAGGATGACCTGTGAATGAGAAAAGGCTCTGGACCAGGATGTAACCACATATTCAAGATTTAGGAGGAACTAATTTAATCATTTCAGAATAAAACACTGTTACATCTACCAGGCTGACCCCACCCCTACCATATAGGACAACCACTAATATGAATAATTAGTGGGATGTGATCCAAACACATCCAACATACAGGTTTTAACGCTGTATCTCGCCACATCTCGGACCCTCTGCAGTAGCTGCTCGTGAGATTCTCCATGTTCTCTGAGATCAAGGTCCAGAAGAGCTCTCAGTTGATCTGGATCTTTCCACTCACACACCTGTGAATACAAAGATATGCAGCTGATCTCATGAGATACATGATAGGATAGGAAGACCCAGCTGTTAAATGAGATGATAAATTCTTAAAAGACTTGACCTTCTCCTTCAAGTCAGTTCCTTTGTGAAGTATCTCCTCCATAATCACATTGAAAGCCTCAGTAAGGAACAGCTTGCCATCTGACTCATATTCTTCCAGGTGGACATGGCCATTAATATATTCTGTTACAGATACATATAAAAGAACATTTATTACTAAACAGTGTTGGGGAAAGTTACTTTTAAAAGTAATGCATTACAATATTACGTTACTCCATAAAAAAGTAACTAATCACGTTACTTAGTTACTTTTTATGGAAAGTAATGTGTTACGTTACTTTTGCGTTACTTTTTAAATCTGGAGAGGGCTTGCTTGTTTGTTTTTAAAATGAAAAAGTTCTATTTTTGGCAAATATAAAAGCCTTTTCATACCAGAAGTGAAATGAATAAGCCTCAGGCTGAAGGGAAAGTACATTAACGTCTGTACAGTAGAATGCAGAAGAAGAAATTTCAACACACTTCAGCAATAAAAAAAAGACACACAAATGTTTTTCTAGAGTAATTTGTGCTTATTAGTATGGTTGAACTGGATCATCGAAGGTCAGAAGCAAAGCCATTGGTTAATAGAATGGGATTAAATACATAAAGGATATTTGTGTTGTTTAACATTTAATTATTGCAGGTTTGCGTCATATTCTGAGTTGCATTATTTTTATTCATTTTGAGGAATACTGAATTTGTTTTTTTTTTTTGTGAGAGATGAATGAATGCATATTCATATTTATTTTAGAACTACAGTAACATCTTCTGACTTCTCTCAACATGGGGACAGGAGAGCTGTCAATCAATAAATTGGGGGGGGGAGTAACTTGCATTACTTATTTGAAAAAGTAACTCTTGTAAATTAAAAAGTAATGCGTTACTTTACTAGTTACTTGAAAAAAGTAATCTGATTACGTAACTCGCGTTACTTGTAATGCGTTACCCCCAACACCCCCCAACACCCCCAATGATAAAACAAACCAATGTTCAATAAATAATTCATTTTAAGTTAATAATAACCAAAGACACAATTCGTACTCTTCACGATCTTCATGATATAGGATTAAAACAGTACGCAAAAAATGCAACATGCAAAAAGTGTGTGTGTATATATATATATATATATATATATATATACACGATTTGTAATCGTAAGTATATATATATACTTACGATTAGTAAGTGTTAAACACATATATATATCAAAGTCATATCATAATAGCAATGTCATATAATCTTCATATGGTTTATGAAACATTGCAGCTGGTTTGTAACTGATGTAACTGGTGATCAATGTCGTCTAGAACTAACCGACCTGATCAACATCTACCAGGCTGATCCTGCCCCTACCAGCTTGTATTCCCAATAGCCCCTCACTGCAGAACACAAGATCCAGGGGGTGTGGTTGGATTACAATTTCATCTAGTTTTCAAATGTTTTGTCTGAACAAAAGAAATCCACCCTATATGTCACAGAGATTCTGAAGAGATGAGATTCAGCATCAAAAAACTATGCTTTCCAGGAGCCAGCTTTTTATTGCTTTAGCCCATAAATCAATAAACAGGATACTGCAAATCTGACAAATATCTAAATTATACAATAAAACAAGTTATAAAAAAAAAAATCTTAAAATCAAAATGACAGTAATGATTTATTTCTTTATTTATATTGATTTTTTTTGTATTTAAAAATAAACCATCACAGAAGCATGATCAATTTTTTACAAAACAGATATATGATTAAGAAGTATAGAAAAGTTACAAAAACAGAGTAACATAACAACAATTTGAAATGACTGTTCCCACATCAGATTGCAATAAACCCAAAGCAAAAGATTCCATGAAATCTGGCAAGACTAGACACTGTTTAATGACAGGCCTGTGCAATGGAATTGTACAAAGCTCCGCCTCCAATCCTATCACCTGCTTGGCATGCAAAACAAGGGTGAACAAGGGTGAAACACCAGGGTGAAAATGCATCAGGGTGAAACAACGTGATACTTGCCGAGAGAGCGAAGGTCGCCGTTATGTTGCCAGATAGCAGTCTCTATTGGAACTTCCGTCATAAACATCAGTCTTCCTTATCTGTTCATGGAATCAGTTCAAGTTTAAGACTTTGATAAAAGCTTTCACATTCATTTACTTGTAAAAGGAAAAGTATTATTCTGTAGAATGGAATGCTACCGTACAATTCAGGCTCACCTGAAACTTATATTTCAGAAAGCAAAATAATCTAAAAAGTAGGAATGGAACTTGATCTTACAGGAAAATAAGCTTACCAGAAAAACAGTTAAGTAATAATGCCATAAAAAAAATAAAAAAAAACATTGCAATAAAACAAAACTTTAGTCTAATAGTTTATTCAGTTCTGCCCCTTTTTGAAAAAAAATTATGCACTACAATTTGTTATGTAAACATATTTGCTATTAAGCAAAAAAATTAAAATAAAAAGTTTTTGCACATTAGGTTTAAGAAAAATATTTGAAATACTCGCATTATAGCTTGTTGCATTACGTTTCCCTATTATTTCACGCTTGTAGCTGACTTTATACATAGTCTTTACTAAACAAACAAAAAAAGACAAATAAACAGTCCACATTTTTAATATAACTGACTAGCAGTTATAGCTCACCCTAGTGGTATGTTTGCATGTCTGTGAATGCAAAGTGCTACATATACAGAAAGTGCTGCAGCTGCAACTTCAAAATCCAAAAGAATGAATTCACCATGTGTTCCATTGAGATTTTCATATGGGTTATTATAATGGGGGTTTTAAAGGGATAGATCAACCAAAAATGAAAATTCTGTCATCATTTACTCACCCTCGAGTTGTTCCAAACCTATATGAATTTCTTTCAGCTGTTGACCACAAAAGAAGATATTTTGAAGAATGTTGGTAACCAAGCAGTTGACGGTAGCCATTGACTTCCATAGTATGGAAAGTCAATGGCTACCATCAACTGTTTTGTTTACAACTTTCTTCAAAATTCCATTTTTGTCTTCAGCAGAACAAAGAAAGTCCTACAGGTTTGGAACAAGTGGGGGGGAGTAAATTATGACAGAATTTTCATTTTAGGGTGAACTATCCTTTTAAATTAATGAGTAAAATAAGATCTGTGGTAATACACAACTTAATGATACATGGACATTTTGTTTTACAATATAAACTGCACACACTCACCCTAAACATTCCTATGTAGTCACTTATTACAAACATAAATTTTTAAAAATACCCATAACTGCTTAAGTGTCAAGTATTGACAATTTATATTTACCACAGTTTTAAAAACTCCATGATTAAAAACCCATAGAGAAGGTTTTGACATCACATCTGCATCACCCTATTGAAGTCCTCCTAGCAGCCTCAGTTGTTTTCCAACAGGAAGTTGATTTTCAGAGTGTCTATGCCGCTCTCCTCTTGGGTTAGTAGGGAATGGAGACGAGCTGCCGTGGCTTGTTCCCTCTCACGTATGCTCCATTTTCGCAGCATGGTGAAAACCCGCATTTTGTGTTGGCTGTTGTCCTCCTCTATCTGCTGCAGAGTGGTGGTGTTCATACCCAGTGCCATAATGCCCACCTCCCTCCAGCTGTTCCCAATGCAGCCGGCTACCATCATCATCTCCCTCTCGCTCATCATCCTGGTGCCTGAGAAAAAGCAAAGTTACGTAATGCAGCAATGTGGTCACAAAGCTGCTACAGAAGATGCAAAGCAGAGGTGTGTTTGTGACTCACTGATGATACGCTGCTGCTCCTGCCGTACATTGTTTTCCAACATCTCCTGCCGTCTTTTTGCTGTCTTCTCTGATAAACCAACATCAGTTTCAAATTACAAATAGATTACTGCATGAACTAGAAAGTTTGAAGGCAATGGAGTGAAATAAATAATGTATATACATATTTTAAAAAAGTGTACTATTAGGATCTTTTTTTGCATTGTGACATTATTTTCAAGTCATATTTATTTTAGGGTTTCTGCAGGTTTTATGATGGTAAATTTAAGACTTTCAAGACCTTTTTAAGATCAAGTTAGGAATAAACTGAATGGAACAAAATACATCAATAGGTTCTCTAAATGTAAATGTCTTTTATTAGCAATGCTTTCAAAGTACAACTTCCAACAGACCTGGATTATTTAGTCATTTTACAAAAAATGTACACTAGAAAAAACATACACTACAATATGGAGATAACTTTTACTGTTTTACTGGACCTTCTGATCACACTGTAAAAAAAAGTGATGTTCTTCATCAGTATTTTTGTCGTTTCCCAGTGCAAACGTCTAAAGATTCTTAAAGCAAGAGAAATTTACTCTAGGAGCAAAATGACATTTTTTTATGTCTTGTTTTATGAGAAACAGATCAAAATGAAGTGAGTTTATGATTCAAACAAGAACAAATATAATTGGCATTACATAATTTAAAAATTTGATTGGAAAAATCTACTTAATTCAATTGGGACAACAAGTTTTCATTCCCCTATTGATTGATATTTGTTCTTGTTTTAAACATAAGATCACTTAATTTTGTTCAATTTCTCAGAAAACAAGACTTAATATGTTTAAATTGTGTCTAAAGTAAATGTATCTTGATTTGATACAAAATACTGAGGAAGACATTCACTTTTTGCATTGCATGCAACATTTAATGCCATGACTTTATGAATTTAACCTTTATGATTTTAAAACTCTCTGCTCCAGTTTAAGACCTTTTTAGGCCCTAATTAGTAGAAGGGCCAATTCAGACTTTTTAAGATCAGCAGAAACCCAATTATTTATACAGTGCTTTTTACAATACAGAACGTGTCAAAGAAGCTTCACATTAATAAAAGAGGAAAATAACAGTGTTTATGTTGTAAAATTAATCAATTATAGATTTTCAGGACAATTAAGATGTAATGCAACACAGTTCAATTCTCATTACTGTAACAAAGTTGGTTATCTTTCTCTTTTGAATATTTATACATTATGGTAACATTTATTGCATATAATTAATTATATGTTAAATTATTTTACTTTTCAAAAAATATTTTTATATACTACTGAACTGTAAGACAGTAGAAATGACTATTACAGTAATGAGAATAAACATTCAAAAATGTAAAGTTGCACTAATGAGAATTACATGCATAAAAGTCATAATGCCAAAATTCTAGGGGAGTTCCCGGTACATAATGGATGCTTTACAAAGGCTGAGTGTAAGATCATACCTGTGTTTTTTGGTGTCTTGCGTTTGTTGATTTGCAGCTTTTGGAGGAACTGTAGTTTAGGAAATGTCTCTTGCATGTCTTGTGTTTTCAGCAGCTTCAGGAAATTCAGAGCATGCTTGTTGTCTTTGTGAATCACATAATCCAAGATGTCCCGTACCTGCCTTGAACGCATGTTCATGTCTTTGATGTTGTTGTACTCATTGTTGGACAGTATGCCACTGGCATGGCAATGCTGAAGCAGAAAGTCTGGATCTCCCGTCAGAGCTTCCAGTAGCTCTGGCTTGAGTCTCCGAATGAGCTTGGTGCCATCTACTGGCCCATCCATGGCCTCTTGTGCTTGGTCAGTGATGTGAAAACCTAGATTTGACACTGGCTTTGCAAGCGAACATCAAGGCTGCAACAAAATCAGAAATTAAATTATTTTAAACAACAAAAATATACAACCTAAAAAAAATGAAGATGCTTCAGTCACAAATAGCTGGGGAAACTGCAAAGAGGGGGGGAAAAGATTGTTTTGCAACCCTTCAATCAAGAATTTAAAGGGGTCATATGATGCTGCTAAAAAGAACATTATTTTCTCTATTTGGTGTAATGAAATGTGTTTATGCGGTTTAAAGTAAAAAAAAACACATTATTTTCCACATACTGTACATTATTGTTTCTCTTCTATGCCCCGCCTTTTTGAAACGCGTCGATTTTTACAAAGCTCATCGGTCTGAAAAGCGAGGTGTGCTGTGATTGGCCAGCTATCCAGTGCGTTGTGATTGGCCGAATTCCTCAAGCGTGAGACGGAAATGTTACGCCCCTCACCATACTGTGATGCCGTGTCCCGGCCGGAGTGATGATTCAAAAACATGAAAACCCATTACAAACGAGGCATTTGTTGCATCCAGTGGGGACATAATTACTGATTATAATGACTTATACTGTCTTTTTACATTGCATTACATTTGCATTGCATCGCGCTGCGTAAACATAAAACTCTGTCTGCATTCGTGATCGGAGAAATGACAAACAACAAGTGCTAACGTTACTCTACTGCCCAAAACTCACATTTGACTCATCAGTGGCAAATCCTTTAAATGAAAACGTACTTACGTGAGTCAGAACTGCCGGCATTTTAGTCTAACGTTACTCTCCCAGGATCAGTAAACAGTCCTCCATAAAATGCGCTGCACACATCTGGATATTTGGGTTAAACTGTTCTGGAACAGTGTTGTAAATACAACTTAACCACTGATTTGTAGTCGTGTCCTCTTTTGGAAGACCAAACAAAGTAGTTTCGCTTTCACAACGAAAAACACAGCGGCCTAGCGTGAGGGGAAGCCCCGGCTTAGCGTGAGCTGAGGCCGGGCTAGAGTGAGCTGAGGCCGGGCTAGAGTGAGTTGAGGCCGGGATAGAGTGAGCTGAGGCGGCGGGGTCGAGAACGGCGTGCCCGGCGGATGCGACGAATGAGCGGCAACCACATGTGAAGGACCCCAGGCTGGACGCTTTGTCCATGGTGAAAGTTGATGTATTCCCTCAGCGACCAGCACAGATCAGCTCTAGGCATGACGAAGCGGATATCGTCCTCTTTTGGAAGACCAAACAAAGTAGTTTCGCTTTCACAACGAAACACAGCGTCTTCAGGACATGGCTGCAGCGTCAACAAAACTACAGCGAGAATAAAAGTTACACCTTCTTTCTTTGCGTGAACATTTGGGCGGCGTTATGCAAATCTTCCCACATAGTGATGTAGATATGTGGGGGCGTGTTAGAACGAGACGTTTTAGGTAGGTGTGGCTGACTCTGAACTTTTATAAAGAATATCTCTTTGGATTTGAGACTTTAGTCTTTGCAACTTTACAGATCTTCTTTATGCACCAAGAGCTTGTAACACTCCAAAGAGAAAGGAAAACTTTAAATCGCATCATATGACCCCTTTAACATTTTTATGTTATTATCAAAAAATAAGCACACCACTTCCTCTACAGCAAATTATTTCAAAATATCTTTTACAACTTGTTGATTAAATGTGGTCAGCAAAATTAAGCCTTTGTAATTGGGATAAATGGGCTACATTAAATATTAATATGAAATACATTTCTGAACTAAAGGGCTTGGCTAATCTAGATAGTACAGGAGAATATTTCAAATATTGTATTCATAAATAAAGGCGACGACCTTGACGACTTAAAACAAATAAAATAGTATAACGTGTAATAAAATACTTCGTATTTGGGTGAGAAGCAGCAATATATAGAACAGACCAACAGATGAGACTGCAGCTGAAGCATCATGGGTGCCGCTGAGATGAAGGAAGTGTCTTCATATGATCCCTCCCATTGACAAGTTGTTTTTTAAAAACGGCAAACGTTCTTCGTTATTACTTTCGAATTATGAAATACATATAGCGTGCTGATCCTACACAGATAATACTATTTGATTATGGGAGTATAATTGTATATAGCACATCTTTCTTTGCATTATCTGCAAACGACTTTCCAGTTTAGTGGCCCACTTCTGGAGATGCGTCATCTTTGTTTACTTTCAATAAACGGCTATGGTGCGCTTTAAAATTTTTTTTTTTTTTTTTACATTTGTTGAGAGGTTTTATTTGTTCGGGCATAATAAAATAGTCTGCCTTTACTAGTACATATCGATTACGTACACCTTGCAAACACTAGAGAAGCAAAAAAAGGCGCGCGAAACTGAAGAGAACAAAGAGATATTTCATCAGCATGCGCAGCACGCGTCCACTTGCACGCGTTTCTGTCACGGTTACAAATTTGCGTGCGCTCACGTTTTCAGAATATCTTTTATTGCAGCGTAGAAACGGAAAGTGTAAAATTCAGCACTTTTCACCTGCACAGAGATATAGAAAGAACCAAAGGGAAGTGCCCTACACACATGAATGAAGTCACATTTCATTAAACACGAAAGAAAAGTTTGCTTACCTCAGAACGTTTGATGGCTCATCCGCATATAATGTGACATTGATATAAAAACAACTACTGCTGCCGCCCCCTTCTGGACAGGGAGTGTTATTAACGTGCTCAACTAATGCTAGTTTTAGCCATGTAAAATTTCACTATCAACAACTCATTTCCAAATGCCCGAATCTTTTTTTAATACTAATTAATTCTATTCTAGAGAACTGACACGCTGACCTTAAAACTGAACCCTGATTTGTGATTCATCAGCTACTCTAAAATGAATCATGAATGGGAGTGTGATGATGAAATAACTACCATTCTGTACTTTCAGTGAATCTAGCCTAAGGGAAGTGATAAACTGCTGAGACAGAAACAATGAAGCGACAAACTATGATGGAATTTGCTCTGCACTGGTGACATCTCTGTCTCGTTTAGTTCATGTCCACTTTCGACCTGGTAAACAGCTGCTGCATGTAAAAGTAAAACAGCATGGACAATCTTTTTAATAGATAATTACCCTTACATAGCCATGGCCTATTGCGATTCTGTGGAAGAGGAAGTTTCCTTAGGACTAAAGTTTGATAGGAAACCTCCATTACAAAATTCAGATGAATCACAAATGAAAGCCAGAAAGCTCTTTCAGTGGATTATGTATATTTGATCGGTTTCATTAATATTTAATTACTTGTGCATGTATTTCTAGTTCATCTGTATCTATAAGAATGTGAATAAATGTGCTCAGCAAAATAAGAAAATGGTAATTAGGAAAAATGCATTAAATATTATTCATTTTTTTCTTATGATATTTGTTCATATATGCCCATTCTCACATTTATTTAAAAAACAAATCATTCATTTATTCCTTATTGGTTCTCAACATGACACAATTGAGTAAAAAGTGGAACATGAACCACCAAACATTTCTGAACTAAAGTGCTTGACTAGATAGGATAGGAGAATATTTTACAGCATCTTATTGGTCCCCTGTGACCAATAAAATGAGGCATTACAGTAGACAAATTTTAAATTTGAAAACCAAAAATACGACAATTTAGAGATCAAATAAATCAAATATAGCATATAGCGTAATTTGAAAAAAAGGGGAAGATGGGAACAAAAAAGTCTGAGGGAACATGTTGTTAGTTTTTATTTTTAAGTTTATTTTAAATGTATATTAAATGTATGTGTGTTTATATCGAGCTGTCTATTTATGTATCTATATATGTGCTGAAAGGCGTAATCCAACACTGTGGAATGCTGTGCCATTCTCAAGCAGGACTTCCATGTGACTGGGATTAATGAAACTGATCCAGTGCCTCCTGACTCCTGGAGACGCTCTTCCGTGAGACATCACTGCTTTGTGTTCCCACAGTTTTAGAATCTAAATAAGAATCTAAAAAAAAAAAGTGAAAAGAAAAAAATGTGGGGGGAAAAAAAATGTTGCACACAATTTAGTCTCTAGTGTCCTAATGATTTTTTATATTTTGATTGTGGGGTGAAATATGAGCAGGACGCAGGACATGGAGGCGGGGACTTTTGCTCACTTCCAGGATTCCTGTGGGATTCCCAGATTGTGAAGAGGCCTTGTTCGCCTACTCTGTCTGTTCTGCTGAGAGTCTGATGATGAACTGCTGAGCCCAGCAGTGGGAGGGGCCTTACCTGCTAGGTGCAAAGCAGCTCTCTTCCCATTGGCTGAGCAGAGTCAGTATATTTCCTCACTCACAAACAATGTGGAAGTGAGCAGAGTGTTCAGAGCACTGAGAGGACAGACAGAGAGCCCAACAAGAAAACTCTTCAGCACATCCACTGAAAGACTGCAAGAGGAGGCTTGATACACTGTATGTAAGTTTTGATTTGTGATTCATGGGCCTTTGTTTGTATTGATGTGTTCAGAGGGAACACAAGCTTGTCATGTTTGGCATTTTAAATGCATGCTTTGTGGTTTCTCACTTTCAATGGTCTCACCAGCCATGAGTCTCAGTAGTTGATGTTTCTAATGTGCTAAGTGAATTTAAAAGGGATAGCTTTCTTTTCAGTACAATGTAACAGGGAAAAAAACAGTGTTGCATAAAGATTTTAGAAAGTAATTTTTGTGTAAAACAAAGGTTGAGAGCTGTAATATGTAGTTTAATGCTAAATATGTTAATTTGTTATGTTAAATGAGCACATACATTTCAGCATTACTTGTGAATTGCTTCCATTGTCACAGAAATTTTGTAGCGTGAATTAAAAAAATAACATTTCAGATCATTTTTATTTAGAATTGATTATTAAATGTATCTATTTATTTGAAAGAAGCTTAGCAAGTTAGATGGAAATGTGCATTAATTTGAAACATGATTCTGAGGAAGCATTTTTATCTTTAATTAAAGTTTACTTTAGATGTATTTTTATCACTCACTTTTATTATTTTTTTTAAAAAAATTTGATTTTCTAGTCTGGAAAAGTTATGAATTTTTTTTATACTGAAAAGCTAGCTAGAAGTTGCTTTTTTTTTAAAAATGTGATTTTCTAGTCTGGAAAAGTTATGAATTTTTTTTATACTGAAAAGCTAGCTAGAAGTTGCTTTTGTGATTTTCAGAATACCTACTACACTGCTGACTGGGTGAATATTGAAATTTTGTTGGTCAAAAGATGTGGGAACCCTTCTGAAGGTATGATTATAAGCAGAGTGCAAAGATAAGTCAAACTGCTGGGAATAAAGTGTAGACTTGTCTAAACATGCTGAAGTGTTGATGTGACCTGAGTGTGATGTTTCCGCTTCATTGGATTCATCTGAATGTTCTCATGTCGTTTAAGCAGAAGCACGTGGCATATGCCAAATGGATGAGTGTCTTCTTGAAGCAAATCAGTCATTTTGGAAAGCCCTTGACTGTAATTTGTTGACTTTTAGGAAGTCCTGGTTTATGTCTCTGGATGAGAGAGAGTGTCTCATCTGCTGAGTCAAATCATAATCTCTCAACACGAGAGATCCTTGAGAAAACTTGGATCTCTCAGAGTTTTAAAACTTAGTGAAGCTCATTGTTGGGCTCCTTTGATATGATTCTTTCTCAGGCAACAGACTATATAGCAGATTAAAAGTCTGTTTTATGGAAGTGTACAGCATGATGCATGAGTAATCTGAGGTAATGATGACTCAGTTGCTGTATCAGCAGTTTCAGTGATGTTTCAGCTGTAAATCTGCTGCTTCTTTGCATTGCCCAAATCAAAGCCCTTTGCTCAACTGTACAGAACATGTTTGAATTGATAGATTTCTAAAGCTAATCATTAAAATGCTGGCTAATTTGAAGAATTAGTATTATTGCAACCTAATTATAGTTATTTACTGCATGAGAAAATCACTGTGAAACCAGGAAAATTCCTTTCTGATCCTAATCTGTACATGGATCATTTCCAGCAGTAAGTTGGTGTCTGTCTGTTTATATAAGACTATGTGTGTATGTGATTTCATGGGTAAGGAGAGGTTTGCAGTTGCCCACAGATGATCAGTTTCCTTGTAATTACCTGATCATGTGAGATAAATCCTGTCATATCAGGCATAAGTCACAACATGTCTGTATGATAGCGGCTACGGGTGTTGTGCACTGACGCCGAATGATGACTCATTTCAAGAGTGATATGGGAAAACAATCATTTCAGTTTAATAATGAAATGCCTCTGTCCTAACAGAAATCCTACTGAAGACATCAGGAAGCCAAGATGGCAGTCAGTTCATTTCATCGTGGGCAATGGGCCTCACAGTCCTTGCGAGTTACAGCAAAGGAGCTCTCTATTATTGGTGTGCGAGGCAAAAACACGGCCATTGCTGAGCGATTTTCCAAGTAAGCAAATTTCAGGATTTGCATATCTAAAACTGATCTCACTTGTCTTTTAACCTCTCCCTCTTTGCTGTGTTTAGCACTCTTTTAGTGCACTTTAGAACTTGTTTCCCAACCTTTTTTACAAGGCACCACTGTTTTAAAAGCTGCTGTTTTGTTCTAAAGTGGTTTATGATGTTCAGACCTCTGCTCCAACATTATTAGGAGGTTCACCAGCAGAAAGTGGTGTCAAATCATGTAATGATGCTGTCAACACCCAGACACAGTCAAATTCAGATATTAGAGGTTCAAAAGTCTGACACCACCAATAAAATGTATCTATTTTGCATTTTAGTGCAATTTAATACCATTTAACCACTTTACAAATTATATTAGATATTACATAGTTTAAATGGGAAGTCATGGCCTAATGGTTAGAGAGTCAGACTCATAACCCAAAGGTTGTGGGTTTGAGTCTCGTACCGGCAGGGATTGTAGGTGGGGGGAGTGAATGTACAGCGCTCTCTCCCACCTTCAATTCCATGACTGAGGTGCCCTTGAGCAAGGCACCGAACCCCCAACTGCTCCCCGGGCTGCCCACTGCTCCGGGTGTGTGTTCACGGTGTGTGTGTGTTCACTGCTGTGTGTGTGCACTTTGGATGGGTAAATGCAGAGCACTAATTCCGAGTATGGGTCACCATACTTGGCCACATGTCACGTCACACTTCTTTTTTTTTTTTTAAATGACTAATTTACTTGCATTTCATTACTGATCTTAAATGTTAAATACTCATGTCTTTGTTTTAAAATGTTCAGAATCCTAAAACATTTCAGACTGAGTTTCCATACTGAATTCCTCATTTTCAGTCTGCTCTCAGATATTGGACCGCATGTTTGATTTATAGCTAAATATCTGCTGCCCGACTCATTAGAAGCATCTTTCTTGGCTCTCGGTCAGTGTATTTCCTGTGTGGAGGAATTTTTCCAGTGCATCATCTGTCAGATTTTCTAATGTCTTCTCCAGCGTTGTGCTTTTGGCTTCCTTTCTACACCTACAGCAATGACTTCACCATCCCAAGAACTAGATTTGCCAGCTGGATTAGTGAGCATTAAAGAATTCAAGGATGAAATGGTTTAGGATCTGATTGCTGACCTGTGATAGGTGTGGGCAAATATAAATCATGTGTTTGTTATTCAGCTCTTTTAAACGGTTTAAATTTTTTTTTCCACAAACAAGATTCAATGACACCTGACATAGGCTAAATGTTTATATTGAATATAACATAATGTGCACATATACATAAGCATGTAATATCTTTCACAAACTTTCTTTTTTCCCCCCGTTTCCTGTCACTACTTCCCCTTTTTTATGTTCTTCGTGGTTCGTCTGTCCTGTTGTTAGGGGGTTGGCCTAGTTCCCTTATGCAGATAGTTTCTAAAGACTAGTATCTGGTGCTGTATCCCCCCCCCACCCCACCCCATTTTCTCCAGCACAGTCTGAGGGAGCCACTCCTTCCATTTGCCAGGTTTCGGAAGCTTTTATAGTTAACCTTTTCCTAACATTCTAACAATGATTTTGTTTCGCCAATCGCTACTAATCCAAATATTGATGAGATACTCTCAAGCATTAATATCCTCTTACTGCTTTTCCTTGGTTATTTTCTGTTGTTGTTTTTTTTGTGACAAAATTGTCATAGAAGACTTTCAATCAGCAATGTATTTTTAATCATGAATGTATTTTTAATTAGATCTTTTAGAATTTAAATTTAAAGCTGCCCTCTTCAAAACTTAGGATTGAAATAACTAAAACTGTATATACTGTTGTTGTTTTAGTTGTTGAGCGACAGTGACCAGCCGATGGAGAAGTGGACGCAAAGAGACGTGCCCATTGAAAAGCCCACAGTGCCTCTCAACAGCCTGAAGATGATGTTTGAGAAAGGAGAGACCCTTCACAACAACGTAAGTACAACTAATTATCTAAATTGGTATGTATTATCTGAATTGGGTATCTTGTCAGTTTAGTAGATAACATCACGTTGGTATTTATGAATGAATAGAAAGTTTGTGTGTGCAGTTTAAAAGGGTTTGCGCAATTAAAAGTCCAACCCCCAACTTTTTAAATTTATAATATTCTTAGAAATGTTGATTGAGACTTCTTGGACCAAAACAGTCAAAATAATCAGCATATTAGAATTTTTTTTTTCTGAAGGATCATCTGACACTGAAGAAATTCAGCTTTGCGTCACAGGAATAAATTACATTTTAAAATGTATTAAAATCGAAAACAGCTCTGTGATCATGAAGACACCAGTGTGCTCCTCCAGTCTCCCTCTGAGAACTTTGTTTCTTTCTCAGCCTGCAGGAGAACTATTGTTGATTTGTGTTCTGTAACCTTGCATTAAATGTTAGTGTTGCTTTTTAATTCTAGCATCTCTTTTACTATTGCTCATACTTGGGGTTCGAAAAAACAACAACACTCTAGCATTAATGTAGTGATTTTAGCAGGAGAAAGCATCACATTTCTGTCAGAAGATGTGAAAGTCTAGATTTACTAAAGCTTCTTTTGAAACGAGATCCACTGATTTGAATTTCTGAACTATTGTTCTCTGCTAGTCTGTGTGGCTGAAGATGACAAGAACATTCTTGTGGTGTCTTTTTAGTCAAGCCTCGTCTTCATCTGAGGCCCCGTCCACACGGAGACGCGTTTAGCTGTATACGCATACATTTTGTATCGTATAGGCGTTTCGTCCACACGGATCCGGCGTTTTGGGAGAGTGAAACCGATATTTTTTTTTAAAATGGGTCCCAGAGTGGATAAATCTGAAAAGGCCGCCCTTGCGTTTTCGTGTGGACAGCGAATCCCTATATTTTCTGAAACGATGACGTCATCAGCCCACGTCTCGCCCCTAGTCAGACACTGCTACGTTATATTAACAGCAACCAAAACATGAACTAACACTGAACGATTGTCTTTTTATTAACTAACATTAACACAGATTAGTAAATGTATTGTTTCATGTTCGTTTGTATACCGCGCGCAAGGTTTATGCACATAGTCCAAGTCGTCTTCCCCGTTTTTAGTGTATCTCTGTGGCAGAATTACAGCGCCACATATTGGTCTGGCATGTATACTACATCGTTTTGTGGTTTCGTGTGGATGCAGATATTTCTTGAGACGAGGGGGGAAAAAAAGATCGGATAGGGAAAGCTCTGGCTTTGTGTGGACGTAGCCTGACATTTTATTCTTTAATCTAATTTTTTCCTCAAAGTTTATGTGTTCAAAATGTACTGGGATTTCACCGTACACAATGGTGTGTCTTGTTTGTTTCACGGACTGCAAAGGGAATCATGCCCAACATTTTATCTGCAAAAGAGCAAGCTATTTTGAAGTAGTGTGGGTGGAGGAGAAGGAAGGACTTGAAACTGAATGCATTTTTCCCATTGTATCGTCACCACCGCATTACCAGTGCTTCAAAACGTCCCAGCATGCAGTGAACTTAGATACACACCATAGTTAGTGGTTCTTGCAAAGACAAACATCACTGTTTTCTTATTGGGGGTAGGGACTTTTTTTTCCCATCCCTAATTCAAACTTTCAGCTGCTGCGATCAAATTACTGAATAAGTGATTTAAATTTGTGAATAGTTTAGTCCAACCAGATATTTCATGGAAACTAAATGACTTAAAAGAATACTGGTCACTGATTTGGTTCTTGAGTTCACCTCAGTCACTCGATGATCTAGTTGCAGCTGTTCTCATGTTAAGTTCAGTTGTGTTTTTTTATTTTTCCTCACGCAGTCTCCGTTTGACTTTTACTCTGATTATAACTAATGACACTGATGAATAATGAATTTTCATTTTTTGAGTTCAACTCAAACCTCAACCTCTCAAAAAACATTTCCACCATTAAACAGGGATGAGGTTGCTCTCATTAAAAGTCTTTGCCGTTCTCGCCGGGGGGCTGATGTCATGAGATAAACGTCCACATGATCACTGCAGGGATTCGAGCTTTCTGCTCCCATCAAAGCCAAATTTCTCTCCTTTAACCTGAGGGATGGTCATGAGAGACTGACTGAAATAATATGAATTCTTCATCCAACTCCTCCAGCAGTTTTATTTATTTTTAAATCTGCTGCAGAAATGTTCTTTATGAATGTCGCTGGATATGGAATTTGGGCTACTTTGACAGCTGAATGGCGTCATGAACTGCTGAGAAAAGCAGTTAATAAAGAGAAGTTCCAGATATTACTAGATTTATTGACGTGCGTAGTCTGTAGGACCCATTTCATTAGAAACTAGACTTTCATAGATGTTTCGCAAGCCAGTGTGCGTCATTAGTTGTAGAAAGAAGTAGCGGAATAATTATATAATTACTGATTTAATATTTTCAGTTTTTATTTAATTATTTTGCAATTGTATGTGATGATGATGATAAATTTACTGGTCTATACGGCGTATATATAAAAAAAGACAAAAACTAAACAAAATTACTAAAGCTTTTACTAAAATTAAAATGGACAATTATAAAAATATAAACTGATGCAAAATATTAATACACATTATAATAGTATCTCGATGCTAAAATAATTTTTTTTTTTTAAATATCGCATAATCTTCAAATGTTTAAAAATATCTTACTTTTGCCGCTTTGTTTCAAGGATTAAATAAAAGAGCACTGAAATAAAATTTAGAAGACATCATGTATAGATATGATAGATATAGTGTGTGTGCTTTATATATTTTATCTTTTGTCATAGATTTTATCCTCTGATAACATAAGGACACTCCTCATTTCTGGCAGGCCGTGGCTCAGATGTTCCCATCTTTTGTGTGTTTTGGATTAATAGAGGGTCTTTTGTTTGAGCTGATGCCCCCTATGGCTGCACTGCCTTTGCCTTTTGTACTGTGTTTATTTCCCGCTCCCCTGGTGTCGGCACACCAGCCTGGAGATGCTGCACTGATGCCTGGCCGGCTGGTTCCCCCACAGCCATGCTAATGGCTAATCCATGATTGGGGGTGGGCCGGTTTCAGCCCCCTTGTTGGATTTAGAGGTTCAACCAGCTGCCTACCTCACCCCACCCTCTCAGCCCTCCCCCTCTCCATCTCTCCTGCTGCTGCCAGCAAAACACTGGCATGCTCACCGTCTCTAATCTGCTGTCAGAGCACTGCCGGGCTTTAGGCAGACAGACTCTGCTCTGTAAATCTCCAGGAATCACAGCGGACCGCCTGTTGTTGTCTGTCTGATTTTAAATAGGTAAGACATGTGGCTTTCAGCTCGATACTGTTATTGTTACATGTGGAAACTCTCTTTTGGGTGGGATGATGTCGTGCTTCTTTCCTGAGAACAATGACAATGAATACAGACTTTTTGGAGGATGTGTTTGTCCTGGGATTGATTACACTGTTGTAAGACAGTATTTGCTAGGCACTTGAAAAGTAAATGTTTTTAAGTGTCATTTTCTGAAACAAAAGCTAAGAAGTCACAAAAAAAAAATCCTCCCATTTAATTGATAATTGTATTAAATTATTGTCATGGTGCAAAGCAAACTATAACAGATGTCAAACTTTATAAAAGACCAAAATGTTGCACGTGGTTTAAATTAATAATTTACGGAAATGAAATGGATCAAGACTTGAATTTGAAGGAAGAACTCTAGTGTCGCAGTTTTCCCACGGAATTGGGCTACTTTTATACTGTTGCTGCAGGTCGTTTTTTGTCTTCAGTGAGTTAAAGTGAAATCCTCCACCCGGAGCACGATTTTTGACCGATTATAACCCCCCGGAACACGATTTTTATAGTCAATTTCCCCTGACTGGGCTTGTTTTGGCCATGATTGAACAAGTTTTGAGAAGCAATTGGGCTGGTTTTGTTTCACAGACCTGGCAACCCTGAAGGACTCAAGCCATATCTAGATGCCAGAAGGTCATAGAGATATGAGTGTATAGTAAGAATTCACTTAGCAACTATTTAGCAATGCCCTAGCAACCACCCAGATCACCTTAGAAACCACTTAGTGACACCCTAGCAACCATCTGGAAGACCCTGTAACAGCCACATAGGAACATTCTAAAAACCACTCAGAACACCTTAACCACCACATAAGAACACCATGACACCCAGAATACCCTAGCAACCATTTAGCAGTGCCTTAGCAACCACCCAGATCACTTAGTGGCATTCTAGCTGAAAATCTGAGACTCAAGCAACCACAACTTGCTAAAAACATTCAGAATACCTTAGCATCTACATCATGGCAACCACCCAGAATACTCTAACAACTGTCTAGCAATGCTTTAGCAACCACCCAGAACACCCTAGCAGCCACTAGGACATGAAAGTATGAAAAACAGGAAATTATTGGGAAGAGAGAATGGAAATGAGATCAAATTTGCATTGGGTCTGGCTTTTAAGTCTATGAAATTACAGTTTTTATGTTTCTCATAGAATATCCTGTTTCATTCTGAAATGCTTTGCATTCAGGTAGTAAAATGAGTGTCAAATGGCTATTTACATTTACTTTAAGGACTTCTTAATGATGTCTTTGTTCTGTGTTTAGCATACTTCATTAACACATGTTTTTTTTTGTCTGTCTAGGTGTCTAGAGACAGTGGATCCGAGAATATGGAACCAGGAGATAAAGGTACAGAATCAAATGCAACACTAAACACAAACACACCAGTCTTGTTCAATAGGTTTTCAGTTACATGATCTCACATCTTGAACTTCCTGCTTCCTTTCTGCAACACTGTAAGAATCCGCTTTCTGGAAAGTGCTGATGGCAGTTCGTCTGTCTAGGTGTCTAGAGACAGTGGATCCGAGAATATGGAACCAGGAGATAAAGGTACAGAATCAAATGCAACACTAAACACAAACACACCAGTCTTGTTCAATATGTTTTCAGTTACATGATCTCACATCTTGAACTTCCTGCTTCCTTTCTGCAACACTGTAAGAATCCGCTTTCTGGAAAGTGCTGATGGCAGTTCTGTGGAAATTCCTGTTTCCCATTCCCACTTTGCCCTTGTGGCACATATGCTTTTTTCATTGTTTTTCATAGTTATTAGAGACCCCACTGACTGATCTAAATCTCTTTTTCTTCCGTTCTTCACAGAAAGTCTTGACTCTGGAGTCAAAATGGTGGAGTCCACCCCTCTCAGGGACCGAATGGCCATGTACCAGGCAGCTGTGACTAAGCATGATTTCCCTTCCTCCTCCACTGTGAGTGACACCCCCCCCCCAATCACCATAAACACTCCCTCAGTTACTATCACTCCTTATGATTTCATCACATGCAATATGTTCATTCTTTCTGCTGACATGACACTATTTGCATCTGGTTTGAAGGGATAGTTCACCCTAAAATGACAAGATCGCCCTCATGTTGACTTACTTTCTTCATTGGAACACAAAAAGGAGGCCATTTCCATGCATTTCATTTTTCGATTAAAAAGGAACAGAGACTGAAACTTTTCATGCAATTCATGTGGACTACTTTTAAGTTTGCTAAAAATCCCTAACAATCTTGACATTGGCCCTAGTTCTTCTTGAGTTGTCCAATCTGTGAATGGAAAAAAATCAACTCAAAAGAATGAATCGATGAATCTGTTCATAAAACCATCTTAATGATTCATTCATGATTTGGACTGATCTGGTTTATTGAGATGTCAGGATCATCAGAGAATCATGAAAGAAATTTCGCCCGCTTTTTTAGAGTTTTTTTTTTATATATATATATATACAAGAATATAGTCCAGAGTCATATGGACCATTTTAGAATATTTTGATAACACGTTTGCATCCTTTTCTGAAGTTTTAAGTTTTTAGTCCCCATTCATTGTATTTGCATGGGAAAACAGCAACAAGCAATCAGTTTTAGAAGCGTTTCTTTTTTGTTGCATGGGTGAAAAGTGCTTAAGTTTTGAATTGGAATGCCTTCAGGATGAGTAAATTACAGAATGCTCATTTTTTGGTGAACTGTTTCTTTAAAGGAGCACATGCTCCCTGATAACCTTTTTCCTTTTTGTGTTCCTGGTTCTGGTAGAGTGAACCAGCAGACAATGAAGTCCGCAGTCACAGTGGGAAGCAGAAGGAAAATGTGCCGCCAGTGTCTGCTGATGTGGTGAGAACTGACAACATGAAATCCTGTGACTGAACTGACCCTATTTGCTTTTGTTGATCCTGGTCTTATTGTGTACTTTTTTGTGTATTTTTTTTTGTCTTCATAATCATTCATCGAACAAACTTGCCCCACATGTGACTTTCTTTTTCAGCTGACATCATGAAACCCTAGCCTGACTCCAGTTTTTCCTCCTCCTTTTCATGATGCTTGTTTTATTTTTGTTGAATATCCGTTTTCGCTCTGATGTCACACTATGAAAGCAAAAAGTGTTACAACTGCAGCTTCATTTTAACATGACAGATTATCCAATTTTTTTAGTAGTAAATGTTTCTGGCACTTTCCTTATTGGTTGTCTTTGTATCTGCAGGGCTCTGAATCCAACACTATGAAAAGTCCCAATTCAGACAGGAATGGTGAGTCTCTTGCAACTATAATAACATACAAATAATGAGTAATAATTTTGTACTTGTTATTAATCTGTATTTTGTTATCTTGTATTAAACTGTATTGTAAGTATGTCGACACATGGTGAGAACTGATCATGCTTTTATTTTTGACTAAGCTCAGTGTTTTATCAAAAACTTGCACTGTTAGTCACTTGGAAGCCAGCGCTATCTAGAGGTTGACAGCACTGTTCTCTCCATTTACAGGCGCTGTTACAAGTCCTGATCAAAACCAGCCTAAAGCTGTTAGGGTGAATATTCAGTCAATATATAAATATTTGTTTATTTACTTGACATTTATTTTATATTTATTGAATTTGAGTTTTATCTGTATTTTTTCCACTTTGGCTAAAACATTTGTATGTGTTTTTGTGCACTTGGTAGAAGTTCCGTTTACCTGTCCTTGAAACCTGTGTGACGTGCCTTAAGACCGTGTACCCGCTAGAGAAACTTGTAGCAAATCAGCAGATTTACCACAACACCTGCTTCCGCTGTGCCTACTGCAACACTAAACTCAGGTGAGGACAAGAGACTCTACCATATGGCCCTGATCCTATATTGAAACACTTGATGTGGACTTGCAAAAGTACAGATAACTGTAGGGTGTCCCATTTGTCAATTTATGAAGCAGAGGGGTGATCATAAGTTTGCTTACCCCATAGCCAGTGTTACGTTTACTGTTTTTGTCCACTGACAAAAATATATTTTAGTCAATATTTTGTCATGTTCATTTATTTTAATAATATTGTTTTACTTTTTTAATGGTATCTAAATTTACTGTTAGAATGTTTTTACTGTTTACTATTATAAACATTTTATATATTACACGTGTAAAAAAAAAAAATTTTAAAAACACAATCTTCTGAAATAACACTATAATGAGTACACCATTTAAATACAATGTTGTGAATGGTTTCGTTAACTCCGTACAAAGTCACGTTTATGTTGAATATCTGATTCTGACTACTGTCAAATGTAATGCGTTGGGCTTAGATTTTATATATATATATATAAAATCCGTGTTGGGGAAAGTTACTTTTAAAAGTAATGCATTACAATATTGCGTTACTCCATAAAAAAGTAACTAATTACGTTACTTTTTATGGAAAGTAATGCGTTACGTTACTTTTTAAATCTGGACAGGGCTTGCTTGTTTGTTTTTAAAATAAAAAAAGTTCAATTTTGGCAAATATAAAAGCCTTTTCACACCAAAAGTGAAATGAATAAGCCTCAGGCTGAAGCGAAAGCAAATTTACGTCCGTACAGTAGAATGCAGAAGAAGACATTTCAACACACTTCAATAAAAAAAGACACACACGTTTGGTAATTTGTGCTTATTAGTACGGTTGAACTGGATCATCGAAGGTCAAAAGCAAAGACATTGGTTAATAGAATGGGATTAAATACATAAAGGATATTTGTGTTGTTTAACATTTAATTATTGCAGGTTTGCGTCATATTCTGAGTTGCATCATTTATACTGAATCTGTTTTGTTTTTTTGTGATTGAGATGAATTAATTCATATTCATATTTTATAACTACATTAACATCAGGGCATCAGGGGACTGTCAATCAATAAATTGGAAAAAAGTCATTTGCGTTACTTATTTGAAAAAGTAACTCCGATATTCTCTTATTCTCTTGTAAGTAACGCGTTACTTGAAAAAGTAATCTGATTACGATTACTTGCGTTACTTGTAATGCGTTACCCCAACACTGTAGATATATGTATATATGTGTGTATATGTATATACAACTACTAAATTATCTGAAACAACAATATTGTCCGCGTCCACAGCAGCAGAATACGGTCGTCATTTCTGTATTTGAGTTATATGTTTACAGACTGTTGGGTTATTTACAAAAGTGACAACCAGATTCTGTGTTCCCAAACTCATCCTAGTAAACTTTCCGGACTCGGAACCAAAATTTAGGCGAAACTCTGCTGTATGAACTGAACTGGACTTGTTTTGTCGTGAGAGTCTAGTGTGTGTATTTAATGTGTAGCTTCAGTAAACTTACAGAGATGGAGAGATGAACCGTTTATAATTTGAAGGTTCCATATCCAGTCACCGTCGTCGTCCACAGGAGCGGCTCCCGCCAGTTTTGTGTTTTCTATATGTATTTATGAGATGAATTAAATGACCGGCTAGCAAAGCGCTTCAGTTTACTGGTGTCAGTTGACTGTTTGTCCCAAGCAGCTCCCGTGCGCGCTACTCAAAAGCTCCGCGCACCAGTCAGGAAAGAAAACGGCGGTTAATTCAAATGTGACTGATCATGAACTCGCGCCCAGATTAAAATCGTGTCAGCTGTGATCAATTTAAACAATGTAATATTTATTGATTCTTCAGCATTTACTATGATTAAACAGATGATTCACGGTTAGTGCAAGAATAAAAAAGGGTTTGGTTTTTGAATTTAGCCAATCTGTATAGACTTTTATCTTCATAAGAAGAAAAAAAAACATATGGCCCTGATCCTATATTGAAACACTTGATGTGGACTTGCAAAAGTACAGATAACTGTAGGGTGTCCCATTTGTCAATTTATGAAGCAGAGGGGTGATCATAAGTTTGCTTACCCCATAGCCAGTGTTACGTTTACTGTTTTTGTCCACTGACAAAAATATATTTTAGTCAATATTTTGTCATGTTCATTTATTTTAATAATATTGTTTTACTTTTTTAATGGTATCTAAATTTACTGTTAGAATGTTTTTACTGTTTACTATTATAAACATTTTATATATTATACGTGTAAAAAAAAATTTTTAAAAACACAATCTTCTGAAATAACACTATGAGTACACCATTTAAATACAATGTTGTGAATGGTTTCGTTAACTCCGTACAAAGTCACGTTTATGTTGAATATCTGATTCTGACTACTGTCAAATGTAATGCGTTGGGCTTAGATTTTATATATATATATATAAAATCCGTGTTGGGGAAAGTTACTTTTAAAAGTAATGCATTACAATATTGCGTTACTCCATAAAAAAGTAACTAAAGACACACACATGTTTGGTAATTTGTGCTGATTAGTACGGTTGAACTGGATCATCAAAGGTCAAAAGCAAAGACACTGGTTAATAGAATGGGATTAAATACATAAAGGATATTTGTGTTGTTTAACATTTAATTATTGCAGGTTTGCGTCATATTCTGAGTTGCATCATTTATACTGAATCTGTTTTGTTTTTGTTTTTTTGTGATTGAGATGAATTAATTCATATTTTATAACTACATTAACATCAGGGGACAGGAGAGCTGTCAATCAATAAATTGGGAAAAAGTAATTTGCGTTACTTATTTGAAAAAGTAACTCCGATATTCTCTTGTAAATTAAAAAGTAACGCGTTACTTGAAAAAGTAATCTGATTACGATTACTTGCGTTACTTGTAATGCGTTACCCCAACACTGTAGATATATGTATATATGTGTGTATATGTATATACAAATACATAAAGGATATTTGTGTTGTTTAACATTTAATTATTGCAGGTTTGCGTCATATTCTGAGTTGCATCATTTATACTGAATCTGTTTTGTTTTTTTGTGATTGAGATGAATTAATTCATATTCATATTTTATAACTACATTAACATCAGGGGACAGGAGAGCTGTCAATCAATAAATTGGAAAAAAGTCATTTGCGTTACTTATTTGAAAAAGTAACTCCGATATTCTCTTGTAAATTAAAAAGTAACGCGTTACTTGAAAAAGTAATCTGATTACGATTACTTGCGTTACTTGTAATGCGTTACCCCAACACTGTAGATATATGTATATATGTGTGTATATGTATATACAACTACTAAATTATCTGAAACAACAATATTGTCCGCGTCCACAGCAGCAGAATACGGTCGTCATTTCTGTATTTGAGTTATATGTTTACAGACTGTTGGGTTATTTACAAAAGTGACAACCAGATTCTGTGTTCCCAAACTCATCCTAGTAAACTTTCCGGACTCGGAACCAAAATTTAGGCGAAACTCTGCTGTATGAACTGAACTGGACTTGTTTTGTCGTGAGAGTCTAGTGTGTGTATTTAATGTGTAGCTTCAGTAAACTTACAGAGATGGAGAGATGAACCGTTTATAATTTGAAGGTTCCATATCCAGTCACCGTCGTCGTCCACAGGAGCGGCTCCCGCCAGTTTTGTGTTTTCTATATGTATTTATGAGATGAATTAAATGACCGGCTAGCAAAGCGCTTCAGTTTACTGGTGTCAGTTGACTGTTTGTCCCAAGCAGCTCCCGTGCGCGCTACTCAAAAGCTCCGCGCACCAGTCAGGAAAGAAAACGGCGGTTAATTCAAATGTGACTGATCATGAACTCGCGCCCAGATTAAAATCGTGTCAGCTGTGATCAATTTAAACAATGTAATATTTATTGATTCTTCAGCATTTACTATGATTAAACAGATGATTCACGGTTAGTGCAAGAATAAAAAAGGGTTTGGTTTTTGAATTTAGCCAATCTGTATAGACTTTTATCTTCATAAGAAGAAAAAAAAAAGTTGGAAAAGTTAGTGCATATCACGTGCCTAAGCGGGTTGACTGGTTTTAGCTGGTTTAAGCTGGAAGAAGCTGGTTTTAGCTGGTAGAAGCTGGTTTTAGCTGGTTGTTCCAGCTGGTCACCTGACATTTTTTCATACTATCAACTTTTTTTATTATTAAAATCATTTAATTCATCGTTGTGATGAACCATTTTTCATCTTGACAAAATAAAATAACATTTTGGTCAATAAAAAGGTCTAGATGGTGCTATTTGTGTGAGTATTTTAACGATGTTTCATTTGAGATGTTTCTAATCTCCACTGTTTTGCGTTGGAAAAGTTAGTGCATATCACGTGCCTAAGCGGGTTGACTGGTTTTAGCTGGTTTAAGCTGGTTTTAGCTGGTTTAAGCTGGAAGAAGCTGGTTTTAGCTGGTTGTTCCAGCTGGTCACCTGACATTTTTTCATACTATCAACTTTTTTTATTATTAAAATCATTTAATTCATCGTTGTGATGAACCATTTTTCATCTTGACAAAATAAAATAACATTTTGGTCAATAAAAAGGTCTAGATGGTGCTATTTGTGTGAGTATTTTAACGATGTTTCATTTGAGATGTTTCTAATCTCCACTGTTTTGCCGCCCTCTTTTGGTCAGTCTGGTGAACTACGCCTCTTTGCACAACAACGTCTACTGCAAGCCGCACTTCTGCCAGCTGTTTAAAGCCAAGGGCAACTATGATGAGGGATTCGGCCACCGACCCCACAAAGAGCTTTGGGAGATGCGAGGAGAAGGAGCCGAGGAGCAAGAGAAGCTGTCTCCTCAAGAAACCACCTCCAGCACAACCGTAGAGGAGTCTCTGGTAAAAGTGAATGTGCTTGCGGCCACTTTAGAGACCCGAACCCAGGCCACCTCTCGGAGGGTGGAGAAGCCACTGGAGACGGGACGACTCAAGATCTCCTGGCCGCCGCAGTCCGAAGGGGACGAGAGCGCAACCCATGTGTGTGGATCTACCGACGACAGTGGCATCAAACCCATCCGCCCGAAATGGCCTCCACAGGGCGACACGGTATCAAGCAACTCCGACCAATCTGATCTCCCAAAGATTCGCAGGAGTGTCTCACTCAAGGAGAGAAGCAAGCCGTTTTCCATCTTCAGCTCCGCGCGGGTCACCCAACCCAGCAAGAGATGCCAAAGATCTCCTTCAAATGAGAAGCCTAGCTCGGAGGAGGAAATGTCACCCGTTTCTTCCACCACTGACACTGTGATCTCTTCAGAAGACATGACCGAACACAACCGATCAGAAGAGGAGGAACCGGGTGAAACGGAAACCAAGGAGGAAGACCATGAAGAAAAGATGGAACAAGAGGAGAAAGTGGAAGCACAAGAAGAGGAACTTTCCTCTCTGCAGTGCAGCTCACCAGACAACAGTCCTTCATCGTCGCCCGAGAGCGAGTCTGGGTTCGATCCCGAGGAGAACCAGGCCTCACAAGATGTGGGCTTTTGGGATGGAGAAGAAGCTGAGGAAGACAGAGCGGATGTCACCGTGGAGGACCTCATTAAGAGGAACCGTCATTATGACGATGAGGACGAGGAAGATGTGGTCTGAGTGATAGATTAGATGCCCATGGACTGTCATTTCCCAGAAGCACCAGCGTATTTTCGTTTGTGGGTCTCCATCTGTCTTTTGTGCAATTTTTTTCATGTTTTCAGCTTTTACATGTGCCTGTAAATGTAAATGAACTAAAAACCAAGTAGTTGTCAGGTTATTCCGAAGGTTTCTCTAGTCTAGATGACACACTAGAGCTCTTACCATGTCTTCAGGCCTAGTTTTATGAAATTTTAATTCATTCTCTACTTTTTCTAGGTTTTTTTATATACTAATAGGCTGGAATATTTGATTGTGCTGCAGAATACAATTAAAAAGAGAGATGAAAAAAATGTTGCTATTGCTTTAAGAATTTAAATTTGATTATTAGGCCAATCTTAGTATGTTCAGTTCAAGCACCCGTCTTTTGTTTTTTATTTCACACAAGTGGTCTATCACTACTGTAATGCACTTGGATGTACTTTAAATGTTAAACACCTCGGCTGTACCACATATGATAATTGGCAACCTTTGAATGTTTTATTTTATTACAAAATTGTATTTAACTATTTTAAATGTCACTTCTTTTTTTTTTATCATGGGACCAAATATCTTGGAATACTTTTGTTTCAAATAAATTTACTGCTACAAAATCTAGAGAGAGAATATTGTTTTTCTACAGAGATGCTTTTAATACATTTTGTTTTACCCAGCTGCGTGAGCAGGAAACAAACATATAAAATAAATTACTATCTGAAGAGATTGATATACAACAATCACTAACATGCAATTGTTTGGGTAAAGGATATGATGTGCCATGTATGATTGCGTAATAATTGGTCATTAATTTGGTTTCTTTTAATGCAACAACACTGAAACATACAGAATTGCAAGATATAAACTCAGAACACTGACTTTTTCTCAATTCCAAATTTACATCTCACATTTTTTCCCCACACAGAATTCTGACTTTCAAATTTTGTTTTTTTTTTGCTTTTGACATGGAATAAATTTTTTTAAAGATAATTGTGACTTTTTAATCGCACAATTCTTACTTTGTGACTTTATCTCAGTCTCTTTTTTAGAATTACGAGACAAAGAATTGTGAGCTAAAAAGTCACAATTACAAGCTTCCTTTATTTCGCACTGTTTCTCATATTCTTTTAAAAAATTGTAGACACAGTATACACTGTGCAGTATGCAAGTATCCAATTCCAAACATAATCAAATGTCCTGACATTCAACCAGTAAACTGTAGAATGCAACTTCAGAAACTGAGGGACCTAAATGAGGGCAATATAGAGAAGAATGTAATATCAAACACTTTGTTTTTAAGACGTGTTGAAGGTGAAACTATATCGAGAGGGATCAAATCAGACATTCAATTTGGCAATGTATGTAATATGAAACCATTTAGTTCCATATGTGATATGTAACAGAAGAGGAAGGGCATTATTGCAACAGCGAGGTGTGCAAAGTGGCATCTGTTGAGAAGTCTAGAGCGCAGCATCACAGCCACGCGCCCATCAGACTATCAGCTTAAGTTGAGGCGTTTCTAAAGTGCTCGTGGCATTTGTGAACCAGACTAGCTCACATTACAGTGGACAATTCCTGAATAAACAGCTCCATGTTTTCTGACTTGACTCTAATGTGCCGTCTGCCCTGAAATATCTGATAAAACATCCACTGATGTAAAAACCTACATCAGATCGGCTGAATAGATTTGAAAATGGTAAAACTCCACTGTTTAACTCTAGGGGAGTTGGAAAATGAGCCTATTTTCAAAAATAGTGGAGTGTTCCCTTTAAAGCTATATCAGCCATTACTATAAGCAAAAAAATTTTATATAACAAAAATATTACAAAAATACTCACCATAACCTTTCGGCCCTCATGTTCTTGTTCTGGATCATCTCCCTCTTCCTCATCTTCATCATTCAAATACAGTAAGTTTTCAACACGCCCCTGCTTTGGTCGTACATCAGCAACATCCCAGTCGTCCATTTCATCTGACAGAGAAACCAATTGAGCTGGATGCACATCTAAAAAACTTGTACTACAGCATGCTAAATTGATCAAAGTATGCATTTTCAAGCATGTATTGGCAGTAATATGAGCAAAATGGAAAACTTATTCTCATCTCCTTTAATGAGCACCAAATGCGTGTTCTTACCTTCATAGTCCAGCACGTAGTCCCGAGGAAACATAATTCCACAGCCCATGATGTCCCCTTCAAAACCAGCTAACCTAAACGGGAAGGGTAATGTACCCCACTAAATGGAACAGACAAGACTGAAAATAGTGATTTGGGGTAAAGCGACTTTCTGCCAACTATTTCGACCCACTTGGCACAGCCAGTGGATGAATTAAAACAGCAATGGGGATTGTATACGTATTCCAAACTCCAAATAAATTCATCACCCCGACTTCCAACCTTATTTCTCGATTAAAATGAGATACAAATAGCCCTGTTGTCCTTGGCTATTATGCGTGTGAGGACGCCGACCCCCAGAGTGACATATCAGTGGCCATAACGTGATGACTAACAGGATTATGAGTCATAGAAGTGGGCCTCTTATAGATCAGGGCAGGACAATGAGTCATGCCCCCCTAATCTGACCCGCTTCTGTGGCAATGCCAGACCTCCATCAGTGGCGCAGAAAAGACATGCCCCATAAATGTAGCTCTGCAAAAGCGGACAAGAGAGCCTGACACTCCTCAAGGTGCCAAAGACAAACTACATCACCCTGATGAGAGTGATATGACGGAATTTTTCACACTTGAGAAGAACACATGGCCTGGGTGAATTCACTAGCAAATAAACAAACTTCCATTACTTCTAGAGATACACTGGTATGAAAATTTGGTTCGATACAGTAATTAGTCACGTTATGGCCAATAACCTTTAAATGGTAAATGTTATTATTGTCAAAAAAGATATAAAATATTATATTTTGTCTGCCTATCTATCTATCTATATTAAAAAAACAAAAAATATATAAAAATATCTTATATTTAAAAAGAAGAAAAAAAAAAAAAAAAAGTACACACACACACACACACGACCGGTCAAAAGTTTGGGTTTCAGCAAAGCTGAATTTCCATCAGCCATTACTCCAGTATAAAGTGTCACATGATCCTTTAGAATCATTCTAATATGCTGATTTATTATCAGTGCTGGAAACTGTTGTGCTGCTTAATATTTTTTTGGAACCCGTGATACTTTTTTCAGGATTCTTTGATGAATAAAAAGTTAAAAAGAACAGCATTTATTCAAAATATACATATTTTCTAACAATATAAATCTTTGCTATCAATTCTTAACAATTTAACACATCCTTGCTGAATAAATGTTTTAAATTTCTTTCAAAAAAAGAATAAAAATTTACTGACCCCAGACTTTTGAACGGTAGTGTATATTGTTAGAAAATATTTCGATTTTAAATAAATGCTCTTCTTTTTAACTTTTTATTCATCAAAGAATCCTGAAAAAAGTATCACGGGTTCCAAAAAAATATTAAGCAGCACAACAGTTTCCAGCACTGATAATAAATCAGCATATTATACTGATTTCTGAAGATCATGTGACTCTGAAGACTGGAGTAATGATGCTGAAAATTCAGCTTTGCATCACAGGAATAAATAAAATTTTAATGTATATTAAAATGGAAAAACGTTATTTTACATCATAATAATATTTCACAATATAAAATTTTTTCAGCCTTTATGAGCATCAGAAACTCCTGTAAAAAACATAAAAAATCGTTCCGATCCCAAACTTTTGACCGGTAGTGTGTGTGTGTGTGTGTGTGTA
>NW_015505192.1:2078647-2089136 GCF_001515645.1 Sinocyclocheilus grahami
ATTTACGAATTAATTTCTTGAGGAAGTTCATGTAAGCCAAATCTGCGCAGATTTAGTGTAAATACTGAACTCGAGACTCGTCATGATATATTAAATAAGCCTAAATGCGCAGCACCTGGGCATCTAGCTTACTTGAACATACCCAGCGATGTAGCTACTGGCCATCGGGAGCACTGGGGCATTCCCAGTGAGCCGATCGCCGAAGCGAGGGAGACCTTATATTAGGCGCTGTTTTTAAATTACAGCCCACACGAAACTGCAAAAAGCA
Organism: Sinocyclocheilus grahami; assembly: GCF_001515645.1. NCBI lineage: Eukaryota > Metazoa > Chordata > Actinopteri > Cypriniformes > Cyprinidae > Sinocyclocheilus > Sinocyclocheilus grahami. The sequence goes on from NW_015505192.1 coordinate 2,078,916, forward strand.
AGGTTCTAATTAATTTTAATTGAAGTAAAATGTTAATTCAGTAAGAGCCTGATTAAAGTTCTTAAAGGGATAGTTCACCCAAAAATTAAAACGGTCATAATTTAGGCTACTCAGCATCATGTCATTCCAAACCTGTATGAATTTCTTTCTTCTGTGGAACATAACAGAAAATATTTTGAGAAATTCAAGAAATGTTTGTCCATACAGTAGAAATCAAGGGTAACCAAAATGGTTTTGTAACATTCTACAAAATATCTTGTGTTTTGCAGAAGAAAGTAAGTCATACAGGTTTGAAAAGACATGAGGGTGAGGAAAGGATGATAGCATTTATTAGCAGTAAATTTCCTATGTTCTAGCACAAAATCAATGCTTATACTGTCAAGTGCATTTCTATGTGACAAAAATGCAGTAGGCTATTAGTTTGTTGCATTTGCTGTGAATTCAGAAATATATCATTATTTGTTTTTGTCTTCATTTATTTATTTAGTTACTTACTCCAATTGAAGGCACTATAACACAGCAAAACATTCACGGGGGAACTTGAGGGCCGGATAGGCTGGATTTGTCCAGGGTCGAATTTTAACCCCAGTCCAGCCCTGTACCCGTCACTACGCAACAAATAATGGTGTGGCGGGCGCACTGGTTTCCTTTGCATTGAAGCAATAATGAAAAGTCAAAAAATGCCTGAAGACTCGCACCGTGTCTACACCAGATGTGACAAAATACTATAGAACCCATTATAATCTGTGATGCAGCCTACACAGGATGTGGTGCAGCACAGTACGACAAATCCCCGACAGTAAACTGATGCCTCGTTCTATTTATGACGTAGGCCTACTGTTTGACAAAGTACAAATGATTTGCAATGATCACTTTGTCGCATCCAGTGTGGACAGCCTCAAGCTGTTGGCTTACCTCCGGCCTTTTTTTCATTATGCATTTGTTTAATTTTTTTGGCTAGTAGAAATTATGAATGCCCGGTAGCTTAAAAATTTAGTATCCAAATTGGCTGGTGAGTGAAAAAGTTCATTTCAAACCCTGTATAAATAATTATTTTCAAATAATTAAAATTCATTTTAAATGTAAATTTAGGCATTATGACAATGTACACTATGAAAAATTTACATTTATTTTTTAATTATATATATTAGTATTTAAGAAATTTCAAATAATATGAAAATGAATTTTAAAAAATGTATGTGTAAAATGAACACTGCTGTTCAAAAGTTTGGGATCAGTAAGATGTTATGTTTTTTGAAGTCTCTTCTGCTCATCATGGCTGCATTTATTTGATCATAAATACATATAGTAATATTGTGAAATATTACTACAATTTAAAATAATGGTTTTAATACTTTAAAATATAATTTATTCCTGTGATAAAAGCTGAATTTTCAGCATCATTACTCAAGTCTTCAGTGTCACATGATCCTTCAGAAATCATTCTAATATGCTGATTTATTATCAATGTTGGAAACAGTTGTGCTGCTTAATATTTGTTTACTACTTTTAGTGAAGTGCGTGTGACGCTTCCGCTGATATTAATGTCTGCGGTCTCACTAAATGAGGACATAAATACATGAACAACATCTCCAGAACTGCTCTGAGAGTCACTTCATGAGCATTTGACCGTTTCATTTGAGTAAAACTTTCCTCATATCACACAGAAATGTAAAAGGTTTTCACAGCAACCTGTCAAAATAAAAGTTTGGTTTAACTTAAAGGCATTGCGGCAGAAATATATGACTATTGTTCAGTCGAACGTATGTAATAGGCTGCTACTACTACTACTAAAATGATTAAAACCTTATTTTTAAGGAATAATCATACAATATTTCTTCAATGTTTTAATTGTAATATTAAAAGACCTTTATTTTCCCAAAAAATAACATTTGTTTAATTTTCATTACTTAAAAAATAGATTAAATTAATATTTTATGCCTTAAAAAATGTAAATACACAACACAGAATTTCTGAGCAAAAAAATCATAAACAAAACTAATTTTTTATTTTAATGCTTTCAAATAATTAGAAATGCTAAATCAGAATTTGGTAACAATAAAACATAACGTTGGAAAAAATAAAACATTTCATAGGGCCCTAAACATGTAATTTTTGTTAAACTTGTAATAAATTGATGTTAAATTGTTTAAGTTTCATGATTTTAATTAATTAGACATGCTTTTTGATTCACCATCTGCAGGAATTCTGGGTAATCCATGCATGAAGTGATAGGAATACAACCAGAGATGACAAAACAGAGAAAACAAAACTAACTTTATGTAAACAGGATCTGGATGTGTGGACTGGTGTGTATATAAATAGAACTGTATGTGGGAAAGAGTGAGTACTTTTACACAGACTTTCAACATTTCAGTTCAGATTTTAAATGTACTCAGAATAAAATCATGTCATGAAACAGATTTATCATGTATGCCTTTGTAGCTTGGCTTTGTCCAGCATGCATATGTTAACCAAACTATAACTGGCCTGAACATAGTGCACATGCGACGAAAAAAGATACATGCTATGTGCATTTCATCCTTCAAACTATTTGATTATGCACTGTGTTATGCGGTGTTAAAAATTATTGTAATTTCAATAAGAAAAAAAGCTATAAAACATGGTTAATGGTAAGTTGCCTTATGGTGAAAAACTGTAATAAACCTGTCATGGAGATGATGACTAATGTAATTTTACAGTAAAACACTTAAATTTACAGTTTTGGAAGTGAAAAAGAACAATTCATCTTGTGATATACAGTGGAAACGCATAAAACATTCACAGAATTCCCTATGTGACACTTCAATTGATGGTTTTTCGTATCAGTTATGAACATTAGGGTTTTATGTTACATCTAATGTTGCTAAATTGATGTTTATTGCATTACTTTAGTGCCATGTGTGTTACCATGATTGCGTTTAGTATTTGTGTTAATGACGCTGTGTACCTTCTATACATTAGTATTTCGTTCACTGGTGTTTTTATGGTGGTTAGTACTTCAGTAGGTTGGTATATTAACATATATCAGTTAATGAAATACGTTTTTTTTAAGCTGTAAATTTATATTCAATCCATAAAAAATAAAATTCTGCTACCTTATTTTTTTACAGTAAAATTCTGGCAACCACAGTTGCCGACTATGCAAAAGCCTGCTGTAGCACGAAAATTACTTTGCATGTAAACATCCAGACGGTTATAATTACAAAAGATTGAACTTTAAAAATGTTCATTTCCAGCGTTATCGTTGACATAATTGCAAAGATATTATTTAAACTGAACTGAGCTGGATGTTGACATCACTGAATTCAATGATGAACTGTCTTTAACTGAAAAATGAGTGTTTACTATTGTCATTTTGCATTATTGACACTATTTTCCTAATTAATGCTGTTCAGTTGCTTTGTCACAATCTGTATTGTTAAAAGCGCTATATAAATAAAGGTGACTTGACTTAAAAACGTATAATAACTCACCTGCGTGATATGCAACAGAACCTCGACTCCATCCCGGATGCCTGTTCTTTGGGTAATCCTGAAAAAAAGAGAGGAAGAATAAGGTATTCTAACAATTAGACAAGAAAAACAGTCCGATTTTACAGATACCAATGGACGTGATAGATTTACTGTAAATATGAACTTTCCACACTTTCACTTTTAACAATCTCACTCAACACTTTCATATTAATGTGGTGGATAGACGATTGAGTTCTATAGCCACAAAACAATTACAGCATCACAGCTCATTGGTTTAGGTTTAAGTGTTGCTGTCACATAGCTGCAAAAGTTATGTTTTTTCATATACAGATACACCATGCCAGCAGAAACACAAGGAGAGGCCAATATTTTGATAAGATCTAAGCGTTAATCAACATGGAAAGCTATTTTTGTATTTCTCTGTTGTCACTTGAAGAGACCATTAAAGCCTGTTTACCCCAAAACAAATCACTTGAATCCTGTATATGTAAAGTACTTTAAAACATTCTTCATGCATTCATCATACACCTTACAATCTTCAAAAAAAACATTTAAACATTAGCAAAGGCATTAGGTATCCAATTCACATGAATAAATGCAGTAACATGTTGTTTATGTTAATTCAAGTTTACACACATTAAAATGTATATGTTAGGGATGTGCATCTCATGACTCAGGCCGATACGATACGCATCTCGATGCATAGCCAACGATACGATACATTAAAGATACATATGAAGCAGCTACCGATGCGATGCGATACGATTCACCCCTGTTACGATGCAGTGCGATCCGATTCGATACAATGCAATGGAGAAAATATGATCACTTTTAATGCTTAGAGTCCTGTTTCATAAAACAAGTTTTCCAAATAAGCCAGGCTTATTTCAGTTAGTTTGACTCATTAATTGTCAAATAATTTGGTTCCATAAAGCAAATTTAACATGGGGCTAGATCAAGCTTAGTCACTGTGGCAACTTATGCTGGGAAAGTAACCTGGTCTAAAGCAGGTTAACTGTCAGACTAAGCTGAGTCCCTTTAACACTGACCAATAGGAACCCAATGATATCACCACTCTCTCACATGGGCTACTATTTGACCTTTTTTTTTTTTTTTACAGATTCTAGCCATGCAGCCTCTCTCTCTGGTTTTATGAGAGCTGTACCTTTTATAGTTTGCAGAACAGATAACAGAACATTAGAACATTATTGCTCTTTAAAGCATTAAACTAAATTAAAAGTTAAAATCACTGAATTAAAATTGAAAATAAATAAAGAAAATTACTATATTAACAGCTATAAGAAACACATTAACTCATTTGAGTTTAGTAATTACTGTAGGCTACTAGCTTACATTTGATTTACCTATTACAATAGTCCCTTTACAGTTACTGCAATCATAAAAATACACTTGTATGAAGGTTTAAAATTCAACAACATTTAATGTCCAGCAACAAATATTTTAGCAAAATGTATATTTTACTCAGAATTATTGCGCTCCTATTCGATTGCGCTCCGTCTGTTTAGCGCGCATGCTCGCAGCAGTGCTCGTTCACTCGTGTCAGCCTCACCCACTCTGGACAGAAAAATGTTTGCATGATTTTCTAACATCTACAGATGAAAAAATGAAGTTATGCACTGAGGAAAACACAACATCTCAAATGCATTAAACAGCACAGATATATAATTCGCTGTTTGCGATGGTGGATCGATTTGATCCATGATCGACATTAAGGGCTGCTTAAGAAAAAGCGTGCACAAATTAGTGAGATTGTGTGAAATTAATTTGTCATTTATGGAACCGCTTTAGCCCCGATTGATTTGTTAGGTTATTTCAAGTCAGGTTTTGGACTTTAATCCCCGCGTTTCCTCGGGTCTCCTTAGTGTTGTGATGCGTCACAATCACGCAGCAGCTGTGATGAGAGAACGCTCTTGAGAAACAGTTTAGAGAGGAGAAATTAATCTACATATAAAATACTGGTCACTTTTTAAACCGATGCATCACATCGTTAACTTTTTATGCCGATGCACCGAGCCAATCGAGGAATCTTCCCATCCCTAATATATGTAGAACAACATTAATCAGGATTAATATTTTGTAACAGTATTTTTAATTGCTAGTTCATACCTAATGCATTAAGTAATGTTAGTAAATTGAACCTTATTGTAGTGTTAAAAACATTTTCTGTCTTAAATTCTTAAATTAATTTTGAACAAATGATATGTTCAATGTGTTCATTTTTTTACATAATTAAATTATGTTAATTGTTGTTAACATCATTTAATGATGTTAAAAAATGAACACATTGAACACTGCAGTAACATAATATTGTGGATGCTGTAATTTAAATAGTTATTTACGGCAAGAAATAATACATAACGTGCATTTAAAAATGCAAAAAGAATACAATTATGATGCATTAAAGGGGTCATGAACGGCATTTTTTTATTATTTGATCATGTTCCTGAGGTGCACTTATGTTAGTATGATTTTTACACAAACTGTCATAATAAATAAAAGGACATTTTCTACCCTGATTTTAGCCCTCCGATTTGAACACTCTGTTGGATGGGGTGTGTCTGCTGTGAGATTTCAATGGAAGTTGCTATGATTGGCTAACATCATTGCATATGAAATAAGTATTACATGTGGTGCTCTCTCAAAAACTTTCACTATGTTTTTACTATTACAGATGTTAAGATTAACTAATCATTGTTTTTAAAGTTCAATCTTTTTGATTATTGCATTACATTTAGATCTACTCCCGTCGCATGAGAGGTTGCAGCGATGAGCATTATAGCCGATGACAGACTGTTGAGCGCATGAATGCAGTGATCTCGTCATTGCAACTCAAGTTTTGCACTTTCACAAGTGCTTCATCATAACTAACAGTGCAAACACAATGTAAATAAGAGATTCATTGCACAGTGTAGACTGCGTCATTGATAAACTCACGCTGTGTGACTGATAGCTCCAGTGATTATAAAGGGATCTTTGATCGTTTTCAGTATATAATTTAAATCACATTTTAAATAACTGATTATTTTCATCCTACTAAGAGAAACAACGTGTTAAGACACTGGCTTGATTTACTGACGCATAAACAGCAATAAATGATTTTGAGACAAAGAACATCTGACTGTACACGAATCATTACATATCAGAAATGACTGATCGCAGATTAGGCATTAGAATGAACATGATTACTTAGGCCATGTGTCAACCAAAGTGTTTTTAGCCAGCTGAAAACGCCAGGCACTCTGCAGATAGTTTATTTATGAATATAAAAATGTTGACACAATATAAAGTACTTGCTCTGGCCCTTGTTTTAAACGATTGTGTTCTGTTATTGTGCTTTTTCTTGTCGTCTGTTGCTGTTGTGCAAGGAGGATGTGGCGGTTGGTCAGTGTGGAATTTGTCCTGCCCATCCTCCACTGTGATTGGACGGCTGACTAAAAAGTGACAGTGATGAGCGCTGCGTTTTATAAATATATAAAATATAAAAACTCTTTAAATATAAAAAACCGTACTTGCAGTCTTTGAGTCAGAACAGCCGGCATTGTAGTCTACTCTACCAGGATCAGTAAACAGTCCTCCATAAAATGTGCTGCACACATCTGAATATACGGGTTGAAGTGTTCTGGAACAGTGTTGTAAATACAACTTGTCTGTTTGTTTGTTTTTATTTATTTTATTTAAAAGGGACAATACACATTAAATAACATGAGTAAACAAGTCTACTATGTAAATGTGCCAGATTTAGTCATTCAGACCAATTTTCATCTGCAGTCCCTTAACCACTGATTTCTAGTCGTGTCCATTTTTGGAAGGCCAAACAAAGTAATTTCGCTTTCACAACGAAACACAGCGTCACACACGGCGGCCTTGAGTGAGCAGAGGCCGGGGGAATAAAGTGAGGAACAGCTGGTGGGCTGAGTGAGCAGAGGCGGCGGATTCGGCGAAGGAGCGTCCGGAGGGCTTGCGGCAACCACGTGACGACCCCGGGCTGGACTCCGCTTAGTCTACGGTGAAAGCCGATCCGGCGATCCACAGAGCAAAGTTGTAGTATTTCCTCAGCAACCAGCACGGATCAGCTCTAGGGCATGATGAAGCAGATATAGTACTCTCTTGGAAGGCCAAACAAAGTAATTTCGCTTTCACAACGAAACACAGCGTCACACACGGCGGCCTTGAGTGAGCAGAGGCCGGGGGAATAAAGTGAGGAACAGCTGGTGGGCTGAGTGAGCAGAGGCGGCGGATTCGGCGAAGGAGCGTCCGGAGGGCTTGCGGCAACCACGTGACGACCCCGGGCTGGACTCCGCTTAGTCTACGGTGAAAGCCGATCCGGCGATCCACAGAGCAAAGTTGTAGTATTTCCTCAGCAACCAGCACGGATCAGCTCTAGGGCATGATGAAGCAGATATAGTCCTCTCTTGGAAGGCCAAACAAAGTAGTTTCGCTTTCACAACGAAGCACACAGCGCATTCACAACATGGCGGCAGCAACAATACTACAGCCAGAATAAAAGTTACGCCTTCTTTCTTTGCATGAACATTTGGGCGGCGTTATGCAAATCTTCCCACATAGTGATGTAGATATGTGGGGGCGTGTTAGAACGAGCCATTTTAGGTAGGTGTGGCTGACTCTGAACTTTTATAAAGAATATCTCTTTGGATTTGAGACTTTAGTCTTTGCAACTTTACAGATCTTCTTCATGCACCAAGAGCTTGTAACACTCCAAAGAGAAAGGAAAAATTTAAATTGCATCATATGACCCCTTTAAAAGATGTTTTTATAGTGCAATGACCTCTTACGTTAAAACATCAGGGAAAATTGTATTTCTCAATTCAAGAGCCCATTAAGAATGTCTTTAAAATGTATTACTTAAAAGTAAATATCAATTCCTAAAATATTACCTTTTTTTTTTTAACAAAAGAAAATAAGTCGAACACAGGTGTGAAGCTCCATGTGCTGCCATTCTGTAATCTCGGCTAGATGATTACAAGGGGATCTGTTTTGGTTAAGGCTGATAGAGGGTTGAGTTATGGTTCAAGTCGAGATCTTTAAATCTGTTTATCTAATAAGGAAGAGGAGAAAACAGACCAGGGGACCAAAAAACCCTGTCCTAAAACTGACAGATGATTTAAAAGAGAGCCACAAAATCCCTTTCTAAGAAAGTAAGATGACACGTTTAACATCCCTCAGTCCGCTGGTGTAGTGAAGCGCTAACTCGGCTCGGGACTAGACAATGAAGTTGTGCAACAGAGAGCACGAGGATGATGATGATGATACCTTAGGCAAATCTGACAAACAGCTCTAAACATGTAGAGACAATGTAGTGGCGTTCTCTTGAACGACACATGACAAAGTAAACTGTTTGCAAACATTACTTAATTTCGAATGAGTTCACATCTGCGCCCTGACACCATGATAAATGATAGCACATTCCGCACATTCGTACGATTACATCTGGGTTCCATATCATGTACAGCATATAAACACACAAGCAAACAGACACTTCAGCATGCCACGCAAAGCACACAAGCCATCAATCACCCCACTCGGCCCAGCTACCCACATAGCAGTTTTTTTTTTTTTGAGTTCGTCAAATGAAATTATATACCACATAGTCCTGTTTGAAAAGAGGAGCTGTTCATGCATATAGCATTTTGCCCCCCTGAGGAGACTGCAAAAGCCATTAGAGAGAAGCATCGAGCTTCCAAGAAACACAAACAGTAGCATATGTGTCCACGGCAGAGCGCTATCAGATCCACCCGGGGCTTTTATGTGCGATACTCGAGCTGCCTGCATTTCCACACTGTGGCAAAGACAACAAGTAGCAGAGAGGCTGCCGGTGGAGGCAGATGCACATCTCTACATGACATATAGTGTACAGAGATTAGGCCAAGAGAGTACCTGCCCTCAACCACCACAATACGGGCGCTGGGAATGGCATTTGTGCAAGCTCCTGTCATCGTGAAACAATAAACTATGAGTACTTTTAGAAAGTGAACTCGTAAAAGTAGGGGGCAGGGGGCAGGCACAATTTTTTTTGGGGGGGCCGCACTTTTTCTTGGGGGGGGTGCGTGCTTTGAAAAAAAAAAAAGTGTTTCTGAAAGTAATTTTCAGATGCAACGGGGGAAAAAACGGGATAAACACAAACATGAAACTTGTAAATAAAATACTCTGATATATAACCTATGTACAATTTAATAACATATAGCCTAGTTTGATATATGAATTGGGAGTTCGTCAAAGATTGCATGCGGTCGGAGATTCCAGTGTTTACAGCTCCATAAAATAACCTACTGGAAGCTCTGTAGTTTTGCTGTATAGGCCTATAGATAAAAATATTACAATTACAAACACACAATAACATTTTAAGTTACTTCCATTTCTGAAAAAAAGAATGTAGGCCTAGTAATTGATGTTATAAATACACACGCCTGATTTTTGTTTTAATTATCCATCGTACATAAAAAAAAACAACAAAAAACATTTGCAATCAAGACAAAAAAGCCAGAAGTGAATGTAAACCAGATTTGGCTCAGACTCTGTTGTTATCTGTGAAGCCAAGCATAAGAATAGCCTACTAATGTAAATTTGTTAACCCACAGTAACACATTTTAACAGATTAATCGCATATTTTCGTTTGCTGCATGCTTTTAAAAACACAATAAAAATTTTTTTAGGAAAAAAAAAAGATACGTCTCATATAAGTTGCATTTTCAGAAATAATAACGGC
>NW_015505192.1:2090016-2094538 GCF_001515645.1 Sinocyclocheilus grahami
AATTGATGTTATAAATACACACGCCTGATTTTTGTTTTAATTATCCATCGTACATAAAAAAAAACAACAAAAAACATTTGCAATCAAGACAAAAAAGCCAGAAGTGAATGTAAACCAGATTTGGCCCAGACTCTGTTGCTGTCCGTGAAGCCAAGCATAAGAATAGCCTACTAATGTAAATTTGTTAACCCACAGTAACACATTTTAACAGATTAATTGCATATTTAAGTTTGCTGCATACTTTTAAAAACAATAACTTTTTTTTTTTTGAGGAAAATAAAAAAAAAGATACGTCTCGTATAAGTTGCATTTTCAGAAATAATAACGGCAGGCCTAATAATGTTGTAATGTACCAACATTATAAACACTATAGGATAATTTAGTTCCCCTCACTTTACAACAAATCCTTTAAATTTAACCATATCAGAACGGAATAAGAATTAAAAAATATATAATTCTAATGGATAAATATAATTGCAGTATATAATAATAATATATGCTTAGCAATAAACATGCCAAAACAAATACATTTATAAAGAAACGTAATTAAAGTTGGGCTTACTTCTCTCAGGCACAAATCCAAATGTGTCCATATTCGAGATGTAGCTGAAGCTAAACTATTAGCCTTATTAGGTAAAATAGGCTTTGTAGTTCACGCGCGTTCCAGTATCGACGGAAAAATATCATAATGAGCAAAAATATGCCACAGTGGAGCGGGTCTCATGCCGAACAGTACAGTGAACGGATGCGCTGTTTCCAATGAATGCAGTAGCTTAGTGTGCGCGTGAGGCACTGGCTAACCTGCAACTCTGCATAACCTGAACGAAAATAAATAAATAAATTTCACGTTTAATCGGTGTATTTAACAGCCTGGGAAACCTTCCCAGGGCAGTACCTTGCCTCACCGACTAAAATCAGGGTGCCCACTACGGAGACGGCACCAGAGGTGAGGGGGCACAGTGACCGAGGTGACCGGGCCGGGCCCCCACAGCCTCCCCCGTGGTGCCGACGCTGGGTATATACTATCTGCTGCTCAATACGATGCAGTAAATATAACACATTTTTAATTGCACCCCTGACAATGTCCAATAGTATATATATATATTATTGTCTTTTATTAATATTTTATGTATTTATTTTAAATGTCCATTTCAACCACACTTCAATTTATGCATTTAATATTCTGTGATAGAAATGCTGGTGGTGGAAATTAAATTGAAAGCATTTTTGGAATAAAACAACTAACTTCTCTGTCTTGTTAAGCCTAATTTCACAGCAAGCTTTTTATGCTTTCTAAATACATTTAAATAATATTTCCACACATTTTATGTAATTTGACAATTATAGCTTGAGTGAAAATAAACATTTTCTGTTCACAAATGATATTTACTTTGATTTCTTCACACATTACTTGTCTCATATCAACTAAAAAAAATAAATAATAAATTTGGGGTGTATACTTTTTTTTGGGAAAGATTAATAGTAAAGATTTATAATGTTAGAAAATATTTTATTTAGAATAAATGCTGTTCTTTTGAATTTTCTATCCATCAATGAATCCCCAAAAATGATCAGTTTCCACAAAAATATTAACCAGCAAAACTGTGTTCAACATTGATAATAGTCAGAAATGTTTCTTGAGCAGCAAATCAGCATATTAGAATGATTTCTGAAGGATCACGTGACACTGAAGACTGGAGTAATGATGCTGAAAATTCAGTTTTGCATCACAGGAATAATTTACATTTTAAAATATATTCAAATATTAAAGAGTTATTTTGAATTGTAATACTACTTCATAATATTACTGTTTTTACAGTATTTAAGCCTTGGTGGGAATAAGAGACTTCTTTCAAAAGCTGTAGTGTATACATAATATGTATGCATAATACATAATGAAATGGTTTATTGTTTCTTTTAGATCATCGGTTTTAAATATGTAACAATTCGTATTTTAATGATGGATTTCCATAGTTAAAAGGTAAATACAAGGTTAAAACAATAAAATCTACCAATACAAGACATTTGGAAAGCAGCAAAAATATTTTTTTAAGACAAAATGTTTCCAAGGCAGTGTTTACAAATGTTTAAAAGTGGCCAAAGTTGATGAAACACCCAAAAATTACAATGGAGTGCCAGAAGAGGTCAGATGGATTGGTGACAGATGGACTATTGTGCTTCTTGCCAAACACTTCAAAAGTTGATCTACACTTTGAAATGTGAATTTTTCCAAAATAAATGAGGACACCAGGGTTTTCAGGAACACACACTCCCTCGATCGCTCCATGGAAATTGCTAGAGAGCTTGCTGAAACCGAAGTTCGCGGTGCCGGATGAGAGCAGAGGAAAGGGTTGGTGCGAAAAGGGAAGGTCAGGAGGGGATAAGGGTCGAACCCATTCACGCAGACGTGGCCGCTGAGGCTCCGGTACGCACCGCCGCCCCTCGTTAGAACCCAGAAAATCTTTGTTTTGCATCCTAGCAACTCTGTTTTGCATCCATATTCCGGATGCATACTTTCGAGCTTGTACAGCCAGCTAAAGTCCCCGTTCACAGGGGGTGAGGGTTCACTGATCGCAGGTAAGAATTCAGCTCGTCCTCCCCACATCCGCCAACATACTCAGACTAAAACTAGGACTGTCAGAGAGCAAACTATCTTATAATTCGGCCCATCTGATGTTCCCACTGCAGCTGAGATCATGCAATTACTTAGGCTGGTTGCCATTCCGTGGCTGTTCCTCAAACGGCAGAGGTGATACGCGCACTTGATGTTGTAACAATTAACAACCACATTGTTTGTAAATGTCTCTCCAGACACAGGACGCAGGGAACACGGTACATGTCCAATGGGAGTAAACAGTAATTATGCTTTAACTGGTATTTGACACTTAATGAAACACAGATGCAAAGTTCCAGAAAACGTCAAAATTTAAAAAAAAAACGAATTGCTCTCTGTTTCTCTGAGCAACCAGCGGCCTCGCACGACTCAACATGGCAGCCATGTTTACTGTCTGCAGTTCCCAATCTGAGACTAATTACCCTCCACTTTCCTCATGGTCTTGTGTACAGGATGTCAGGAAGAGGGAAGAACACGATGGTCACGTTCCTGTTCCCACCTGAACTATTCCCGATTAAAGGAATAGCTCACTCAAAAAAAAAAAAAAAAAACACATTTACTCAACCTTGTAAATTAGGGTTATTATTGTTAGCTACAAACAGGGATTGAAATTAACTTTTTTACTCACCGGCCAATTTGGCTACTAAATTTTTAAGTTACCGGCCATTCATAACTTCTACCAGCCAAAAAACCCCCCGAAATAAACCAACAGCTTGAGGCTGTCTACATGACAAAGCGACTGTTGCAAATCATTTTGTGTCGGTACTAAGGGTGTGCGATATTGACAAAAAAATAATATCTCAATATTAGACAATATTTTGCTGAGTGTGTTATTGTGCTGATATCTTAAGGATACCGTGGACAGCTGACTCCTAAAAATGTTGATATTCTTCATATTCTGTGCGGTCAGTTCACAGCAGTGATAGAAATTAATCTTTTCCCATAAGTTTAGATTGATTTTGACCTTTTATGGGCATTTTTACCTTTATAAATCCATTTTTACTAAAAGTGTGCATCATCTTTTGAGTCAAATTCTTACATGTAATCAGGCAATTATAACAATACTACATTTAGGCTGTTACTAAACAAATGAAACCAGTATCAATAAAATTCATCTTTGCAGAAGTTGAATATGAAGTGGCATTTAGATGTATTTACACATGTTAATCCAGCTTAGAGGGACATGGGATGCTTTAACCTGCAGTTACAAATGCATAAATAATGTTTTGATATTTTAAACATAAAATGTTGAATAGTGATATTTAAATTATTAAAAAAATTAAAAGATACTTTAAATGTGAAATTAAATCCGCTAGTAAGTGGCAGCAAGTCACTGTTAAGTGAGTCATTGCGAATGAACCGAATCATTTAAAGGGGTCATATGATGCTTTTTTAAAGATCATTATTTTGTGTATTTGGTGTAACAGAATAGGTTGAATATGCTCAGAGACGCAAAACAGCGCTGTGTTTGGAATGTTTTTTGTTGGCGAAATAGTGCAAAAACAGCCAATATGGTGTCTATAACGTAAGTCTCTTGATATTAACTTATTGTTTATTGAACTGTTGTATAAAATCAATATCACATTTGTAACCATTTTGATATTTTTTATTTATTTTTTTTTTAAACGGCACTCTTCGTGTGATATTACCTATATGAATTTATATAAATATATACATTTTCCACTCCCCTTATCTTGAATTATGTGATCATTCGTAATGCATATTAACAGACTGAATCATGCCATGAAAGAATGCACTCTAAATGCGCACAGTACAAAGTTGGTTTAACCAGACTACATCACGTCACGTATGCGTGCACTTTGTAACTTAGGTGTGTTTTGTTTTGTTTTTACAATATACTCGATTATGTCATGATGTCTCACGAGTTCAGTATTTGCGCTAAACCTG
>NW_015505192.1:2094728-2122478 GCF_001515645.1 Sinocyclocheilus grahami
GGGTAGGCAAGCGCTTCATTTTGTGCAGGACATATGGAGTAGCGTAAGCCTTGTGGATGAGTTTGTAGTGTATTAGTTGGTGGGCAAGATTTTTGGACATTGTTGGAATGCTTTCCCAAATCCAGTCCCAGTTTGGTTTGTAATGGGCTAGTTCCTTTTCCCATATTGTAGTGATAGGGAGTGTGCCGCAGCACTGCTTGAGTAATCTGTTATAAATGAATGACACTGCTCCTCGTGCCTGAGAAAAATTCACACAGTCCAACAGAGGATGAGAGTCCAGGTTACAGTTTCACGGTACGCCATATGCACGCATTGCGCTTCTCAACCTTAAATACAGAAAGTAGGAATGGCCAGGAGTATAGCAGTAATAGCAGTCTTTCAGATCTTGAAAGGACCTTAATCCCTGATTGTTGAATATATCACCCAGAACGTGTACACCTTGATCAGACCACGGCTTGAAAACAAAGGGTTTGTTACCAGATTGTAAGTGATGATTATGCCAAATCGGGGATTCAGTTGTAAACTTAATAGAAATTCCAATAAAATAAGTTGATATGATTCTTTAGGGTCTTAATGAAAAGTCTGTAACATAGTTTGGTTCAAATATATCAATGGTAGTGTAAAAAAAATTTTTTTTTACCCTGTCAAAAACAGCTCTTTTCAGATCAAGCCGTTTTTGTAGCATTTTCCTTTAAATGTCAATGAGCTCTGCTGACCCCGCCACTCTCTTCTGAGCTGCTCTCAGAGAGACTGTTTACTTCAGCCGCATTCATTGTGAAACTTGCTAATTAGCACATTAAGACACCAGTCCAGTCTGTGCTGAAACGCCAATCAAACTATCATGGGAGGGGCCTGTCTGTGTGATGTCATCTGAGATCGGCTCGATTTGAGAAAGGGGAAAACATTTAACCAGATTAAAAAAAAAACACTGGGTGGATTTTTATCATTATAGGGTGGTTGTGTACACACACTGCCAACACACATTTCAGTTATTCTTTCTTTTTTTGAAAGAAATTAAACATTTTATTCAGCAAGGATGTGTTAAATTGTTAATATGGTTATAGGATGCCCATTTTCCACAAGTTGATTCTTTAGGGTCTGTAACATAGTTTGGTTAAAATGTCTCAATGGTAGTGTAAAAAAATCTTTTTTAACTTTGTATTCATCAAAGAATCTTGAAAAAGTATCGCAGTTTCCCCCAGAAAATATTTGGCAGCACAACTGTTGCCAACATTGATAATTCTAATAATAAATCAGCATATTATACTGTTTTCTGAAGGATCATGTGACACTTTAGACTGGAGTAATGGCTGATGGAAATTCAGCTTTGCATCACAGAAATAAATTATATTTTAAAGTATATTAAAATAGAAACCATTACTTGATATGGTAATAACATTTTGCAAGATTACAGTTTTTTTCCTGTATTTTTGATCAAATAAATGCAGCCTTGATGAGCATAAGAGACTTCTTTAAAAAGCATTACAAGTCTTACTGATCCCAAACTTTTGAGTGGTAGTGTGTGTATATATATATATATATATGTATATAATGCATAAAATAATACTAAACTAACAAAGTTCACACTGCTCTTTTACATTCAACAAAACTGAATGGCAAAAACAACTATAAATATTAGGGCTGGGACAATAAATCGATGAATCGCGATTTGTGGATCGATTCTGAGATTTTCGGAATGCATCGTGATTCTCTCTTGAATCGATTCTGAGGTTAGTTTTTAACAGCAGATGGCGCTCTAGGTTAGTTTTTAACAGCAAACTCAAATGCTCACGAAGTAGAGCGCTTGCGTGTTCGGCTGAGTAATGTAAGTGGTTAAATGTACTTGCACATCGGCTTTTATGCTTTATGATGCAGGATTAACGTAAACACAGCCCACTGTGAACATCCTTGTAATTCGCTTAAACCTTTTCGAAATTTATGAATGATTATTTTAGGTTCAAGTGGTGCATGTGTAAGGAACTGGAAGCAAGCAGAATTCGGCTATTTCTAAAGCACGCACTGCCATCTACTGTTAAAAACGAAGCTCAGAATCGATTCAAGAGAGAATCACAGTGCCTTTGGAAAATCTAAGAATCAATGCAGAATCATTTCTCGATTCGCAATGCACCGATTTACTGTCCCAGCCCTAATAAATACACAAAAAAGTAGTTGAAGGACATTATATTCTAAACAGATTTGAAATTTGAGATTTGAATGCTATGCCCAAGGCAAGGTTTTTTAGGAAATAATTGGTCTGTTGCTCGCACAATGACTGTGTCAGGTTTAATAAAAGACTAGTAATATTGCATGAGTCATTTGGACTACTTTATTAATCTTTTATGATGCAGTTTTGGAACTTGAGAGCCACTGGTCACCATTTGACAGAAGAAACAAAGTCATATGGGAATGACGTGGAGATGAGTAAATCATGACAGACGAGTGAACTGTTCGTTTGAGGTGACTCTCTCAAACCACTGTTCTATTTGCATTCTGCACCTCAGGGCATTTTACAATGTCAAACTTAGTTTCTTAGCAGCATTTGCGATCTTGGTGTATATCCAGAGCTTACTGTACACATCTCTTCTTGTTCAGGGCTTGACCATAAAAACCACTGGGAATGTTTGATCAAAAGTAAACAAAACTAAACATCATTTGCAAATGTGTAAGGAACTGGAAGCAAGCAGAATTCGGCTATTTCTAAAGCACGCACTGCCATCTACTGTTAAAAACGAAGCTCAGAATCGATTCAAGAGAGAATCACAGTGCCTTTGGAAAATCTAAGAATCAATGCAGAATCATTTCTCGATTCGCAATGCACCGATTTACTGTCCCAGCCCTAATAAATACACAAAAAAGTAGTTGAAGGACATTATATTCTAAACAGATTTGAAATTTGAGATTTGAATGCTATGCCCAAGGCAAGGTTTTTTAGGAAATAATTGGTCTGTTGCTCGCACAATGACTGTGTCAGGTTTAATAAAAGACTAGTAATATTGCATGAGTCATTTGGACTACTTTATTAATCTTTTATGATGCAGTTTTGGAACTTGAGAGCCACTGGTCACCATTTGACAGAAGAAACAAAGTCATATGGGAATGACGTGGAGATGAGTAAATCATGACAGACGAGTGAACTGTTCGTTTGAGGTGACTCTCTCAAACCACTGTTCTATTTGCATTCTGCACCTCAGGGCATTTTACAATGTCAAACTTAGTTTCTTAGCAGCATTTGCGATCTTGGTGTATATCCAGAGCTTACTGTACACATCTCTTCTTGTTCAGGGCTTGACCATAAAAACCACTGGGAATGTTTGATCAAAAGTAAACAAAACTAAACATCATTTGCAATGCATTTATGCACTTCCCTACATTCACTGATTTAGCAGATGCTTTTAAATCAAGTAACTTATAAATGAGGAAAAATACAGCAAATGACTTACTCTTCTTGCCAGGCCAAGGGCGATGTAGCACTTCTCTCCAGGATCCACAATCTCCACTTCAAAGTAGTGACTTCGTGTCGTGAGGGGCTGCCGTGCCTGAGCCAGACCCACGTCCATGATGCTCTTCCCTTTCCCGACATATTCCAGAAGCTATGGCAGAAAGCATCATAGACTTAATTAAACTTAATTTAGATACATTATAGAGCATTACACATCATTATACATGTTTAAATATTGTGTTTTCAACCGATTGCTCATGTAGAAGTAAACAGGATCTTGTTGGGTGGATTATCTGGACATTTTAAGGTTAACAGCCCGGCTGTTAGCAGGTTTGGGAAATCGGATATGTTGTGCTACAAACATGCCTGGCTAAGTCTCAGATTTTCAAGGAAAGGAAGATCTTGATTTATGCCTAGTAATCGTGAAACTGGTTTCAAGTTTTATGTTCAGACACACTACTGTTGAGGTTCTGTTTTTGTTTTTAAAGAAATTAATACTTTAATTTAATTCAGCAAGGATGCATTAAATTGATCAAAAGTGATAGAAAAGATTTTACGCTAGGGCTGTCAAAATTTTTTCAGAATATTCGTCGAATTTATAATAAAAAGCCACATTCGAATGCAAAAACGTTGCATTCGAATTTTAGGTGTGCGTCAGGCAGCCTTATCAGTGGTGCACGAAATGCGACGACGATGCAAGTGTCATTGCATTTTAATGCTTTTGTTAGCCTGTCCAGTTGAACCCACTAGATGCGCCGCTGCTACGTTATTCATTCAAAATATTGCAGAAAAAGAGAACAATCAATGCGGGGAAGATGTTGTTTACGTCAAAACCGAAATCAAGCCATTCACACAGAATGCATATTTATCGCATTTTCTAGAGGGACATATATCACCATTGCACTCGCGTCTCGCAAGAAAGCCGCATGTTTAGAAAGCCATACAAACTTAATGCAAGTTCAACTTTTAAAAAACATGTCTCAAGACTTTATGGCGGTTTTCCCCATCCCACGGCATCTCAAGTTTTTAAATGAAGAAAGTACTCTTTGTGATTGGTTTTCGGTCCTTTGTATTAAACTATACATACATGCATGATGCTGTTTTGTTTCTAATTGTTTAAGCAACTTTATTAATTACATAAGGTTAATAAACATTATTTTAAACATTATGCACTTTTTTCAAAGATAGTCGTGTTATTTTATTATGCTTTGAAGAAACGTGCATAATATTTTGCTCGATGCGTCCTCTTCTGGCCTCAAGAAGCCAAAAGCTTTTTTTCCCCCTAACTGAAATTATGCCTTTTAAATTTGAATATAATTCGAATATTGATCATATTTAAATAAAAAATTCGAATTTGGTTTTTCAGCCATTTTGACAGCCCTACTTTATGCTGTTACAAATAATAATGAAAAAAAAAATTCCATAAAAGTATTAAGCAGCCCAACTGTTTTCAACATTGTCAATCAGGTTTCTTGAGCAGCAAACCAGCATACCAGATTTTTTTTTAAAAACCACTGGGTGGATTTTTATCATTATAGGGTGGTTGTGTACACACACTGCCAACACACATTTCAGTTCAAACAACTTGTAAATGTGCATGTAGCATCCTATGACCCCTTTAAGAAGTGATAGCAAAGTTTTATATTGTTAGAAAAGATTTATATGTTGAATAAATGCTGATCTTTTTTAACTTTTTATTCATCAAAGAATCCTGAAAAAGTATCGCAGTTTCCCCCAAAAAATATTTGGCAGCACAACTGTTGCCAACATTGATAATTCTAATAATAAATCAGCATATTAGAATGATTTCTGAAAGATCATGAGACACTGAAGACTGGAGTAATGATGCTGAAAATTCTGATGCTGTGATTTACCAATCACAGGAATAAATTACATTTTAAAATACATTTAAAATAACATAAGTTATTTTAAATTGTAATATTTCACAAGCTAACTATTTTTGATCAAATAAACACAGACTCAGTGATGTTAAATCTTATAGACCCAAAACTTTTGAACACCAGTGTGTATATATAAAGAAAAAATTCCTTGAGTGATAGTTTTGAGAAGAATATTTAGAAGAATTACCCACAAGAAATGAGATCAAGTATGGGCATATCCTAGCACACAGCAGTGATGACACATCTTCAGGTTGACTTTTTCCATCAGGTGTGTTAGCAGAGAAATTTCTTATAAGATTATTAGAGAAGACAAAAAAGATTAACCTGTCTTCAATAAATTCATGGGATAGCGAGGGTGGCCTTACAAATTAAAAGAAAAATGTACCTACTGACATGGCATAATGTCAAATGTTTCATTCAACAGTAGCAAAAAATGCCATTCATGCAAGTGTGAGCCATCTCCCATGGACTGTCTCGACCTCATGATGCTTAATGTACACTCAAACATTCAATTCATAGGCCAAGTCAAACACTTTAGGTTAAACCTTGAAATCTGCCTACCTAAATTACATTTTAGGCATTATACGTCTGCTCAAGTGATCAGAGTTCAAAACTGTAACCTAATGGACTGCCGTCTTAGCTCTGGACATACAGTATGCACTTCTGAACACTCAATTTAAAGAGCAAAACTAAATTGCATATTTGGTTATCATATGCATATTTGAAAGGCTTTGACAAGTTTAAACCTAGTGAGCTGCCTACTTAGACAGCTTATTTAGGCATCATATGTGAGCTTAAACGATCATTTCAAAAGGCCAAAGCTTCAACATTTTAGGTTAAAACCTATTGAGCTGCCTGCCTAAGTGCCATTTTTAACCATCGTATGCATGTTTAGAAGGTCAGTTCAAAGGCCACAATTCAGGTCAAAACGAATGTAGCTGCCTACTTAAGAGTGTATCATCAGATATATGAACTTTTGGATGTCGAATTTAAACGTTAACACCTCAGATTACAACTTTAACAGCATTTTTGGCAATGAAATAAGAGGCAAAAAAAGAACAAAATGGCCAAAACTTCAACACTTCAATTTGAAACCTAGTGAGCTGCCTACCTAGAAATCATTAAACTACAGTTTAAAAGCCAGACAACATTTTTTGCCATCATATGTACTTTCAAGTGTTCAATTTAAACTTTAACACCTCAGATTCCAACCTAGATTGTTTTTTTTTGGCATGTGTCATTGGCTGTACTTCAATTGAGAACCTAGCATTAGAGGTCGACTGATATGGGTTTTTCAGTGGCTGATGCCGTGTTATTTTACATTTGATTACTTTAATTTCTGTAGTATTTCTTACCTGAATAAAAACTTACTTCACCTGAAAAACTTAGTTTCATAGCTCCTGTTTTTTTTTGGCATGTGTCATTGGCTGTACTTCAATTGAGAACCTAGCATTAGAGGTCGACTGATATGGGTTTTTCAGTGGCTGATGCCGTGTTATTTTACATTTGATTACTTTAATTTCTGTAGTATTTCATAGCTCTCTTTATTCTATTGCATTATTTGTGCTGTTGTTTGCAATTTTTTTGTGCTCTTATTTTATTACTGACTTTTTACTGAAAATAAAATTTTGCGTTGAAGAAAAGCAGATTTTTGTTTGTATATGCTGTCAATTATAGTTCTTAGAAAGAAAATCGGAATCGGCCAAGAAAATTGCAATCGGTGCATCTCCAATTCTCCCACATCCCGCGCACACACACACACACGAGTCTCTGCACTCGGCTATCAAGTCTTGTCCCGTGCCGCACTAATCGGCCAAGAAAATTGCAATCGGTGCATCTCCAATTCTCCCACATCCCGCGCACACACACACACACACACACACGAGTCTCTGCACTCGGCTATCAAGTCTTGTCCCGTGCCGCACTCTGTTGCGTCGGGTCTCGCGAGAGAGCAGGCCTCTAATCCACTGGCACTTGACTCGACACAATGCGTGAGCTACATCCTTTTTTACAATCTAGATTAGAAATCACTGCATTCTGCAAGCAATGTAACGCGGCAGTAACGTATAGAGACCTCAGCTTGTAACTATACTCTAATTACTATTTTGAAAATTATAACGTGATAAATTACTCCGTTACTAAAAAGTAATCAAATTACGAAGTAATGCGTTACTGCCCAACACTGGTTTCTACTTTCACATGCAAATGACTTGTTGCACTTATGAATAAGATAACTTTCCGGCATCAATTCTAGTAGGGTAAAACGTAATTACGCTTTTGAAACGGTCTGTTTTGCCATGCCACCATTAGCTGAAGCCATGTGTGAAGTTGCTCCATGTCTCATGCAGCCAGAGATAGATTCTCCGGTGTTCCGCAACAATGCTTAGATGCCCGCAAATGCGCCTGCCTATAAATCGGCCTAATTTACAGCACAATCGGCCGATCAATCGGTCGACCTCTACCTAGCATAGAACCTAGCTAGAACCTAAACTGTTTAACAAACTTAAACTTTAACTTCAGATTAAAACTTAAAGGTGTCATATGATGCGATTTCAATTTTTCCTTTCTCTTTGGAGTTTTACAAGCTCTTGGTGCATAAAGAAGATCTGTAAAGTTGCAAAGACTAAAGTCTCAAATCCAAAGAGATATTCTTTATAAAAGTTCAGAGTCAGCCACTCCTACCTAAAACGGCTCGTTCTAACATGCCCCCACATATCTACTTCACTATGTGGGAAGATTTGCATAACAACGCCCAAATGTTCACGCAAAGAAAGAGGGCGTAACTTTTAGTCTCACTGTAGTTTTGTTGACGCTGCAGCCATGTCGTGAAGACGCTGTGTGCTTCTTTGTGAAAGCGAAACTACTTTGTTTGGTCTTCCAAAAGAGTACGATATCCGCTTCGTCATGCCTAGAGCTGATCTGTGCTGGTCGCTGAGGGAATACATCAACTTTCACCGTGGACGAAGAGGAATCCAGCCTGGGGTCCGTCACATGTGGTTGCCGCTCATTCGTCAGATCCACCGGGCGCGCCGTTCTCGACCCCGCCGCCTCAGCTCACTCTAGCCCGGCCTCAGCTCACGCTAAGCCGGGGCTTCCGCTCACGCTAGCCCGGCCTCAGCGGACGCTAAGCCGGGGCTTCCCCTCACGCTAGGCCACTGTTTTTTCGTTGTGAAAGCGAAACTACTTAGTTTGGTCTTCCAAAAGAGGACACGACTACAAATCAGTGGTATTTACAACACTGTTCCAGAACAGTTTAACCCAAATATCCAGATATGTGCAGCACATTTTATGGAGGACTGTTTACTGATCCTGGGAGAGTAACGTTAGACCAAAATGCCAGCAGTTCTGACTCACGTAAGCACATTTTCATTTAAAGGATTTGCCACTGATGATTCAAACGCGAGTTTTGGGCAGTAGAGTAACGTTAGCACTTGTTGTTTGTCATTTCTCTGATCACAAATGCAGACAGAGTTTTATGTTTACGCGGCGCAATGTAACGCAACGCGTAAAAAGACAGTTATAAGTCATTATAATTAGTAATTATGTCCCCACTGGATGCAACAAATGCCTCCTCGTTTGTAATGGGTTTTATGTTTTTGTCTCGTCACTCCGGCCGGGACACGGCATCAACAGTATGTGAGGGGCGTAACATTTCCGTCTCACGCTTGAGGTATTCGGCCAGTCACAACGCATTGGATAGCTGGCCAATCACAGCACACCTTGCTTTTTCAGACCGATGAGCTTTGTAAAAATCGACGTATTTCAAAAAGGCGGGGCATAGAGGAGAAACAATAATGTACAGTATGTGGAAAATAATGTTTTTTTTTTACTTTAAACCGCATAAACATTTCATTACACCAAATACACAAAATAATGCTCTTTTTAGCAGCATCATATGACCCCTTTAAGACAACATTTGTGGCCTTCATACGACTTTTGAACAATCAAAAAAGACAAAAAATTTAAGTTAAAACATAGTGAGCTGCCTACCTAAACAACACTTTTGGGCATCACATGGCTATGAGGCCTAAAGAGGCTACAGTCTTTCTCTCACGTTCTGTTTCTGGCCCAACAACTCCGCGAGCACAGCTTCTTAACTCACAACACAGCATTGTGATTACTTTCAGATTTCAACTGGTTGTCATTAATTACTTAGAAATTTCCGTTTGCAACATCAGAATCAGCGCTTTACTGGGGCAGTGGAAAGATTTCGCCAATGCCATCTACAATAACCTTTGGTATCCTTGTTTATCCCAGTAGATGACTGCAGGTCAGACGAAGACTCTGACAGGGGGCCTTGTACAACCACATGCTGGCAATAACCGGACATTTTGGAAAAACACGGAAACGTGCGTGCAAAAGTCAAACGCAGCCTTTAAACGGACATGAACAGATTGTCCAAGAATATCCCCCACTGACATCAAAACCACTGATGAATTACAGAAAATAGGACGCAA
Source organism: Sinocyclocheilus grahami (assembly GCF_001515645.1). Taxonomy (NCBI): domain Eukaryota; kingdom Metazoa; phylum Chordata; class Actinopteri; order Cypriniformes; family Cyprinidae; genus Sinocyclocheilus; species Sinocyclocheilus grahami. Next base: position 2,104,526 of record NW_015505192.1, read on the forward strand.
AATTCTGCAAACAATCAGCTGTTGCTTTGATCACAGCAGACTTGATCAATCCAACTAAACTGATTGGTGTTCAATATGGAAGAATGCGTGTTTCTCGAACAGAAGACATTCGCTTCTCATCTCCTAAGGCTCACTGGTGGATGCACCCACCGAGGTACTGATATCCATTTAGTGCTATTAATCGCGGGTTGCTTTTTATAGTTGCAAAACAGTGTTTTTTTCCTGCCTCCACCCGACTCTTCTTTTCAACATCAACCTCTTTAAGCTTTCGTGCCAGGACAGTTGCCTGCGCATTTGAGGATGGAGGCAAAATTGCACATAGTCACACCTTTCTGCCTCCTTGATGCTGAGTAATGGGGAGGTTGTCTACCTTTATACCACTCCTAACGGCTCTCAACAGCTCCCAGCATGCTCAGATGACAGTGCTGACAGATCCGACATGCTCTCGAACGTCACCATCCCCAGACCTGCATGGGGGCAGCAGCTTGTTTTGTTGACCTGCTGCCCCGGCAACAGGTGCAACATTGCGAGCGAATCCCACAACTTCCTGTCACAGTGCGGAGAACGTAGAAAAGGCGGAGGACACAAAGTGGGAGATGCCCACAAGTGGAGCCGCTGAGATGTTTGCCTTCAGTCTGTAAAGTAGGGTCTATGTTTTGACAGTCTCAGACTAAATCACTGAAGATGATGTTGTTATTAGTTGTCTGTCGGCTAGCAGTTACTCAAAGTCTGTCTAAACGCAATTTATCCTTAATTCACCTTGTTCTTCAGTGTGTTAAGTTGAACTTGGCGTTCAGCTGCTTGTTTAATTGACAAAACAATAGTTAAATAATAAAAATAAAAATAAAATGAATAAAAATAAAATTTTTAGTTAAATAAAAGCCTCAACATGCAGACTCCGTTTTGTGGAGTGCTGGGAATTCCTGTCACTATCCAAGATGGTCGTAAAAAAGCAAAACAAAAATGATTTCAAATTATCTATGATAGAAAAGTACTTTTGTTTGTTTACATCATGGTATACCAGTACAATTTCTAAATGTTTTTAGACAAGATGTGGCAGGAATATCCCTATCCATTCATTTGTTTTTAAGAGTAATGGGTCATGAGATAATGAAATTTTCCTTTTGAATTTGCTAGTTCATTGTACTGTAATAACAGAATGTAATGGTGCGATCACATTTACCGCTGTTCAGCAAATTTCACGGGGCAAAATCCAGTCATTTCAGGAATACATGCGATCAGAAATTTCTTGAGCGCTTTAAAGATTTCCACATGAAGACTTTGCACCAGGTTCAACCAAGTTGGTCATGAGAATTTGCGGCGTTGACCAACAGAAAGCCACTTAGTTTAAAAGTGATTTCTGTGTGAGATGTGCTTCATACATTGCTACACTATTTACAATGCCTGCAAAATTTTGTTATTGCAAAATAAAGATATTAAAAACGGCTCTTCTGCAACATTGTGACACTTAACTGAACACAACAGAACATAATTGCCTCCACAGAAACACTACTTTCTATGTTTAGATTATCACTTCCATGACCTGCTCACTGGTGCCCAGTCGGTGAAGTAATAAAAGATGGTGCAGAACAGTCACTTTTCCTGCACACAAAAATGGTATCGCTTGAGGTCATTCACGTAAGATATGTTCATTCATCTCTGTGCCATGTTTTTAATTTTAAAAGTCACGTCCACTCTGCTGCGTCTAGCTGCAAAAACATGTCAGTCTGCACTGTTTTTAATTGTTTTTCTGCGAAATGCGCACTTGACAGACGTCTTTGACCGTTACCGAGCGCTTCGCTAACACGTTTTTAAGACACCGAGACAAGTTAAAAAGATTAAGACAATTGTGCTGCAGCTGGCTGTGGAAACCAGCATGACTTTCAGAAAGAGCCCAGCATTAGGAAAAAGAAGATTTAATGAATACCCAAAAATTTACATTTCGTCATCGTTTACTCATGTGTAAGGGCCTCCTAACCTGTGTGACTTTCTTCCATGGAACACAAAAGAAAATAGTTTTTGAAAAATGTCTCAGTAATGTTTTGCCCCTACAAGGAAAGTAAATAGGATTCAACATTGTTTAGACCCAAAACATTCTTCAAAATATCATCATCTTTTTCCCCACAGATGAAAGTTAGACTACAACACATATTTTCCAAGATTTGTGATATCACAAATATCGACCAATGGGGCGAGACCTGGTTGAGCTGCACTAGAGAAGACAACGAGTGTTATCACTATGTTGGGGACACGCTAGCTTTCCCAAGGCAGACGAACTTAGAGTGGTTACAATCATCCGGGTTTAAATCGCGCTCAAATTGATTTGATTTTGACACAATATTTACACTGAAGCTCGCAGGCGGCTATGGTAAGGGGCATGACATTTCCCGACCAGGTGCCGAGTGCTGCCAATCACAACACACACTGGCCCAGCTAACCAATCACAGCAAACTTCGTATTTCAAAAGGCGGCCTTCATTTGATACAGGAACTATTTGAGCCGTTAATGCCAGACTGAGGAGAGAAGTGTTGTAATTATGTAAAATATGTGAAAAATTATGTGTTTTTCGAACAACCTAGTATGAGAACCTGTTCTAGTACACCCCCAAAACAAAAACAAGACTTTGTAAAAGAGCATAATAGGACCCCTTTAACAAAATGCCTGTCCACATCAATGTGAGATTATAAACTTGCTTGACACTTCATTTTAAGATTATTTGTGAATCAGTTAAAAATAGTTGCCAAGAAGCTGTTAATCAAAGATGGAGGAGTTAACAACTATAACTATACCCCACAGCCAAGCCATAAGTAATGTAACGTATCTGTTGATGGCTATTTCATATTTACGACTTAGGGTGCAACATAAGCTACATGGGCTAGATCGAACAGCTGAATAGAGATGTATAAACCCTGCATAGCTATTCTGGATTATTTTCTCTGTTGTCAGCGTTCATACTTATTTCCTGAGATATTAGCCAATAATAGCATTGGGTGTTTGAGTAGCACTAAAGCCACATGTTTAATTCAATGTAAATAGAGAAAGGGTGAAAATTTTATTAATTACTAAATTAAAGCCTACCTAAAAAAAAAAAAAGAAACACTACTATGTTAAACTTTAAATAACATGAATAACCTTGAGCAATACATTTTTACAGCATGTGTTAATGTATTAAAGAGGTCATATGATGCGATTAAAACCTTTCTCTTTGGAGTGTTACAAGCTCTTGGTGCATAAAGAAGATCTGTAAAGTTGCAAAGACTAAAGTCTCAAATCCAAAGAGATATTCTTTATAAACGTTAAGAGTCAACCACGCCTACCTAAAAAGGCTCGTTCTAACACGCCCCCACATGTCTACCTCACTATGTGGGAAGATTTGCATAATGCCTCCCAAATGTTCACGCAAAGAAAGAAGGCGTAACTTTGATTCTCACTGTTGTATTGTTGCCGCCGCCGCCATGTTGTGGAGATGCCGTGTTTCATAAATGAAAGCGAAACTACTTTGTTTGACCTTCCAAAGGAGGACACAACTAGAAATCAGTTGTATGTACAGAACAGTTCAACCCAAATATTCAGATGTGTGCAGCGCATTTTATGGAGGACGAGGACTGTTTCCTGGGAGAGTAGCCTACAATGCCGGTGTATGTTTCTATAAAGTGGGGCAATTCCAACTTTGAAAGGACAGTCTGGCGCTTCTGACTCACAGCCTGCAAGTACATTTTCATATTTAAAGAATTTGCTACTGACGATTCAAATGCGAGTTTTGAGCAGTGTAGAGTAGCGCTTGTTGTTTGTCGTTTTTCCGATCACAAATGTAGACATGGCTTTGTTTACGCAGCGCGATACGCAACGCGTAAAAAGACAGTAATAAGTCATTATAATCAGTAATTATGTCCCCACTGGACGCAACAAATGCCTCGTTTATAATAATACACAAAATAAATGTTCTTTTTAGCAACGTCATATGACCCCCTTTAACTACGAATGTCAACGAATGGGTCTTTTTTGTAAAACAATATGAAGAGGTCATGGCACATTTTGTTATCAAAGCAGTGATATACAAATATCTGCAAATATCTAATCATATTTGATTAGAACACATAAAATAAACTAATCAAATATTAATCATATCTGATCATTAACCTATCAAATATGATAAGAGTAGAGTCAGTCTAGTGTTGAAATTTGGCTTATAATCAAAACTGAGCCCATGTATTTCTTCAAAATAAAACTACTAGTGTTTAGCTGAAAAAAGAAATCTCAATGGTGGCCTGGTCTGTGGAGTCTTTAAACACCTTAATAGATCCAACCATCACTACCAGTTGTTGCTGCAGGAAAGATGTTGCCCCATAATAATCACTCACTCCTACCAAAGGACTGCTGGAACTGATGCTGTTGGACATAGCGTGATAAAAGACATTTCCATACTTAAATGGCTCTGCAAAAAAGCAGCTGTCACTTTGAAGAATATCAACCACAACATTTTTTCGGTTTCCTTTTGATTAGTTCATGATAAAATGACCAAGGAGTTAAAAATAAACCGCCACATACTTGACCTGTCTGTCAATACCCGAAAAAAAAATGGCTCGCTGAAAAAAAAAAATACAGAAATGTAAAAATTTCTCCAGAGCATGTTATTCACTGCTGAGCAGATGGTGAGAAACATTCAGACAAACACTAAAAAAAAAAGAAGAAAAAAAGAGACCCCTAAAACTAAACGGGGGTCATTGATGTTAAAAATAATTTCTTACATTTGAGTTGGTAACACTTTCTATTAGTTAAAGGGATAATTCACCCAAAAATGAAAATTACCCCATGCTTTATTCACCCTCAAGCCTAGGTGTATATGACTATTTTCTTTATTATTTCAGACAAATACATTCTGAGTTATATTAAAAATTGTTCTGGCACTTCCAAGATTTATAATGGCAGTAAATGTTTGAGATTTTGATGCCCAAAAAAAGTGCATCCACCCATCATAAAAAGTACTCCACATGGCTCCGGGGGATTAATAAAGGCCTTCTGAAGCAAAGTGATGCGTTTATTTAAATGTTATTTAAATGTAAATTTTTCTCATTTGTATATGTTGCATATGTTAACATTAGTTAATGTACTGTGAACTAACAAATGAAGAACTATTTTAATTACCAAAGATTAATATATGCATCGTTAGCCCATGTTAGCTAATGCATTAACTAATATTAACGAAGTGGACCTTGTTGTAAGCTAAACTGAAGTAAAAAAAAAAAGTGAACATTTGCAATCAAAAATACTTCCTTTCCTGAAAATCTGCTGCAATGACAATCCAACAACCCTGTTCCTGACAGGCTCAGGAATTAGTTTTTGCAACTTTTATGTGATTTCACAACAGAATGGAGTGGAGAACTTTGGGTTAACCTGGGGTTAAATGCCTTGCTCAGAAACACAGTGATAATAGATCTCTTGGGTATCAAACCAGCAGGCCTCCAGTTACTAGCCCTGAATGCTAAGTGTTCCTGAAGTTGGTTACATGAACATAATTGCCAACAACAGCAAGTTAACAGCTATACTTCCACCAGCTACACTTCAAGAATGACCTGAACCAATCAAGGGTATCTGTAGAGAGGTCAAAAGAGGTCATATAAGTGACATATGCATTACCAAGTCAGTTCACTCCATCTTGGTAACTACCCCAGGCAGCATTTTTCTATGTAGACATATATATATATATATATATACACAGCTCTTCTCTGAAACCTCCAAAATGTTTATGCTTCAATAATATCAGATCAAGTGCAATAAAGTGACAACAAATGGTCAAATAAATTGTGTTTATTGAGCTTAAAACATGCTAAAATTTCATTTCTGGTCTTCTCCCTTTTGCCCTACACGTCATGATTTGACTGCCATATCTTGATTTTTATCAAAAAGGATGCAAACACAACGGAAATTACAAGTTAAAGCAGGTTAACAGCCTCTCCCTGCCACAGATAAGTCATCATTTCCTTTTTCCTCACACTCTCAAGTTCAATTTGAGGTGTGAAGTCATGTTCCAATGTCCTCACACACCGAGTTTCATATGAAACTGTTCTGTTGTGGGAAACAGATGAACTCAGGCTGACCAAAAAGACCATTGATATGGACACTAAAGGTTCATCAGATGAACTAGTGCTTCTAACCAAATGGAAATACAGAAAACTATCCAACTGTGCTGTAGAGATGTTACACAAAAAAAAAGAAAGAAAAGAAGAGCAGGAACAGATGTCCCTGGTAGCTTACGCAAGACGAAACTATGAAGACCGTCTGACAGCAGTTAGTGTTACAGTAATACAGTTAAACCGGCCATAATGATAATGAATAATGAATTCCCGTCCAGGCTTAATTGTACGAGTGCAGCTCTAAAAGCCTAACCAGAATTAACCAGGCCACAGTCACATCTATAGTGCCAGAAGACTTGAGGACTGTCATTCGTTTTCTTGTGTACAATAATAAGACTAAATCATTTCTCTGACTGGGACGGGGGAATGTACAGTAATGGGCTGAACCCTTTGAGTCATCCCGTCAGTTTCAGACACTCAGCAACATTGCCAGGCCTGACGAAACCACAAACACTCCGAGCTGAAGCGTTTAAAAAAAAAGACAAAAAGCCAAAGAGTTTATGACCATAAATCTTCACACTAAAGCAAGCATTCTCAGACGTTATCACTCCCAACCAGCTCATAAGCGTGCGTGTGAGTCAGTGTGAGTGCATGCATGAGTATGAAGCAGTAAGTAAGGCTGTGGAAGTGAGTATGTGCATGCAAGCATCGGTCTGGATGTGGATGTGGACACGCGGTAGCCCAGGTTGCTGTCTGGCGGCCACAGAGCCGTAGGGAGATTAGTCTGTGGGCACAGGCTCTACTGTAGTAACAGCTAAACTGATCTCTGCCGTGCGTTCACATAGAACCGCACGTAAACAGCGGAGCCAGCCAAATGCCTTCTCATAATACAAACACACACACACATATACACACACACAAAGACTGTAGGCTTGCCGCGACAGACGGTGCTGACGGTGATACCGGTGTTAAGCCGCAACACCGTTTACGTCACTTGCCCACCGCGTCACCTACACCCACCGTCGTTTTGATTTTTTATAGTAATAAAAATCATTTAGTTCAGTAAAAGAACAGATACTACAATTAAAAACTGAACGCGGCTGCTCAATGCAGCGTGCCGAACGACAGTCGCATCACAGATCAGATTTCATTTCTCCAGTGAGGAGAGTGAGTCCAGCCGACTGACAAGAAGAGTGAGGTGAGGTGAGACAGACAAGACGATCGCGGATGATTTAGTTTCGAAACGAGATGCAAAAGCGCCTGTTTGGCAATATTTTGGATTTTGAAAAGCCTGTTGACTTTTGCCGTTTATCTAAGGTGATTTTGGAAGTTTTTTTAAAACATTAGTTTCTTATTTAATTGGTTCCACATTGTTTGCTGATTTTTACTTTATTTAAATGGTCATTTATTTATTTTATTTGACATTAATTTTGCTAATAAACGTTCTACGTTTCTTATTTATTTGGTTATATATTATACGTTTACTTATTTCCAGTTTTGTATACCTATTAAACTTTATGTTATTTGTTATTTTATATTAGGCATAGCCTGCCCTATAGCATGGTGTATTTTTATTTGTTTTGTTAATAAAAGTTCTATGTTTTATATATAGGTTAAAGTGAGTTTGACGTTGTATTTTGTTGTTGCATTCAAGCAATTGACGCCGAACTGCCGTTAATTCAAAAGTGAAAGTAAAATGTGCACGGTGCTTTTAAGCTACTTAAAAGCGAAGGAAAGCGAGGAAAAGAGGGAACGCCCCGCCCCCGCGGTGATACCGGTATTACAGGTGTTGTCACACGTCGATTAACCGGTGGGAAAATTTCCTCACCGTAACAACCCTAAAAGACAGCGGTGACCTATGTGTGACAATTCATTGCTCAATTTTGCTCATGCTGTAGATGTTGGCAACATATATCAGGGCTAGTCTAAAGATTTATGGATCTGAGTAAGGCATACTAATCCACCATTTTCCATATCATGTGATTGCAATTTTCTCTGGCTGATGCTGTGACTGCACTTAAGTGATGCTGTTTTCATGCATTAATTTTAACCAGAAATGTTGTACTGTTTAAAGTCGCCAGATCCAGTAAGACTAATGCTAAATTTAAAGAGGTCATATGATGCGATTTCAAGTTTTCCTTTCTCTTTGAAGTGTTACAAGCTCTTGGTGCATAAAGAAGATCTGTAAAGTTGCAAAGACTAAAGTCTCAAATCCAAAGAGATATTCTTTATAAAAGTTAAGAGTCAACCACGCCTACCTAAAATGGCTCATTCTAACGCGCCCCCACATGTCTACGTCACTATGTAGAAATATTAGCATAATGCCGCCCAAATGTGCACACACAGAAAGAAGGTGTGGTTTCAGGAACAGCAGTAGTGTTGATGCAGCCATGTCAGGGAGACGCTGTGTGATTCAGTGCGAAAGCAAAAGCACTTTATTTGGCCTTGTTAGATGCAATTAGGAATCATTGGTTAAGATTTATTTACAACAGAACAGCACAACCCAGATGTTCGAATTTGTGCTGACCCCTTTAACATAGAATTTCCAGAATAAACCAGAAAGACCATTAAAATGAAATGGGAATGGGCAAATTAGTGGCTTTACACAGGCTAACTGGAAAAAGAAGTGAAGGAGTCAGCAAATATTTTTTTGCTGTTTCCCCAGAGTTCATCTGTGAAAGGGATCTTCCACCGAAAGTAATAATCTCATCTGGACAGCAGTGATCTGCATGATAACCCAGATGGTACAAAAAACAAAAAAATTGTACCGTTTCTGTAAGTCTCTCACGATCACCAAAACTTCACTCATTTGATAAAAAATATTGTAAAATAGTTACAATTTAAAATAACATTTGTTTTCCATTTTAATATCTTTTAAAATGTAATTTACTCCTGTGATGCAAAGCTTAATTTTCAGCATCATTACCTCAGTCTTCAGTGTCACATGATCCTTCAGAAATCATTCTAATATGCCGATTTGGTGCAGCATTTCTTATTATAATCAATGCTGAAAACAGTTGTGCCATAATATTTTTGTGGAAAATGAGATATATTAAACAGAATTATTGTAACATTAGAATCATTGTAAATATCCTCTTATCAATTTAATGTATCCTTCCAGAAAAAAAGTTATCACTTCTTCAAAATTAAATTCAGGAACAAATTAATTCTGAATAGCACACCTCTCCGGTATAATTACTAATTCTGCATATTGTTGGGTTTTCTTGTTAGTTCTTGGTTCATGGTAATACTACTTAATTAAGAACATTCTTGCATTAATTCCACTTTTATAAAAAAACTAATCTGCTAAATAATTACTTATAATTCTGAAAGCCAAAAGATAATTTCTATTTGTGATTTCCAAATGAAACCACATTAGCATTAACATACACAAATACATGATGGACAAGGAAAGGCCATGACCAGCTGTTGTAACTGTTACATAAAAAAACCATCCATCTCACGCTATCTATCACAACAGTGAACTGCACTATTAAGCACATCAAAATATTTCCCTGTTATCGCACATATGAAGACGGATGACAAAGCATGTAGACAATAAAAAAATAAATAAAACCAAGGAGTGTTCACGATTTCTATGATGACAGTTAGCAGCGTGCCAGAATGTGATACCTTCTTATCTAAACAGGAGTGGATCACGAAGAACGTAAACCTGAACAGAAGAACCGCCTTACAGGGCATCTGCCAGCACTTCTTCAAGAGCTCTATTCAACTCTATCATACTCACCCTTGTGTTATTCTAAACCTGTATGACCATTTTTCTTAAAGGGTTAGTTCACCCAAAAATGAAAATTAGCCCATAAATTACTCGTAGGATAGGGCTGGGCGATATGGCCTAAAAAAAAAAATGCGTGGATCGTAAGATTTACGATTTAAATAGATTTTCCGCCCCTAATTAAATTCAATCTGCAGATGACAAAGAAACTGTTCAAAACAAGTTTTAATTTTATTTTGTTTTGATTTTCCCTTCTGGGATTTGATCTGGATTTCCCCCTTGGGGTTAAAGTGCAAACAGAAACAACAAGCCAAAAAGACAAGATGGCAGGCCCTGCCATTGTAAACAGTGGAAATGCAACATAACGTCACAAAACATAAAATGTAACATAACATTCTTATCATACCGGATAGTTTGTAAATGTTTGTAAGACTGTAGGTCAGTGGTCTTCACTGTTTTTTTTTTTTATGGGAGCCACACTGATAGGGCAAAGTCAATCAGAGAGCCACTTTTACCGCTAAAGTATCAAAAGTTAAGCTACATCTAGTCATAAATAGCATGTCTTTTTATCAATCGGTCATCCCTGATATGCAATGCAAAAGCGGCTATCATTCTTTATCATTTACAAGTCAAACTTGTAACTGAGACCAGATGATTTTTTTTTAAAAAGCAGGATTACCTTAATGTTGGAAAGACCTTAAGTTATTTTATTTATTTTTTATACTAGCCCATCATGTATCTAATCATCCAAGTGCACATTCGGCGTTAAGAGCTGTTAAGATTAAAACTGGCAACTCCGCAGTGAGTTAGTGTCATGGACGTAGGATAGAGCAAGTGTAAATATCTTTTCTAGTCTATATTTCCATCTTGTAACGCCGCTGTTTTAGTTTTTTTATATAAATTATCTGTAATAAAGCAGACACTGACTGACCGTGTCTACACACCGGACACGGTGACAGTTGTCTTGCCGCGCTAAAAGTCTGTCTACACTCGTTGACACTACAGTTGCAAATCATCTGAACGTAGTGTCAGTACAGTTCGTCATAAATAGTAAAAGCAGGATTACCTTAATGTTGGAAAGACCTTAAGTTATTTTATTTATTTTTATACTAGCCCATCATGTATCTAATCATCCAAGTGCACATTCGGCGTTAAGAGCTGTTAAGATTAAAACTGGCAACTCCGCAGTGAGTTAGTGTCATGGACGTAGGATAGAGCAAGTGTAAATATCTTTTCTAGTCTATATTTCCATCTTGTAACGCCGCTGTTTTAGTTTTTTTATATAAATTATCTGTAATAAAGCAGACACTGACTGACCGTGTCTACACACCGGACACGGTGACAGTTGTCTTGCCGCGCTAAAAGTCTGTCTACACTCGTTGACACTACAGTTGCAAATCATCTGAACGTAGTGTCAGTACAGTTCGTCATAAATAGAACGAGGCATCAGTTTACTGATGGAGATCGTGTCGCGTTGCATCGCGCCACACTGCTCCGCATCCAGTGAAGACAACATCACTGGGTTCTATTGTCTTTTGTCGGATCGCACCACTCGCGTCCGGTGTAGACATGGTGTGAGTTTTTTTAATGGGTTATGTAATAGCCCTGCTTGTTTTTAATGTTTTTATGAAATATCTGTATTGACTGCATGATCATATCATCGTATTATTTACTGCCATGCGATGTATATCTATGGCAAACGCGCAGGGGGAGGGCTGAGCCCATTCGGAACCACGGGAGCCCAGAGGGTAGTGTCGACAGACGTTAAAGAGAAAAACGATTTTCATTCAAACAAGTCGACGTAAACTACACATTCAAGTTAATCGATAAAATCGATTTATCGCCCAGCCCTACTTGAGGGTGAGTAATTTATGGGCTAATTTTCATTTTTGGGTGAACTAACCCTTTAAGGAGATGTCTTAAAATGTTTATACTGCTTATTTCCACCTTTGCATGTTCAAGCTTTCCATGTCACAATTAATTAGAAGATGCACAAGGACCAATAGAGTTTGGTGTCATTGACGTCAAACCCACGATGCCACGCAAAGTATAAATAAGCAAATCTGCTAATGTCTCCTTTTGCATACCAAAGCAATTAAATTATAACAGAACTTAAATTGTTGGGTGAATTAGTCCTTCACCTGACTTGGATCGCTTGAGGTTCATCCCTATTAAATTCATTGCGCTGTTCTATGGTGACATCACATAAAAGTTGCGGAAAAGCCCAATGGCCCAGTTTGATAAACAAAGATTACTTAACAGATTAAAGATCTTGGCCCGTATTCACAAAACATTTGATCTTACCCCTAAGAGTTCTCCTAAATAGCAGTAAAAGTTTTTAGCTAAGTGTTTTCTCTTAAAACATATTCACAAAGCTGATGAGACAAACTTTTACTAAGGAATAGAGAGAAGTCTTAAGCTAAGAGTAAGGGCGGGGTTGACCTCATTGCTATGGATGATGTCAGCATGCTTACTAACTATGCACACAGTGATTGGCTGATAGTCTTTGTCAGATATTTATTCATAGAATATTGAAGAGCGCAATATTATGTTGCCATATTCAAATAAAGGTTTAAAAGTAAAACTGCTAATTGCCACATTCAAATAAAGATTTTAAAATGCAGGCTAAGTGTCACTTATTAAACAAGTATATGTTCAGCTAAGCTCATCATTATCAAACGTTTCGAAAACGTTTTTCTCTTAGTGACTTAGGAGTCCTCTTCACTACTCCTAAAGTTTTACAGATTTAGCAGGGCTCGCAAAATCGCTAGCCTGACTGGAAAACACAGTAGCCCCCAGACGTCGACGGGCTATCTTGAATAGTGATATAAAATCCCTTCCTTGATTCGCGATGTTCACTCACTTGTAGGGGTGAAACGGATCATAGTTTATCCTCTACACGTGTTTCTAAGACTTACCAATTTAAACATTCAAGCGTTTTAAGCCATTCATGCGCATGAAAAATTAAGTTCGGTGCTCACGCGCACACGCTCAAAGCGCACACATACAGAGCGACGATTCAGGCAGAGCATGAACACAGAATTGATTCCTCTTTCACGTGAATGGACACATACACTCAAAATTATCTCAAAATAACTATCTCTGCAAGTATTTTCATGTCTTAAATGAACGTAAACAGTGGAGAAAGAAATCGCACGTGACGTGCATCATTATATTGGATCCGTGCATTTGGTCTTAAAGGGGCAGCAGCCTATAAATACCTGCTGTTTAAGCGCCACCTGCTGTCAGGGAGTGACATTTGCGTCTCATTCAGGCCGTCTGCTATTTTTGTTTCGTTCAGATTTTTTATGTAGTATCACAAAGCTAAAGTCAGACCATTTTGTTTTTGTTACAAATCTCAAAATGTTACAATCTAAATAACATGTATGCAGCATATTTGTTTGGATCGTGATTAAAATACACAGGCAAAACCTTAGTTTACTTGCATGGAGAAATTTCTTTTATATGTATTTATTTACTTGACTTGGTATTTGTTTCAAAATTTCAAGTTAGTATATTGTTTGATATTTTCAATTTCACAATGTAATGTGCAGCCTTTTGGTCTTAGAAATAACAAAAGGACACCTTTTTAAAAATCTGTCTTAAATCTAATTTTGTTAAAAAAGAAATTGTGAGAAAATTGTGAAATCAGTATCGTGAATCATATCACATCGTGAGTCGAGTGAATCGTTACATCCCTCCCTATATGTTACTAGTTTTTGCTGTAGTATCGAAGTAGTAAATTGTTCTTTAAATAATAAGTGTTACTTAAATAATAAAGAACCATATGTTTATTTTTGCTCATTTGAAAAATTATCCTATCTGTGACTCAAAATGTGATATGATAATGTAATATAATCCGAACCATGAGATTTGTGATCCGTTGCACCCCTACTCTCTTGACTTGTTATTTGAAGAAAAAAATACAATATCTTTTATCCGGGCTAGTTAAATTCATTTTTGGGCTACCAAATTCTGAAGAATGCCTGCCCGAAGGGCTACCAGGGATTTTGAAATTTTGCGAGCCCTGTTTAGGAGCTAGTTTTAGTGCTAAAACGCTTTGTGAAATACTTTTAGATCAAAAATTTAGGAGTCCTAAATTTAGGACTGACACGCCCATTATTTTTAAGATTTTCTCTTAAATCGGCGAGTTATGAGCTACTTTTAGCCTTAAGATGTTTTGTGAATATGAGGCCCTGATGTTTATATCTATACTAATACAGTAATAAACTTGTTTTTCCAATGTCTTACTGAAAGACAGACGTTTCTAAGTCATTTTACCACAGAATAGAAATGTGCCCCAACAAACTATCGCTGAAAGACAACAGCTACTCCATAAATGGAGGAAATGACTGGTGGTGTTCTGAAAGACACAGACAGCATGTTGGATCCGTCAGAGACAGGCCACAAAATGGACTCTTGTGACAGACCGTGAAAGAACTCGAAGTCTTGGTTTACATTAGCTTGTGCCTGAAGAGTAGGAGATAAGCATCTTCAAAAGCTGCCAGACGAGATCAGCTATTAAACCAACTAAAGAATCATTTAATTACTGGCATGCCGCTGACAGAGAGTGCTTTACACAAAATCCATCTTGTAGCAAGATTGCTAATTCTGAAAGAAATTAACTCAGTGGAAATTAAACCATGGGGCATTCACACTTGGTTCCATCTACCAAACTTTTCGGGTTCTTGTCAAAACACGCCCTAATCAGCAGAGTCTTTAAGTCTTAGGACACCCTCTCGCCAAGCCAACAGGACTCACAGAGAAGGCACACAACTGAGAAAACCACATTTTAGAAAGGCAAAAAGATTCATTGGCACCCCGTAAGTCCTCTTATTGAGTTTTTACAAGCTGGATTTTGTTAAAAAAGAAATTGTGAGAAAATTGTGAAATCAGTATCGTGAATCATATCACATCGTGAGTCGAGTGAATCGTTACATCCCTCCCTATATGTTACTAGTTTTTGCTGTAGTATCGAAGTAGTAAATTGTTCTTTAAATAATAAGTGTTACTTAAATAATAAAGAACCATATGTTTATTTTTGCTCATTTGAAAAATTATCCTATCTGTGACTCAAAATGTGATATGATAATGTAATATAATCCGAACCATGAGATTTGTGATCCGTTGCACCCCTACTCTCTTGACTTGTTATTTGAAGAAAAAAATACAATATCTTTTATCCGGGCTAGTTAAATTCATTTTTGGGCTACCAAATTCTGAAGAATGCCTGCCCGAAGGGCTACCAGGGATTTTGAAATTTTGCGAGCCCTGTTTAGGAGCTAGTTTTAGTGCTAAAACGCTTTGTGAAATACTTTTAGATCAAAAATTTAGGAGTCCTAAATTTAGGACTGACACGCCCATTATTTTTAAGATTTTCTCTTAAATCGGCGAGTTATGAGCTACTTTTAGCCTTAAGATGTTTTGTGAATATGAGGCCCTGATGTTTATATCTATACTAATACAGTAATAAACTTGTTTTTCCAATGTCTTACTGAAAGACAGACGTTTCTAAGTCATTTTACCACAGAATAGAAATGTGCCCCAACAAACTATCGCTGAAAGACAACAGCTACTCCATAAATGGAGGAAATGACTGGTGGTGTTCTGAAAGACACAGACAGCATGTTGGATCCGTCAGAGACAGGCCACAAAATGGACTCTTGTGACAGACCGTGAAAGAACTCGAAGTCTTGGTTTACATTAGCTTGTGCCTGAAGAGTAGGAGATAAGCATCTTCAAAAGCTGCCAGACGAGATCAGCTATTAAACCAACTAAAGAATCATTTAATTACTGGCATGCCGCTGACAGAGAGTGCTTTACACAAAATCCATCTTGTAGCAAGATTGCTAATTCTGAAAGAAATTAACTCAGTGGAAATTAAACCATGGGGCATTCACACTTGGTTCCATCTACCAAACTTTTCGGGTTCTTGTCAAAACACGCCCTAATCAGCAGAGTCTTTAAGTCTTAGGACACCCTCTCGCCAAGCCAACAGGACTCACAGAGAAGGCACACAACTGAGAAAACCACATTTTAGAAAGGCAAAAAGATTCATTGGCACCCCGTAAGTCCTCTTATTGAGTTTTTACAAGCTGGTCTAGTGCCAGTTCTGGCCTGCGCTGCCCGGTTCGTGCCATCAGCCCAGTGAAGCATAACAACAGTGTGGCACTTTATGCTGAATGTGTTCATGACCTCAGTGCAGCATTATTAGAAAGAGGAAGGTCCAGGGCATCAGATGGGAAGGTGAGCACGATGGGCACACATTATTTTCTCAGAAGAACATCTGCATGTATTGCAGTCTCACTCTATTGGGAGGTCTCTGCTCCACAACTAATCCAAACACATGACTGCTTGTTCCTTTCAACTTTATCTAAACACTACTGTGAGGAATTATGGGTGAAAAAACGTTGCCTCCAGCAAGCAATTCCCTCCACTCAGTCACAACTGCACAAGCATTGGGGTTCGGCAGACTCCTCTATCACTGCGTTCCTCCAGGTGTTTTTTTTTCTAGGAATGAAGATCATTTTAACTTGGTAAATGGCTGACAGGAAGTAAAGTGATGTGTGGTTTTTGGATTTATATCATTCCTGTCGTGATTTAATGGGGAAAACCTGTGAGATATGATGGTTCAGAATATTTTAAGCGGGTATTACATCAAAGTAACACTAAAAGGCTTGAATGCTGGGAACACAGACCTTTTTTATTGCAATAATGTTAGAACTTCACAACGTTTCAAAAGTTTAGGGTCAGTATGATTTTCTTTTTTAAAAGTAATTCAAACTTTTAGTCAACAAATATGCATTCAATTGATCACAAGTGACAGCAAAAACAATTATAATGACACAAAAGGCTTTTATTTTGAATAAATGGTGGTCTTTTTAACTTTATATTCATCAATGAATACATAAAAATTATATATATATAATCGAGTCTCGTACCGGCAGGGATTGTAGGTGGGGGGAGTAAATGTACAGCGCTCTCTCCCACCTTTAATACCACGACTGAGGTGCCCTTGAGCAAGGCACCGAACCCCAACTGCTCCCCGGGCGTCGCAGCAAACAATGGCTGCCCACTAGGGTTGTGACGGTGAGGAAATGTTCCCACCGGTTAATCGACGTGTGACAAAACCGGTATCACCGTGGGGGCGGGGGCGTTCCCTCTTTTTTCTAGCTTTCCTTCACTTTTAAATAGCTTAGCGGCAGTTAGGCGTCAATTGCTTGAATGCAACAACAAAATACAACGTCAAACTCACTTTACCGTATATATAAAACATAGAACTTTTATTAACAAAACAAATACAAATTAACATGCTATAGGGCAGGCTATGCCTAATATAAAATAACAAATAACTTGCATAAAAAGTTTAATAGGTATACAAAACTGGAAATAGGCTAAGTAAACATATATAATATATAACCAAATAAATAAGAAACGTGGGACGTTTATTAGCAAAACGAGTAAGAAAGCTTGGAGGCACACCTTGATGTCAAATAAAATAAATAAATGACAAAGTTTAAATAAAGTAAAAATCAGCAAACAATGTGGAACCAATTAAATAAGAAACTAATGTTTTAAAAAAAACTTCCAAAATCACCTTAGATAAACGGCAAAAGTCAACAGGCTTTTCAAAATCCAAAATATTGCCAAACAGGTGCTTTTGCATTTTGTTTCGAAACTAAATCATCCGCGATCGTCTTGTCTGTCTCACCTCACCTCACTCTTCTTGTCAGTCGGCTGGACTCACTCTCCTCACTGGAGAAATTAAATCTGATCTGTGATGCGACTGTCGTTCGGCACGCTGCATTGAGCAGCCGCGTTCAGTTTTTAATTGTAGTGTCTGTTCTTTTACTGAACTAAATTATTTTTATTTCTATAAAAAAATCAAAACAACAGTGGGGGTCGGTGCCGCGGTGGGCAAGTGACGTAACCGGTGTTGCGGCTTAACACCGGTATCACCGTCAGCACCGTCTGTCGCGGCAAGCCTACTGCCCACTGCTCCGGGTGTGTGTACCCGGTGTGTGTTCACTGCTGTGTGTGTGTGCACTTTGGAAGGGATAAATGCAGAGCACTAATTCAGAGTATGGGTCACCATGCTTGGCCACGTCACGTCCCCTTTTATATATATATATATATATATATG
>NW_015505192.1:2123606-2151301 GCF_001515645.1 Sinocyclocheilus grahami
TCGAAAACCCTCCAATGTGGCTGAATTAAAACAATTCTGCAAAGAAGAGTGGGCCAAAATTCCTCCACAGCGATACGAAAGACTCACTGCCAGTTATCGCAAACACTTGTTTGCAGTTGTTGCTGCAAAGCGTGGCACAACCAGTTGTTAGATTTAGGGGGCAATTACTTTTTCACGTAGAGCCAGGCAGGTTTGGACAGCTTTTTTCCCTTAATAAAATCAATCATAATTTAAAAACTGCATTTTGCATTTACTTGCATTATCTTTGTGTAATATTAAAATTTGTTTGATGATCTGAATCCTTTAAGTGTGACAAATATGCAAAAAATAAAAAAAACAGGAAGGGGGCAAAAACCTTTTCACACCACTGTGTACATACGTACGTACAGACAGACAGATAGATATAATTGGTTTCCACAAAAGTATTAAGTAGCACTCATGTTCCAGGGTTCCCACACCTTGGTTAACTTCAAATTCAAGGACTTCTAAAGGACTTAATCAGGGTGTCTACAGATATGAACAAGTTAGATTTAAGACTTTTTAAGACATTTTTAATACCTTTAATACCTATATGAAATTTAAGACCAAACCTCTAATGGAAATCATTTTAATTATTTTACATATGTATAATGTAATATTTAATTTGTTAAATGTAAATATATATATATATATATATATATTGCTGTCAAACATGCTTTTTATTATTACGATATACAGCAAACTTGTCATATCAGCAGACAATATCCTATACAAAATATCCCCACAAAAGCACCGCATGACCAAGGGTGCGTCTCAATCAGCTCCCTAGCTCCCGAGTCGGCTTTTACATTTATCTGAATATTTTTTATATTAACCTCAGGATGTTATTTACTTTTATAAAGGCCCTTTTTTAAACCTTATTAAATGTATGCATCATATTTCATGTAAAATTCTTACAATTGATCAATAGATTCAATTTACACTAAGGCGGTTATCAAACAAATTAATTTACATTGCACAATTACAACTGCATTAATGTTATGAGATTAATGTTTTAAACGCAATTTTGACTATACAAAATGGAAATGTTGGTGGAGAAATACATTCTTTTAAACATACTAACCCCGCCAGTAGGTGGCGGTAAGTCACTTAATGAGTGAGTCTAGTGACTCGTTCATTCAACAGTTCACTGAATCATTCAGTCAAAAACACAGCTGTGTGTTGCTTGGAGATTGCGCTATACTTCTGCTGTGATATTTGTTTGGAACTATTTTAGTTGGTGAAACGGATCAAAACAGTCAATACTGTGTCTAAAATGTAAATAACCCAATTACGTGACTACATGACTACTCAACTACTTGTTTATTGAACTAAAATCAATGTAACATTTGCAATGGTGAGAATATTCGGCAATTAGCTCCCTTGCCATGGTATGTTGCTTAACTACATGTTAGAAATAAAAAACTTAACATTTAGAATTTTTACCTCAGTAGTTTCTTCTGTGAGTTTCTTTGTGTCCCGTTCAGCTCTTTTGCTCATTTCATACATTCATTTGATTTCTCCATAAAAGTCTTACAAAGAAACAGGCAGCGCGAGCCTAAATAGCGCGACCTTGATACCAGAAATACACTGTCCATTACCAAACGCTGTTTACGTTGAATGTAATAAAATCAGAAGAATCATTCTTGCGTTCCGATGCTTCACTGGTTATTTTTTGCCACTTAAGTTTTAATCAGTTTTTTTTCCGGGGGGGGGGGGGGGGGGGGGATCTGTCTGTCCAATGACTTTAAATAGTCACTGGGTCCGTCAGACTGGAGACATTTTTGTGGAACTGGGAAACTGGGAATTTAAGACCTACTGAATCTGAATTGAAGACATTTTAAGACTTTAAGGACCCGCGGCCACCCTGTATTAAAATATCAAATTCAATATACAGTTTATTAATATAATGAATGTGTATTGTATTTTCCTCCCATACCGATTTGTGTCGATTGCAAGTGACGTCGCAGGTATCGGAGAGTGCAAGTGGCGATTGCAATTGACCTCGTAATTTAGTTTCTTTTTTCTTGTCTTCACCACCTGGCTATGGTTGTAATATGTTGAGAGATTCAAACAAAAAATAAATACACTTAAGTTTTAATCAGTTTTTTTTCCGGGGGGGGGTGGGGGGGGGGATCTGTCTGTCCAATGACTTTAAATAGTCACTGGGTCCGTCAGACTGGAGACATTTTTGTGGAACTGGGACCGAAAATATTTAAGACCCATCAAATCTGAATTTAAAGGGGTCCTATTATGCTCTTTTACAAAGTCTTGATTTTGTTTTGGGGGTGTACTAGAACATGCTCTCATGCTTGGTGGTTAAAAAAACGCATTATTTTTCACATAATTTACATTATTAAAATGCCTTTCTCCCCATCCTGGCACAAACGGCTCGATTAGTTCCGGCTTTGATGAAGGTCCGCCTTTCGAAAAACAAAATGTGTTGTGATTGGTTAGCTGTCCCAGTGCATTGTGATTGGCAAACAGCTTAGACGGTGTTTCAGTACTGCCACGCCCCCTTGCTCCGTCTTTCAACAAAAGCTTTTTGGCTAATCCGGCAGGCACTGTACTCCCTCATGTTGTGGAAGCTGTCCTCAGTAAAAATGTGCAGCACACAATAGCAAATTGGGGTTATAATGCTCAGGGACAGAGTTAAAAAAGAAATTGCAACCACTGTTTCCTGACATCATCCGCTTTCATAAGCCCAAACAAAGACGTTTGGGCACGGAGGTGAAGAAAAATAAAAAAATAAAAAAAATAAACCCTTTCAGGTGGACGAGAAGCGCAGCGTCGCGCCACATCTTTAAAGTTCAAATACATTATTTACTATGAGTGTAGGCACACCGGCGGTGCCGTTCGGCGTCTGTCCGCAGCGCCCAGCTACGTCGTGTTGTACTTGTAAGAATTGTTCTAGACATGCTGAAAATTTGATGCTACAGCACAGCAGCTCTTCTTCTTGGTTTTCTCTGATGCACTAACTCTGCAGCAGCACTTCTTCTTCGACGTCTCGTCTGAAGCACTCACTCAACCAAGCATTCTGACCACAACCTCGCCCCTCCCCACCCCCCAACCATTCCAATTTCTGTAGGCGGGAATTATTTTTAATGATATTCTAATGGGCCGCTTTGTGATATCACAAAGCCCGGAAACCAACGCTGTAGTCCAAACGAGTCGTTCGTTGTAGTTCTTGAAAAGGGATTTTTTTAAAACGAAATATCTCCCTTTGGAGTGGACTTTGAGATTTGTAACTTTCTAGATCTTTTTTATGCCCAAACATACACACTACACACTGACTAAAATTAAAAAAGTGAAAAAAGCATAATAGGACCCCTTTAAGACATTTAAGACTTTTTAAGGCCTTTTATTAGGAAAACTTTATTTAAGACATTTTAAGACTTTTTAAGAACCCGTGGCCACCCTGTTAATGTGGGGACGCATTTCAAGTGAGAGCAAGGTTACATTTTAAGATACATTAATGGGTTTCCATCCAAAGTTGCGAATTTAACTTGTGCGCAAAATTGGAATATCGCATAAAACATTTGCGAACAAGCACTGTTTCCATCAAACGAGTCAGAGAGAACAAAATAGTCACTTCCTGATAAACTGGCACTAAATATCACTAAGAAAAGTAAGAGAAGCCACTGAATATAATAATTCTCAAATACAATAAATTACTTGCGCTTTGAGTGAGCAGACAAAACAATAAATGCGGTCTTGCTTTCGGAGGTGAATGTCAGCTGTTTGAGAACGCAGTCGTGGTAGACTGTTCTGGGAGGCAATTATACAGAAATACTTTGACGACACACTTCAGAATGACCATGAAAACATTTCAGATTCTGGGCAACAAAATCGGTCCGCTGGTTAGTCAGGTTATGCTGTCCCATAGCACAAAGTCACATGACTTTTTTGAACGCTCATGCGGGATTTATTTGCAAAATGCGTTTATATCTCCCATTATTCGCATTGACCCTTTTTCGCACAAGTAAAAAACCACCTCAAGAGAGCATAAAATCTTTTTTGCAAATTAAGGGATTTCTTTTCGAAATTTGGCGTTTCCGTCACTCGTTTCTCATGCGATACTTCAAAATGTGCATTAAAACAGGGTGATGCAACATTTCAGATTCTGGGCAACAAAATCGGTCCGCTGGTTAGTCAGGTTATGCTGTCCCATAACACAAAGTCACATGACTTTTTTGAACGCTCATGCGGGATTTATTTGCAAAATGCGTTTACATCTCCCATTATTCGCATTGACCCTTTTTCGCACAAGTAAAAAACCACCTCAAGAGAGCATAAAATCTTTTTTGCAAATTAAGGGATTTCTTTTCGAAATTTGGCGTTTCCGTCACTCGTTTCTCATGCGATACTTCAAAATGTGCATTAAAACAGGGTGATGGAAACATATTGTTACAGTTTTCATCTCTGGCAAGACATTCTTTGTAATCGTCTTTGGTGAGCCAAATATCTTGAAACTTGCATTTTCCAGGCATCACGTTTTAGTGGTTTCAACCTATTTTTGCAATGTTTAACAGTGTGTGTGTGTGTGTGTGTGTGTGTGTGTGAGAAACGTTGAGGTACCATTGTAGTAGATTTGTGCGCGTGTGAACATCATGGCAACATACAACACAAAGTACCTCACGCGTGAAACGCTTCACGTAATGCGTAAATGCGCGTAACTAACCTAAATCAAGCAAGCTAATATGCATAGGCCACAAAGTGTTGGCGAAATAACACATTAGCGGACCGGAGTGAATAATATGATTTTTTTTCCCAGAAAACTTCTAAAAATAAATTCAAGCACTTTCAATGACCTGTATCTATGTATGCTTACTTTCAAAAACTTTCCAGGGCCTTGAAATTTTTTTTTCAGATTCATAAACTTTCAAGGATTTCAAGGACCCGTGGGAACCCTGTAGCAAAACTCTGACCAAGTTTTATCATCCACCAGGCGAAAATTGTACATTCAACTGCTCAGAAATGAGCCGCGAAACTTCATCATTCATGTCCGCCATGGTTCAGGGTTCATTATAATCCCTAAGCTTAAATATGGCAACAGGAATATTGATTCTTGCCTTAGCAAGCAACACTAATTCCTAACAATATATGACTTCCAATTAACCTAGAGTAAATTTTGGTTTACTTCACAGTCTTTCACCATGCCGACACTCAACTCATCATATTTTCCATAGACCTGCAGAGGCAAAAATAATTAAGAAACTCATTGGTTTTTCATTTGGTCTGGTTTTTGATGGCCATCCCCCACTCACCGTGCCACTGACTCTGACATCATACAGGCGTGCCCATTCATCCTCATGGCTGTCCACCATCATGACGCTGTCGTCCTCCTCCGAACCCCATTCTGCCTGCAGGTCCAACCGTACCTCCTCACCGAGGGAGTGCATGCCAATGGCAGGGAAAAGCCCATCTGGAGCCACCGGCACCACCACTGACCCCACCTTCCATCACACACACACACACACACAAAGAGAGCTCTGTTAAAGCATTCCATAATGTTAACCACTATTTTACAGCACATTATAACTGAGAATAAAGACTGTTCTTTGAAATGATGTCTGTATCACTCCTGACCCTACTATCATCAGAAAACAACCCTCAATTTGAAGACTAGACTATTGTGTGTTAAAAGCCTTTATCTCTACAGATTCTTGTAACCACTGTAGTGGAGTAATAAACAAAACTATTACACACAATGGACTAGTGTTGTCAAAAGACCCGGTACTTCAGTACCAAGTCGGTACTAAAAAAAAATTAAACCGTTACGGTACCAGTTTTTTTTTTTTTTTAAGTACCGGTGTACCGAGTACCCGGTCAACCCGGTTCTTGATGCACTATTTGAAAGGTGTGCAGATACGCTCTCTTCATAAAAGCACTTAGACGTGGCGACATCAAAAGGAGGAAACACACCAAACTAACAAAACACTTTAAAGACAGATAAAATTAAAGAGTTCAAGCAGGTAAGTTTCATTTTAATTTTTAATATTTAGATCTTGTGTTTCCTATACTTTGATTTATTTATAGCGGCCCGCCACAATATCAAAACTGACTGCCACAAATAGATTTTCCAAAAGGCTTTGACTTCGTTGAATAAACATGAGCACTGCACATGTCAAAGTCGAAACCCGGTGCGGGTGTTTTTATATCACTGTATTTCTGAAGGAAATCGACTGTCTTCAGAAAATTTTCTTTCATCTTGCCTGTAATGCCTCAACCCTCTACATTGCGAGTAAATCACTTGCAAATGCGACTAAATCTTACTCTGGGCGACTAAATAATGTCTAACATTAGCCATTGGCTAATACATTTTTAGATTTTACACACCAGTATGTGTGTGAGAGGCGTTCAACACAGATTTTCACTCGATAAACATGCTGACTGAGCGCTTGAGAGTTTCGCTCTCCGTCAAGCGATCTGTACTATTTGGATGCACTCCATGGATCATGTCATGTACTCAATGGATGCGCAGTATGTAGCACGCAGCGCACCTGTTTTTGATGTACCGTAAACTAGTGTGAAGACTCGCCGTCGCTTTACTGATAGTGCTGTGTTTCTCACAAATGCAAAGAGAGAGAGCGAGAGTCTTGCATACCACGCTGAACCGACGCGCTACATGTAAACCATATTCTTTGTTGTATTTTCCTGTCAAAATAACAGTTTATTTAGAATTATTCAGCTTTTAAGAACAAGCAGAAGATATGCTGGTTTCTTAGCAGTGGGCGGAGCTAATGCGCGAACAGCTCTTGTTGGTTGGCGCTCATCTATTACCGTCCCCGTTTTGATTTCAGTAAATCAGTTAGAGCGAACACTGATAACGTGATTAATATTCCCAGCAATGAACCCAGCAGATAATAGTAGTAGTAGTAGTAGCAGTAGTATCTTTTAATAACAATTACTATTACCTATGACCAACAATATCTTAAACACCACCACCAGTCCTAAGTTCAGTTAAAATGACATATGCATTCATTCATGGTTACCAAATTTTAGTTCTAATCACTAGTTCTATTATTAAATAGTGCTTAATTATCATAATATCATAATATAATGCTTGATTGGCTGTGCATATTCAGTTATTTAAGATGCTGTTCCATTTTACAAAGATAAGCTGATTGGGTGGAATCATATGTGTGTGTGTGTGTGTGTGTACCTACTTAACCATATTTTGGGGACAAATTTGTACCCAAAAGTGAGCAAAGCCTGACAAAATCAGCAAAACCCTCAAAATAAAGTAAAAATAAAGTAAACAAGTTTTTTTTTACTTTTGAAATTGTAAAAATGCAGAAAGTTTTCTGTGAGGGTTAGGGGCGGGTTTAGGTTAAAAAGTGTATAACTATCTGTATAAAAAAACAACAGAAGTCTATGTAATGTCCATATTTAGAGTCTATGGGAAACACCGCTTCTGTTATGAATATTATTCAATATTTTAATTTGAATGTCGGATTGAAATGAACGCTGTTATTGGAGTAGTTATTACTTTTGAAATTGTAAAAATGCAGAAAGTTTTCTGTGAGGGTTAGGGGCGGGTTTAGGTTAAAAAGTGTATAACTATCTGTATAAAAAAACAACAGAAGTCTATGTAATGTCCATATTTAGAGTCTATGGGAAACACCGCTTCTGTTATGAATATTATTCAATATTTTAATTTGAATGTCGGATTGAAATGAACGCTGTTATTAGAGTAGTTAATCGTTAGCATAAGCGCGGCTAACGCTAATATAATGAGCATTAGATTTAAGTTTCTTTATCAACTATTTAATGCTCCTACAACTTTTATTAGGGTAAAAAAAAAACAGGAGGACATGATGATATTTACTATTTTTACACACCAAAGGCTTTTAAATGAATTGTGAATCTAAAATATGCGTGTTAGAGAATGTACAAATGGTTAACACCGTTTGTTTCATAAGTCAGAAAAGCAGTTCTGGGCTCTTGCTTTTTTTTTTTTTTTGCTAACTTAGTTGTTATTCTTGGCTGAATAACTCTAGAAGGCTTTCAAAAGTCCTTTAAAATTAAATATGTACAATTTGGATTAAATGAAAGTATAGTCAAATTTTTTAAATAGTATGTTTTTGTGTTTTGCTTTGGTACCAAGAACCGTGGATTTTCACTGGTATTGGTACTGAATACTGAAATTTTGAACACTACAATGGACTATAGAACTCATAGTTTGATGCAGGTGTTATGTGATTAGCTAAAGAATGCTTAAATCTATAGTGTCTAATTATTTTTACATAGAGTTGTCAAAGTTAACACTTGCAATTAATTAAATGTGTTTAACACTGTTTTACTTGGTACTTGGCGATTTCATTATTTATGTAAAAACATAATTAAAGGGATGTTTAGAAGCTTTAAACTTAGATAAGTCCTAAATTTCTCTTTACCTAAATTGTCTATAAATGTCTTTGCATTGACATTTAAAACAGTCAACATAACTACCATTCAAAAGTTTGGGGTCAGTAAGATTTTATGTTTTTAAAAGAAGTCTCTTTTGCTCACCAAGGCTGCATTTATTGTATAAAAAATACAGTAAAACGAACAGTCGAGTCTTCAATGTCAAATGATCCTTCAGAAATCCTTCTAATATGTTGATTTGGTGCTCATTCAACATTTCTTATTATTATTATGTTGAAAACATGAACTGTGATACTTTTTTCAAGATTGTTGAATTTCATTTATTAGCATTCTTTTAAAGATTTTTTGTGACAATTTAAGAGTCTTACTGACTCTATATATTTCAACAGCAGTGTTCATCAGCAATACACGAAGAATTTGCATTAGTATTTCCATAAATTGGTGACTGATGTAAATTCGGTACCAAGGCATTGAGACTCACCTCCTTTCCATTCTTTGTGAAAAACACAGTGACAAGTCCGGCATCGAAAGTGTCTGCATAGATACCGCATCCGATCCGGTCACCACGATTACATTTAGGACCAAACTGCTGACCAACAGGGTTGCCGTTGTACATTCTGTGAAGAGGAGAGATAGAGCCATCAATGACTTGTAACTGGAAAGGATCATGGAAAGAAGAAGTGACCCTGAATCAAAAAATTCCGCCAGGCAACCAACAAAGCAAAGTTGACAAAAAACACATTTTGTTGATTAAAGGTATTAAAATACCTTACATATTTAAACACAAGTAAAAAACAATGAGTCAAAAAAAAAAACTTACTTTCCATCATCGGCATGGTAAGCTATTGAATGTGGAAGCCAGCCAGGCTGATGGTCAAGTTTGTAATACTGGGGAACCAGCCCAACAGCAATTGTTCCTCTCACTCCAGTATCCATAATGGTCACCTTGAAGTAGCATAAAAAAACATTAAAAGCATATGGGCATCAGTATATGTGCAGCACAGCTAAACAATTCTGTTTTTTATTTTTTTTTATGACAGTTTGTTTTGAAATGACTAAAGGTCAAAAGACGTCTTTCAGGGACTTCTATGCAAATGCCACCGGTAATGTGCGTCACTGATTCCAAAATAACAGACGGTAATGGAATCAACAGTTAACAAGAAGCATTTGGCTGAGTCACAGGATGGAAATGTCAGGTAACCTGCTATTAAGAATTTTAACGTCTCGGCTACTACTTATCTCTCCCTTTGTATGCAAAGCATCTCGGGAACAACTTCCACACCCTCTCCACGGCAACCTCCTCGAAGCTAATAAATTTCCAACATACAGCTATGAAATTGGGAAAGGACTGCCAAAGCTCATTTGTTAAATTTTCTCATGCTCATAAATCAAGTTCTCAGACAGACAGAGCGATTAGTTTAATTGAAAACTCAACATGGAATAGGATTTGTTAATCTTGAGGGACTATCGTGCCAAAAAGATGAATTAATCCTGCTGCATGTGACTCAACAATTGTAGCCGTACCGTTGGAGGGGGCAAGCAAAGACAAATTTATCCAGTTATTGCTCCAAAACTAAACTTAACTCTGTGCCCTCAGCCAAAACCACACATGGGTGTAAAAAGTCCAAGTTTCCTCATCTTCCTTGTCGTCTCTTTCGAGGATTTGCTTTCCAAGCTTTGAGAAGTGACTGTAAATCCTGAAAACCTATATACAAACTCTTGCTGCTGGTTTAAAGCCTTTCCTGCTGCAAATTCAGTGCACAATGATTAATTTTAGGGCATTCATTTATTTTACCACAGCTTCGACAAAAAACCATGCCATGAACCTTGTGGCTACAAAATTCCATGCCGGCGCTCCAGGGAAAATAATCAATTACACTAATAGAGAGATTTCCACCTGACTAAGGACAAAATTGATTTGCACATGCACACGTGAGCACCCTGAGAAAACAGAGCAGAGATTAATCACTGAATGGCACTTCAATGTTGAAACAGGCATGAAGGTGCAGCAACATGGTCCAATTTTGATGGAGCTTTGACTTCCTTGCCCACAGGGGCTGAAATGAAACCCCTGTGAAAATGTAATGAGGAAACATGAGGACGACGTTGACGCATATCCCGACTGGCAGATGACCTTTATGGAGGAGGAAAAAAAGTTCCCAGACTTCGCCAATCTGAAGGATTCTGCGTCACAATCAGGTGATGCAGAGCATATAAAGCAAGAGCAAGTTCTTTATTGATTACTCATAGCTCACTGCTGAAGATGTCACATTCATTCCCACTGGCTGCAGATATTCCCAGGGTGCACAATCACGCACGGAGTGACGTTATTGGTCAATAAGATTGCGATACAGTCTGGTCGGAGACATCTGCTTTGAGATTTTTTTTTAAAAGCAACAGATGATTATTAAATTAGAATAAATGTTACATCTCAGTAATTTCTTCAAAAATGGGCAGTACCAAAACATTGACTCAGATTTGACAGAAAACTCCTCGATTTAAGAGACAATAAGGATTGGAATGCAAATATATATATAAAAAAAAAAATTTCTTCCCCAAAATCAACTAGGCATGGATTGCCTATAATTACTGACAAAAATTAGGCTTTAGAATGTCTATGATAATGAAGATTAGGTGAAAAAAAAAGATTGGGTATTGAGGCAAGAACCACAGACAAGGATTAGGCCATGATCCTGGGTTCTTGCTGAACCAAAATCAGAGCGTAACAATTGCTGCGTCTCGCTGTGTTCTGCTCACAGCGAAGGAGAAAATGTTCTATGGTGCGGCTAAATGGTGCTGAATATTGGGATCATAACACCTAGTCCTATCATGCAAACTAAAACTGTTCTTTTGAACTTTATATCCATCAAAGGAAATGAGAAAGTTTAACAGCTTCCACAAAAATAATAAGCAGGAAAGCTGTTTATAAACATTAATAAGAAGAAGAAGAAAAAAAAAGTTTCTTGAGCACCAAATCAGTATATTAGAATGATTTCTGAAGAATCATGTGACAGGGAAGACTGGAGTAATGATTCTGAAAATCCATCTTGGCCATCACAGGAATAAATTACATTTAAAAATATTCTCAAACAGTTATTTCCAAATGTAATAATATTTCACTATATTTCTGTTTTTACTGTATTTTTATCAAATAAATGCAGACTTGGTGAGCATAAACAGACTTCTTTAAAAAAAAAAAAAACTCTTACCAACCTCCAAATTTTCAACAGTATGTACCGCTTATGAAAATTTGACAAGAAAAATATAATATAGAAAAACATTAATAAAGATTGAATTGAAGACGCATGAATATGTATTATCACAACGTACAACTGCACACAAAGCAGGGCTGCACAATTAATCAAATTTCTAATCAAGATTACAATTAAGGATGCCACAATTACGCAATCATTCAAAGCGGCAATTAATAGTTCAAAGTCCACTTATGTTATGTGCTTAAGTTGTGTTGTTTTCTTTCTATGGGTTATCTTAAGGGTTTTTCCATTGTTTTAATTTTAGTTTTAGTATAACATAATACCATGCATATTTGAGCTTTTTTTAGTTAAAGAAGAAACCAATCAAATTAAGTTGAGGCTTAATACTATAGAAAAGCAAAAAGTTTTTTTCAGTTTGAGTGTTTTGTTTATTTTCATCTAAAAATATGGCATGCAGCTGCTTCAGTGTAAATAATGATAATCGTAATAATCGCAATTACAATTTCAAGGGAATAATCGACAATTATGATTTTTGGCATAATCATGCAGCCCTAACGCACAGTAAGTAAAACATGTAGCTCTCATTATGAATGTGCCACTGTCACAACACTGCACGCTAAATATAATGCAATATCCTAAATGGTCTCTAAAACACAGAAACTTAATAACCATCTCTGCGGAAGAATACACAACACGGTAACTTCTATAAAGTAGTTTATATTTTATGTTGATTAAAATATATTTGGTAGAAGTTTCAATTAATATATTATTAAATTTGTTTTTATCTATAAGAATTATATGTATTTTAAATTGACTACAAATAACAAAATATTTACTAAATTTAAAGGACTAAATTTATTCATAAAATGACAAACTAAGACAAAACTTGTTAAAAAAATGTTTAAAAAAAAACTAATTTGAGTAACAAAAAGGGTGTTTCTTTCCCGCTTCAATTCCCCAGAGAGGAAGTTCATCACATCAGCTCAATCTGCCAGCAGCAAAAAAAAACCATCAGAGCTGCCTCCTGCCTCAGAAACACATCCAGGCAGCATCTGCTGTGCTCCATAAATTAAAAAATGCTTGCCCTCTCCCAAAGACTAATTTATAGCCCAATCCCTGTGAGTTTTCCTGTACTAAATCACCTGGGAGCTTCTTTCCCAAACTGTATTTTATGGCTAGAGAGGTAACGGTGCTATCTGAGAATATAAACTCAAAGGGCAGTGTCTATTGTGATGTGGACAGACACAGGAATCATTACACATTTTAAAAACAGATTAGTCAGTGAGCTAAGTAACTAGCAGCTCTTGAAACTGGTTGCTGACAACCAGGGATGCAGCGAAATGAGAATTCTGGGACGAAACGGAAACCAAAAATTCTGGATACACTTGGCCGAAAACCAAAACCGAAACGGAAAATGCTTTGTAATAATTATTTTATTAAATATTAAATATTATTAGTAATTTTGTAATACTTTTTAATTTAACTCAATAATTTCAATGACACTGAAAAAAAAAAAAAAACACAAGCCAATAAAATAACCACACTTTTATTGAAAGTAACACAATAAAATAGGACAGAAAATATATTAATATTAAATATCAATATATAATTTTATTCACTTTTATGCAACAGAATCAGATATAATTTATTTTTGACTAATTATCCAAATAATGAATAGTCCTACAAAGCTATTATTATCAAAGTCTTTGAGCAGAACATAGTGGTGAACGAGAGTCATTTTACCAGCATTGCCCAGTACAGCTGTACTACACCATATACAGCACAATAGCGCTACTATAAACAGGAACAAGTACTACATAGAAATTTCCTGTCGGTGCATTATTTGAGCGGACTCTGCTTTTCCGGTGAGCATGAGCGCTAACTAATTACAAGAGTGGAGCATCCGCATGGGCTGTGAGCAGCTCAATGGAATGCACATTCATAGAGCGGAATATTGAGTGGAGCATCACACTGCGCAGTGACGACCGCTAGAGGGAGAGTGAAACCTGTGCGCTGAACACTGCAGGGCGGTGCGGCGCGGCATATATTTTCGGCACACATTTTCGCCTGTTTTTCTCTTTCGGCCAAAAAACGGTCATTTTCGGTCATTAATTTTCGGTAGTAATACAACTGTTAATAACAATACCACTCTGTGCCAGACAATCCAGTGGTCATCAGTTGGAAAGCCAGAAAAAAAAGCCAAACTTTTTTTCATTTTTCTTTTTTTGTATTTGTACATGGAGATTTTTTTACACTGTTATTTTTCATGCAACAGCAGTTCATAGTCAAGTCAAGTCAAGTCACCTTTATTTATATAGCGCTTTTAACAATACAGATTGTGTCAAAGCAACTGAACAGCATTAATTAGGAAAATAGTGTCAATAATGCAAAATGACAATAGTAAACACAATGGTCTCTAAAACACAGAAACTTAATAACCATCTCTGCGGAAGAATACACAACACGGTAACTTCTATAAAGTAGTTTATATTTTATGTTGATTAAAATATATTTGGTAGAAGTTTCAATTAATATATTATTAAATTTGTTTTTATCTATAAGAATTATATGTATTTTAAATTGACTACAAATAACAAAATATTTACTAAATTTAAAGGACTAAATTTATTCATAAAATGACAAACTAAGACAAAACCTGTTAAAAAAATGTTTAAAAAAAAAACTAATTTGAGTAACAAAAAGGGTGTTTCTTTCCCGCTTCAATTCCCCAGAGAGGAAGTTCATCACATCAGCTCAATCTGCCAGCAGCAAAAAAACCCATCAGAGCTGCCTCCTGCCTCAGAAACACATCCAGGCAGCATCTGCTGTGCTCCATAAATTAAAAAATGCTTGCCCTCTCCCAAAGACTAATTTATAGCCCAATCCCTGTGAGTTTTCCTGTACTAAATCACCTGGGAGCTTCTTTCCCAAACTGTATTTTATGGCTAGAGAGGTAACGGTGCTATCTGAGAATATAAACTCAAAGGGCAGTGTCTATTGTGATGTGGACAGACACAGGAATCATTACACATTTTAAAAACAGATTAGTCAGTGAGCTAAGTAACTAGCAGCTCTTGAAACTGGTTGCTGACAACCAGGGATGCAGCGAAATGAGAATTCTGGGACGAAACGGAAACCAAAAATTCTGGATACACTTGGCCGAAAATCAAAACTGAAAATGCTTTGTAATAAATATTTATTATTTTATTAAGTAATACAAAATAATTTTGTAAGACTTTTTCATTTAACTCTAATGATACTGGATAATAAATAAAAAAAAACACATGCCAATAAAATAACTCTTACTGAAAGTAACACAAAATTGGACAGAAAATATATTAAATATCAATATATTTTTATTCAGTTTTATGCAACAGAATCAGATACAACTAATTATCCAAATAATGCATTATCCTACAATGACAATTGTATCGCCAGTGTATCGCCAATAGTCAGAGATATCGACGATAGCTGATTAGTCAGTGAGCTAAGTAACTAGCAGCTCTTGAAACTGGTTGCTGACAACCAGGGATGCAGCGAAATGAGAATTCTGGGACGAAACGGAAACCAAAAATTCTGGATACACTTGGCCGAAAAATCAAAACTGAAAATGCTTTGTAATAAATATTTATTATTTTATTAAGTAATATAAAATAATTTTGTAAGACTTTTTCATTTAACTCTAATGATACTGGATAATAAAAAAAAAAAAAACACATGCCAATAAAATAACTCTTACTGAAAGTAACACAAAATTGGACAGAAAATATATTAAATATCAATATATTTTTATTCAGTTTTATGCAACAGAATCAGATACAACTAATTATCCAAATAATGCATTATCCTACAATGACAATTGTATCGCCAGTGTATCGCCAATAGTCAGAGATATCGACGATAGCACATCTTCAAGACGATATTAGGCTCATTCTCCTATAAATGTATTAAATTATTATTATTATTATTATTATTAGGCAGCCTATTATAATTCGGCTATTATTATCAAATTGCCCCGACATTTCACTTCAGCACTGCATTTCAGTCGGGCAAATGAGGATTAGAGCCTATAGCCGGTGAAGGAGTCTCCAACCACAAACACAGAAGTACATCGTCTGCTGATGTAAGGTATTTCATTGCATTTTAACAAGTAATCTGAATGGCCTATATACAGTGGGTACGGAAAGTATTCAGACCCCCTTAAATTTTTCACTCTTTTTTATATTGCAGCCATTTGCTAAAATCATTTAAGTTAATTTTTTTACTAAATACTGAGCAAAGGGTCTGAATACTTAGGACCATGTGATATTTCAGTTTTTCTTTTTTAATAAATCTGCAAAAATGTCAACAATTCTGTGTTTTTCTGTCAATATGGGGTGCTGTGTGTACATTAATGAGGAAAAAAAATTTACTTAAATGATTTTACCAAATGGCTGCAATATAACAAAGAGTGAAAAATTGAAGGGGGTCTGAATACTTTCCGTACCCACTGTATGTGCAATCTTTTAGCCGAGCCCTCACTAACTGAGTTTAACGCCACAGTTATGTTAGAATGCATCTCATCCTTGTTTCTGAGGCGGTGCGTCGGGCTCGCTGTTCAATTTAACTTTACTCCAAATTAGTGGTCGACCGATATTGTTTTTTCGACAGCCGATGCCGATATCTTGGAAAGCAGGGTGGCCGATATATTTGTATTTATTTTAATTACTATTCGAGAAATTTTAAATAACTTGAAAATGGATTAAAAAATACATTTGTAAAATAAGCATACTGTGAGGAGCGTCCCGAAGCTGTATCAGCGTCGCCCTGGAAATAAGCGAGGAACACCTGGCCGTCCTCATCACAGGCTGATTGGTCACAGCTGCAGCTCATCAGGCGGCGGCCACATAAGCCACGCAAGCCCTGCCATCTGGGAGACTTCTCCATGAGACTGAGCACTAACTCGCCCTCTCATTTCTCCCACAGCAGCGTGTGACCGACCAGCCCCACAGGAGCACTGCACGGACACTCTGCACTGGGAAGACGGAAGAGAGCACTCATGGCACCGGAGCACCTACCTGGACCTTTCTCCCTACCACCCACCTCACCAATAAATCCACCCTCCGGGGTATTTATTAAGATTTCCTTGTTGTGTGATTCTTCACCCCGTTACAATACTTATACTTTAGATGACAAAGTATTTTTCACAAATAAATAAATATTTAATAAACATATAATTAAAAAGGAAGTAAACTGTAACCAACAGAGCACTCAGTATTCTGGGAAGTTTGTGTGCATTGGGAATCATATTTTTCAAATAAAGCCAAGGTAACACTCATTTTACATACAGCACACAGTGAAAATGACATGAATATGACAGTGGGCAAATGCATAAAGCACAGCATAATTTGAAATCACGAATTTAATGTTTAAAGCATTCACTTTGCACAGACCGAAAGTCACACAGAGAGCACGCGATCATGCAGGTCACATGCACACTTCACAAGCTCTCACAACTGGATTCGACTAAGTTTGCAAGGTTTGTGAAATTAAATTTTCATTAGCCATTCAAAGGTTTGTTTTAAATGATGTAAATGCATATTTGCTGAATGCTGACGGCAAACGAGAAAGTATTATAATGTTTGCCTTTCTATTACTAATAATATAAAAGCAATCGTTATAATAGTTTCTGTATACATTTTAATTCCTTTGTTTAACAGTTCTATCGGATTATTAGACAGACTTCTATCCGTATTAAACAGAACTGTTAACGACAGTTAGCCTCGAACACATCGGCCAAACAGAAAAACGTATCGGCCGATGGAGAAGGATATAAACAGATTTAAAACAGGTAAGGTCATATATTTGGAGTAGTGGTCGACCTATATATCGCCAAGTCCGATATATAGGCCGATATTTGGCATTTTTCAAATATCGGCCGATATATCGGACTTGGCGATATATCGGTTGACCACTACTCCAAATATATGAACTTGCCTGTTTTAAATGTTTATATTTAACGTGTTTGTTTATGTCCAATATTTAGTGTTAAACTGTTGGTCTTTAAAATAAATCTACTTTTGATTTTCACCGTTGACTGCAGACCTTTTAGACTGATAACTTTCGTGCTCTGATGCGGTAAACTTGTCACAGGACGTGCAGTCCTAATAGCGATGTATGACTGTTGTATCCGAATATATATGAAATAGCTGTTTTAAATATTTTTATATTTAACATGTTAGTTTACCAGTATGTTTGAAAGTATATTATTTCGATTATTGGTGCTCTCTCTTGCGTGCCTGCGTGGTTTAAAACACTACATAGTTATGAAATAGCCTATGAGAAGTACAGAGAATCTCCCTCTTGCCCCCACCCATGCACGATAATATCGTTTATCGGCGATTTCACAGGCTGGCGATATGACGATTTGAAAAATGACCATATCGCCCAACACTAATGTGAGTAGTGCATAGTGGGGAGCAGATCAGTGAACGAGAGGGTAGCGTCATTTTACCAGCGTTGCAATGTTACAGCACAGTAGTGCTATTGCAAACTGGAACAAGTATACTACATAGAAATTTCCTGTCAGTGCGTTATTTGGACTTTGCTTTTCCGGTAAGCATGAGCAGTGAAGCGTTTGCATGGGCAGTGAGCAACTCAACGGCACGAACATTCATAGAGCGGAATATTGAGCGGAGCATCACACTGCGCAGTGAGGACGGCTAGAGAGTGAAACCTGCACGTTGAACACTGCTGGGTGGTGCAGCGCCATATATTTTCAGCCAATAATAGTGGTTTTTAACTCATTCAGCACAATGCTGTCTAAATCAGATCATGAAATCATTCTATGTTAATAATTATCAAATACCTTTTAGAAAACTAATTCTGTCTGAATAGGGATATACAATAGCCAGTAATAAAAATACCGGGACAAAATTACGTGTCATAAACGATCTTGATTTAAGTTTTCAAACAGCATTCACTTCTGAAAGTCCATTTTCTTTCCCCCCAAAAAAAAATGACATGGCATGCTTAGTTCAAACTGCTGTGAAATGAATGATAGTCAAAGACAAGACACAAGTCAAACATTTGGAGAATTAAAAACATTTAAAAAAAAATTTTTATATATATATATATATATATATATATATAAAAAAGTGTGATTGAGGCATCCAATATAGGACATCTACCAAATCGCACTAAGTAAAAAATAGGTGAAATCACTTGACTTGATAACTCTGTGCATACAGTTACATAAAGTTATTAGTACTTAGGTGAATGGATTTCCTAACAAAGGCAACAGAAAGGGTGTTGAAATTATTCTAATGTTTTTAGCAACCTGACAACATAGGTGTGCTGCTTACCTCGAAGTAACAGTTTCCCTTTGATAAGGGGCGTGGAGCCACGTAACAGCCAACTTCATCAGAGTTCCCTTGGTAACTACAGAAGGGAAGTAATAAAAAGCTTAAACTCTAATAACCAGAGCACTGTTGCTATAGGTACATTATTAAAATGTCCAGTGATGTGTGGACTAGCTGTTGAAATCAGGTTCAGTTATGTTTCTACATGTTTCACACCGATACGGGTGAGAGCTACTTTTGGAGCCCTACTTTTGTAGACCAAACAGCAGTTCATTTTCCAAGAATTCAAGCCAGAACTAATTCAGAAAGATCAGGTTACCACAGAGCTGTCAATGCTACTGATCTTCAATAATACTACTTGAACTAAAGGCATCATAAAATGTAGAGCAAAATGCTATGTAAACAAATAGTTCAGCCACAAATATTGTTCCAAAATGAAAATAATAATAATATTTACACACACATACATATATACTGTATATATACATACAGTGCCTTGCGAATGTACCCCTTCATTTTTTTCACATTTTGTTTTGTTGCTGCCTTATGTAAAACTGCTTTAAATTAGTTTTTTTTTTCACAACAATCTACACTCCATACACCATAATTGTAAAGTTCAAATTCACTTTTGTTGTTGTTTGAACATAAATGTGTGTTGGAAGTGTGTGTACACATCCTCCCTATAATGATAAAAATCCACCCAGTGTTTTTTTTTTTTAAATCGCTATTTTAAAATCCCCTCTCAGGCTGTTCTGAGATTCCTGTCAGAATGACGTAGTTCTGCGCAGGCCCCTCCCACGATAGTTGATTGACAAGGCCGTCTTAACTTAGACCCGCCCTGAGTGAGCTGAGAGCTGTCTGCCATTGTGTCGACTCCAGTGAAGGGGAAGAATGCCTTCAATTAAGCGGTTGAGGTGTTTTGTAGCTGGATGTAATAATGAACATACCAGTCGTCATTTACTCCCGACATCTGAGCCGCTGAAGACGCAGAGGATTAATGTTACTTTTGTTTTTGAAAGGAATGTGCTGATCCCTGATCTGCCTAAATGCGTTTAAGTTCGCGCGAATCATTCATGATCCAGCTTCATCTACAGAAGAAGTGAGTATAAGGGTTTTTTTATGAATCTTTGCAAATCGCCTTTCCTAATATGTGCTAGTTAGAAATTTTTGTCGCTGAAGTTTACAGTCTGCTTGTCACCCCACAGAAGAGAGGGGCGGTCAGCAGAGCTCATTAGCATTTAAAGCTACACGGACTAGAACGGCGTGCTGAAAATATGAATTATATGAATACTTTCGCAAAGCACTGTACACACATGTATGTAAAGTATGTTTATATACTTTACACACATTATTTATTTATACACACACTACCTTTCAAAAAATGTGTCAAAATGGTCGGTATTTTTTTTTTCTTTTGAAATTAACACTTTTATTCAGCACAGAAACATTACATTTCAGATGAGAGAATAAAGACATTTATAATGAGACAAAAGATTTCAATTCCTGTTCTTTTGATCTTTTTATCCATCAAAGAACCCTGGAAAAATTTATTATTAGCCCTTCACACAAAGTCTTTACTTGTAAATTACCTTGTCAATTACCTTGACAAAGGCTTTTTGCCAAAACGTTGGTTAATTAAATAAAGCAGTTTATTTGTAAGTGCGTGTGCGGTTATATATCCTCTCTACACAGATTTGGTATCTTCTAACCTGCACCTCGTATGGTGTGCGTGTGCTTGATTATTTTTTTTAATTACCGGTAAATTAACATTAAGCATTAATCATGTGTGAACAGGAAATTTTCAAAAATACCGGTAAATCCGTTCCGGCAATTTACCAGTAAGGAAAGTTGTAACACCACCAGTAAATTACCGGTAATCTACTCTGTGCGATCGTAGAATGAACATTACCGGTATGAGCAAGTACGAGCTCACACTTGCTTTTATTTTCCGCACTGTGTAGTTCGGTTTGAAGTCGTCTAATACGATGTTTCTGGGGCAAAAGCAGCTGCATGAATGTGAATGTTTGACACAAAAATGAAAACAACAAAAACACTGACCGCGTATACCCCTCCATGTTTACAAACACAACACCGGGAGGCGCAGCCGTTTAGAGGTCATTTCCGGTTAATTAAACAGAACTTACCAGTATTTTGAAATTGATGTGTTAATGGTGCTTTACCGGTAAAAAGACGGAACGTCTTTGCTTGTGTGAACAGCACATTTTTGTATTTACCGGTGAAGTCGTTCCAGTAATTTTACGGCTAATTTACTAGTATTACTGTGTTAAAGGGGCTATTGTTTCCACAGAAATATTAAGACAACTATTTTCAACATTGATAATAATAAGAAATGTTTCTTGAGCAGCAAATCAGCATATTAGTATGATTTCTGAATGATCATGTGACACTGAAGACTGGAGAAATGGATGCTGATAATTTAGCTTTGCCTCACAGGAATAAATTACATTTTGAAATAGGGCTGCACAATTAATCGAATTTCTAATCGCAATTACAATTACGGATGCCACAATTACATAATCGTTCAAAGCAGTAATTAAGTCCACTTATGTTATTCTGCATGCTTAAGATGCTTTTTTTTTCTTTCTACATGTTATCTTAAAGGTTTTTCCATTGTTTTTATTTTAGTTTTAGTATAACATTATAATACCATGCATATTTTTACCTTTTTATTTAAAGAGAAACCAATCCGATGTATAGTTGACATTTGAGGCTTAATACTTTAGAAAAGCAATAAATGTTTTTCAGTTAGTGTTTTCAGCTTGTTTATTTTCACATAAAAACATGGCATGCAGTTGCTTCAAACAAAGGTGTAAACATTATTCATTTAATCGTAAATTAATAATCGCAATTACAATTTCAAAGGAATAAACGTCAATTATGATTTTTGTCATAATCGTGCAGCCCTATTTTGAAATTAGGGATGGGCGATATGGGCTTAAAAATAAATGATATTTCTGGGATTTATTGCGGTAACGATATCAATGACGATAATTCAGGGAATCCTGTTTCTTTAGAGAAAAGTATTATCTTTCCTATTTTTATCCAAAGTAATGTAAACATTCATACTGGAAGCCGGAGGGCGCTCTTGCACAGAAATCCATATATCCATATCAGAATTAATACTACTATACTACTGCCAGGAAGGTATCCAGTTATTGCTGAATAAAACGCACAACGGAGATAGAGACATTTTAACTGATGGAAAATAAACTTGAGGAACATAAACATATTTTGTGCAATCGTATATGATTTATCTGCGTTCTTCAATCTTGGGTATTTTTATAAGGAAAGTATATTTATAATGCAATGTTAATCGACATGGCCTTTATCACTGTATATAATACTATCATTCTGTAATATGAAACCACGTCTGGTCACAAAAAGAAGTATTTCAAACACTCGACTATGTTATTAAAGGGTTAGTTCAGTTAGTGTTGGGATTGTTCTGGTTTTGGTTTGACACTGAGCTGTCCTTGTCACACAGACCTGACAAAACTGACCACGATCACAGCAACCAAGACAAAACCACTAAAGGAAAGGTGACATAACTGATGCTATCGCGGCTGTTTCCACAGAAAATCGTTCCGCACGTCGCATAACGAAAGATGAGATATTATTCAGTAACACAATTCAACATTCATAGTGAGTTTTGTCATAGGCTACTAACAGACAATATGAGCGCAAAATGAAACGTAATTCAAATTAAATCAAAACATCGCTCGAGGCGACTTCGGAAACTTTAATACAGCAAATTTACTGTGAGATACTGGGCAGGTACAACATTAACTTAGGTTTTATAAAAACTAATGTCACGTTGAAATTCGCTTCCTGTTGAAATGTTAACAGACAGGCGACACTTTAAAGCTGATACCATTAAGTTAGTTCCTAAAAACCACTGCGGATATGTAAAACAGACACGCAGAAGCTATATGTTAGTGATTATGGTGTTTTAATGTCAAGTTTTATGTCAAAAGTCAAGTGTGTGAAACAGACGCAAAATGCCAGTTAACCCTCCTGCTGCTCCTCGCGCGCTTTCTTTGACTCACTGCTCAGCGCGCAGGCCACTTCCGGCATGTCTCCACCAATCAGCTAACTCTCAGCCAAGAGGAAGGGGGTTGAAAAATGTATGTATTTTCAAAAACGTCCTAATCCATTAATTAAATCACAAACAAGCGTCATAAAGAAATAATCGAAATTCAAAAATTGTGTGAACCATGCGAATAAACAACGTTTTCAATTCAGCAAAGGAAGAATAGAAAAATATCATTTCAAATCACCGATCTATAAATATTCTCTATAATAGATCAGTGTTTCTAATAAATAAATAAAAATGAATAAAACTACTACTACTTTTCGCAACTTTGCTTTTAACCATCATGTGTACGATATAGGATAGGCTATTTATTTTTTATTCATTTGCATATTGAAATTGTCCACGAAACCCATATATATAATACTCAAGATAACCACCAAAAGTGCCCGATAATAACTTTAAATAATCAATATTTTAATTTAATTATATATAAATATATAGCCTATGTCCGGATACATTCTAAATCATTTTGTATGAGTTCTTAAAGTACTCAAAATAACCACCAAAAGTGCTCAATAATAACTTTAACTTTTAAATGACTTTTTACAGTTTCTAGTGCATTTAGCAACACGTTTGGTCAGGTGACTCCATAAATAGAAAACTAATCTAATCTAATATATAATACAATATAATATATAAACTGGTAAAAAGGATTTGATAAAATGTGTGTATAGATTGATTTTTCATTTATTATTTGAAGCCAATCCTCTGAAAGCCATGAGCTCTTGTAAGGTGCAGTCTACAGATACTGATTTGACAAGCATTCATTCTGACTTGATACCAAACACTACTCTGTGCTCTGGATAAAGATTGGTACAGTATATTGGTAACACTTTACAATAAGGTTCATTAGTTAACTACATTAGTTAACATGAACTAATAATGAACTGCACTTATACAGCGTTTATTAATCTTTGTTAATGTTAATTTCAACATTTACTAATACATTATTAAAATCTTGTTAACATTAGTTAATGCACTGTGAACTAACATGAACTAACAATGAACATCTGTATTTTTATTAACTAACGTGAGCGTAGATTAGTAAATACAGTAACAAATGTATTGCTCATGGTTAGTTCATAGAAAAGCAATAAATGTTTTTCAGTTAGTGTTTTCAGCTTGTTTATTTTCACATAAAAACATGGCATGCAGTTGCTTCAAACAAAGGTGTAAACATTATTCATTTAATCGTAAATTAATAATCGCAATTACAATTTCAAAGGAATAAACGTCAATTATGATTTTTGTCATAATCGTGCAGCCCTATTTTGAAATTAGGGATGGGCGATATGGGCTTAAAAATAAATGACGATATTTCTGGGATTTATTGCGGTAACGATATCAATGACGATAATTCAGGGAATCCTGTTTCTTTAGAGAAAAGTATTATCTTTCCTATTTTTATCCAAAATAGGGTGTTGTGAGCATTAATGAGTACACACGTAATGTAAAGACTGTTTCATTCATACTGGAAGCCGGAGGGCGCTCTTGCACAGAAATCCATATATCCATATCAGAATTAATACTACTGACGATGCTCCAGGAAGGTATCCAGTTATTGCTGAATAAAACGCACAACGGAGATAGAGACATTTTAACTGATGGAAAATAAACTTGAGGAACATAAACATACAATTATGATTTTTGTCATAATCGTGCAGCCCTATTTTGAAATTAGGGATGGGCGATATGGGCTTAAAAATAAATGATATTTCTGGGATTTATTGCGGTAACGATATCAATGACGATAATTCAGGGAATCCTGTTTCTTTAGAGAAAAGTATTATCTTTCCTATTTTTATCCAAAATAGGGTGTTGTGAGCATTAATGAGTACACACGTAATGTAAAGACTGTTTCATTCATACTGGAAGCCGGAGGGCGCTCTTGCACAGAAATCCATATATCCATATCAGAATTAATACTACTGACGATGCTCCAGGAAGGTATCCAGTTATTGCTGAATAAAACGCACAACGGAGATAGAGACATTTTAACTGATGGAAAATAAACTTGAGGAACATAAACATATTTTGTGCAATCGTATATGATTTATCTGCGTTCTTCAATCTTGGGTATTTTTATAAGGAAAGTATATTTATAATGCAATGTTAATCGACATGGCCTTTATCACTGTATATAATACTATCATTCTGTAATATGAAACCACGTCTGGCCACAAAAATAAGTATTTCATAAACTCGACTGTTAATTAGGAGAAAAAGCATGTCGATAAATTATATCTTTGTTGGACAACAGGTTTGTAAACAGGCTCATACACATGCAAAACTGTATCGCACATGTGCTACTGTAGTACATTTATTCAGACCGATTTTGTGTACACTGTATTTGTACAGATTGTAAAATGAGCTCGAGCTCCTCATTTAGAGATATAGGCTATTCCTCTTCAATTTGACGACTGCCTTCCGCGATGTCACTCCGCACTGTCGCACACAGAAATAGGTCAACATCTAGACTTTTTCGTTATTATCGCGGGAAGTCTAATTCTTATCGTGGGGAGAATTTTTTACCGGTATATCGCAAACGATATCGCCCATCCCTATTTGAAATATATTAAAACAAAAAACAGTTCTTTGAAATTGCAATAGTATTTCACAATATTGCCGTTTTATTGTATTTTTAATCATATTAAAGCAGCCTTGGTGAGGACAAGAATCTTCCAAAATATTTGTAAAAAATCTCAATATACTTCTTTACAATATTTTTGAGAGTACTATTCCTTTGAAGTCAGTGAACACATTTTTTGCACACTTTGAATTCTCAAACTGGACAAACAAACTGATACAAATTAATTCTGAAAATGCTGGAGACTTCGCATTTAAAAAAAGATGAATTACAACATCCTATTTATTTTTCCGACGGATGGAATTTTCATTTCATCCCTATTCTGATTTTTAAAAAAACAAGTAGCCACTGACTTTTTCTCTGAAATTATAATTGTTTCAATCAGTGAGGTCAAGTGAGTCGAGGCTGATTACATCTTTAGTGGCTCAAATACACGCACTCACAATTCTTACGCTCGCAAGCCCAGCTCAATGAT
Source organism: Sinocyclocheilus grahami (assembly GCF_001515645.1). NCBI lineage: Eukaryota > Metazoa > Chordata > Actinopteri > Cypriniformes > Cyprinidae > Sinocyclocheilus > Sinocyclocheilus grahami. The sequence goes on from NW_015505192.1 coordinate 2,149,726, forward strand.
ATTGATGGGAGTGGATGGTTGTGCAGTTCAAAATATACAAATAAATAAGGATAAATGAAAAGCAGTGCAGAATTTTTCCATACAAACTAGGGGGGTCAACACAGGCCAGGAGCTGATTACCGAACACAGTGGAAAAAGAACAGAGCTAGGGTCACTTGCTGGGCAAACCTACCTTAGCGTGTCTCCATTCTTCAACATTCGTTTGTATCGTTCTTGATAACGAATAGCACGGACTTCCCTGAATTCTCTGATCCTGCGCCGCCAGTTCAGAAATCTGTAGTGTAAATTGATATCATCCATCTCATAGATCTGTGGAGTGGAAAACAGACGCTGTAAGTTTTAAAGGTTTCAGATTGAGCATCTGAGATTCACAACTCATTCAAGACACGAGAAGTGTAAGTAATGATGGATTTGTTGTTCACAAATTGCCATAATGAGCTGTGGACAGATCATACGGCTTTTAGCCATTTTCTAAGCATGTTTTTAGTTTTTTTTTAACTACTAGTGCAGGGTTTCCTAAACAAGAGTTCATGAGATGATGAAAATTAACTAATAATAAATTAAATTGAATGTAAAATTAAAATGAACAAATGGAGCTGCACAATTAATTTAAATGAACTGAAATCGCAACATACATATCTTGTCAATTTGCATTCACATTAAATTCTGGTTCTAACAAACTCCATCTCTGTATATGCTAGATTCACTTTATTCACATATTCGCATAACTTGCAGAATTTTTGTGGACAGAAGTTTAAAACAATTCACCAGTATTCCTCCAAAATAAAAGCTTGAGGATTTGAAATGTTAAAAGCTTACTGGTTTGAATGTTTGAAAGAGAAGAATGTAAAATATAGGCTAAATATTACTGTTGTAACTTTAAGAGTAAAATAGGATAACATTATAATTATTAATGTACACAAGTTTTATTCTACAGTACAATTGTAATATATTTCTGCATTTATTTGTTATAATTAGAGTTAAAACTAATAATAAAAGTACTTATTAATATTATCAAGCTTAACATTATTATATTCTATTTGATTGGGTTAGCACAATGTAATGAACTAAAAAGAGTTTTAAGTCTATTTACAGTCCAGCATATTCTGTTAAATTTTATCACTGAAATCATCACAATATATGACAAAATAGTTACAATGTAATTTCTGGCCAAGTCGTGCAGCCCCATATATAAATAATAATAATAATAATAATAATAAATACTTCAAGTAAAAATTTAAAGGGGTCCTATTATGCTTTTTCAATTTTAGTCAGTGTGTATGTTTGGGCATAAAAAAAAGATCTAGAAAGTTACAAATCTCAAAGTCCACTCCAAAGGGAGATATTTCGTTTTTTTTAAAATCCCTTTTCAGGAACTACAGCGAGCGGCTCGTTTGGACTACAGCGTTTGTTTTCCGGGCTTTGTGATATCACAAAGCGGCTCATTGGAATATCATAAAAAAATAATTCCCGCCTACAGAAATTCGAATGGTTGGGGGGGGGGGAGGGGGGGGGTTGTGGGCAAACGCTTGGTTGAGTGAATGCATCAGCCGAGACGCCGAAGAAGAAGTGCTGC